>NC_081197.1:26646829-26951829 GCF_902713425.1 Acipenser ruthenus
AGAACTGTGCACATTTTAATTTTATTAAGGACTGCAAATGCAAAAAAAAAAAAAAAAATTGTAAACCATTTTTTCAGGGTTAGGCGGATTGGCGCCTAACAAAAAAAATGCTGCCTCTCCCTTTAAAAGCAGTGTCCATATTTATGAATCCGCTATGACGTCGGTCTGTAAGTGGGGAAAAAAACGCACATGTTTTAATAAACTGAAGTGCGAGAAGGACGGTAACAAATAAACAGATAATAATAATACACAAATTTCATAAAATACAAATGCTTGTAAGCGCAGATAGGTCCTGTACTGTATTAAACACCAGCAGAATACAGTAACCCCAGTTTTCATGCAACAGTTGTGACGGTGACCAAACGTGAGTCAGTGTTTAAAAAATTTAGTATTTAATATAGGCAGAACCAACTCACTGAAATTTAAACTTGTTTTTACTAAAACAAATAAAATGGTAACATGTAATCATAAGTGCTGTCTGTGTTACATGGGTCAGACTTCACTAACACTGAGCATAGGAGCTGCAGCATGCTATTTCACATCTTACAAGTGTACACAATCAGAGGTGCAGGTCACCGAATTCCAGACACAACCCTTGCAATATATTTAAAATATAAAGATGCTGAGTTCAATGCAGTCATCAGCTGCATTGGTTAACCCAGGATTTTCAATTAGTTTTAAGTTATGTGGCACTTACAGCACGTAGAGCTGATGGGGGGAGTGTGGGGGTGTCCCTCCATTTTGAAAAAAAACTTTCTGGAGCATTTCTGCATGATTTAAGCATGTGTTAGACTTGTAGTGGCCCTGCGGGGTAGTTTCTGGACAAAGTACTCCATTAGTGGAATGAAGGACAAGGCAAGATCAACAAGAAAAATTGACTTTTGGAGCATCAAGGCCCCTCCCATACAAAACTGGCTGAAGGTCCGGACCTGACCGCATGTACTGTAACACAGACATCTCTTATGATTTACATGTTGCCGTTCATTTTCAAATTGCAGCGTGTTCGTTTTGCTTTTTTCGATATTAAATACACCACAGCAAGCACATTGTCATATATTTTAGATATTTTCATGAGCACAACCTGAGAGCTACATTTTGTGAATGCAAGTTTATTTTACTGCAGTACATTTCATTTTTAACTTTCTAATTATCTCTCTCGTCGGTTTGAGAAAATTTCCCTCCAACAGCTGACCCTGCTGTTGTACAAATCTCAGGCTACATTACTGTTTTTTTTCCGTGCTTCTCTGGCTGAAGAGGTTATCAGCTCATCATCTAACTGGGCAATCTGCTGCGCGATTAAATCATCCGAAACTCCTGATGGTAAACAATGTTGCGAATGCTAGAAGATGCAGACGAAAAATCTGTTTGAGACATGTGCAACACACAAACCTTAAGTGTGTTTTTATTTTAGTTTTTCGCGGTTCTTGTTAGAAATTTCTTGAATGCAACTGTTCATTAAGCATTGTTTTTTTTTTTTGTTTTTTTTTTAACACAACAGTACTCTCACACATTTAGCCACCATCACAACTGTTGCATGAAACTGGGGTTACTGTATTCTGCTGGTGTTAACCCTTTAAGGATCGGGATCAAGGTTAACATTATTATACTGAAGTGGGCTTCTAGGACCGCGATTGTGTTAACACGATAAAAAAAAAAGCACTTAGTTTTGACGACTTACAAGGCCACCGTACTTTCCAGTACACGCTTGAAACACACATTAATGTAGAGGGGAAGGACTAACGTTCACTTTTTTTTTATTTTCGGGTTACGTCACCGAGAGGGGCACTTAGTGTCTAAAGCATGAGTGCACAACATACGGCCTGCGGGACAAATCCGGCCCGCTAAGACATTTCATGTGGCCTGCCAACAAGCATGAAAATGTTTTCTTACACGCCTACTCATTTGAGGCGGTAGCTATAGTAACCAGCAAATCCAATCGTGATTATTTATGACATTCCATTTTTTTGAAATCGCGCATTGGTTCTCCAGATGTAAATCAGTGACATAACAGATAAACCAATCAGAGCGGGGATTTTCCTTATACTATTAGGTTGGCACCGGCGATATACTTCAGTGTAGTTGCATTCAGTTATGGCTAAAATAAATAAACAAAAAATTGATATTGAGCATCGACGGTTCAACAAGGCTTGGACAGAAAAATATTGCTTTATTGAAGACAGAGGATTGAATATATGTTTAATTTGTAATGGGAAAGTTGCAGTACCAAAGGAATTCAACTTGAACAACTAATTATATATATATATATATATATATATAATATATATATATATATATATATATATATATATAGAGAGAGAGAGAGAGAGAGAGAGAGAGAGAGAGAGAGAGAGAGAGAGAGAGAAGAGAGAGAGAGAGAGAGAGAGAGAGAGAGAGAGAGAGAGAGAGAGAGAGAGAGAGAGAGAGAGAGAGAGAGAGAGAGAGAGAGAGAGAGAGAGAGAGAGAGAGAGAGAGAGAGAGAGGAGAGAGAGAGAGCCTTACAGTACAATAATATGACAAACAATTAACTGAATGATAATACCCGAAAATAATCTTAATACAGTACAACCTCGCTATAACGAATCTGTTGGGCTGCCAAGCCTTTTGTTCATTATATTGAGGGGTTCGTTAGGGAAAGGACAACAAAATGAAGTAATGGGAGTAAGTCAATGAGATGATAGTGAAAAGTAGAATCACACATACTTGTTTGTTTTATGTATGCAGTATTCTGCTTTTGCTTTATCCAATTCATTAAAGAATTAAAACCTAGTACAAAAAATGACACAAATCCCGAATTAAAACTGAACTTTTACTCAAAATCAATCTGACATTACTCGTTTCAAAGTGCACAATATCTTAATCCAACATGCAAGAATCACAAAACTGAGGAACAAATATTCAAATGATCTTGCAAAATTTTCTCATCTTTCTCGCAACTCTGTTTGTGTTACACATGTTTTGCGTAAGATCGCAAGAGAGTGAAATCTAAAAAAAGAGTTGGAGAAACTGCAATTATCGCAGTGCAGTGCTGCGGAAATTAATAAATTAACATGAATTAAACACAGGAAATCAACCGCAACTCTCTCGGGGTATAGAACCATCGCAACTTTTTGCAAAATTAAGACACATTATTTGGGCTTGATGAGGCATAGCCACATCACCTCTTCAGCTATGAAAGTTAAACATGTCATTAAATGTTTTGTTCTCAAATGCGTTTTCTTACAATTCTCAACACAGTTTTATCCATTCTGCAAGTTCTTGCGTGCGCTAAACAGAGAGAGTCCCACTGTTAGGGACATTAAATTACTTTACCATTTACGTGCCATAAAGATGACACAGGCTGCGAAAGAAGGACTGCGACTATTGTGTTTTTTTTTTATACACAAATGAAATAAGCTAATTGATTTGAAAAATGTTTTGAACGATACAAGCAAATTCCTACACTACTTGGTTTGATTGAATGGAGTAGTACACAACAAGCTTCAATATGAAGCTGACCATTAATTTAAATAAACAATACATTTAATGAAAACAAATATTGTAGCCTACTTCACTAAAGTGAAAACTGGCTTCTTGTTATTTTTAAACACCACTGCTTCCGATTATATAGTGGAACGTTGCATATCCAACCGTTACATAATCGCCCTGATCAATTACCGCCTCACTAAATAAATAAATAAATATAAAATGGCTACGAAAGTATTGGTGTTGGTAGCAAATGCAGTTTCCGCGATGGAAACAGAAAGAAAGCATTATACCAAATCAGCCTTTTGGTGCGTTCCCCTTTAAGAGAGGCGGGCTGTGTTGCGTGTGTCAGTCAGCTGCGTGTAGCACTGAGGTTTCAATACACCAGTCGAGAAGTTTTTTTTTGTGCAATGTGTTTATATGATGGAGTGCACACTTACAGATATTGGCAGCGTGTTATTGTAGCTTTTAAATCCATTTGAATTCAACAAAGTAAGCTTCATAACACACTGCTTACCGGACGTTTTGTTTTAAAATAGCCGAAGCAATATTCAAACCTAACTGCTTATCGGCTGTTGGCAATTTCAAGAAAGAGCACAACGTACTGTGACAGAGATATTAAGATAGCAGAACCAGGGAGGCAGGGACTTCTAGAGTTAAGAAAGAAGCCATCTGTTGCAGGTTACTGTACATTTAACCATTTGTTTTGTATTTATTTATGTATTTTTTAAAAGCTTTGCGTGGAGATGTCCTTATATAGCAACCGCCTAGCAAACACTGTGTATTTGTAGCCTAATTAATCTTGCTTACGATTGCTTACTTTTAAAGCAAAAAATGACCCCATGTTTAAAGCAGTTTGCATGTTGTTTTTTGATTCACTAACCTATTTATGGGAGTGTAAATGCTTTTCTATAGATGTTAACAAATCCGACTTTTTCACATATCTGCCTATACCCCAGTCCACAGGGGGTCGGATATGTGACGTTGTACTGTACTACCACTTAATAACAGGAACAATGTTTTATTTAGGGTTAGTGTTAAACAAACTTGTTCATGCCTGCCTGTACCCAGACCCCCACACAGGAACATTGCCTGCTAACTTCCCCTATTCAAAAACAATATTAAAAACAATATCGTTCTGGTTATCTCTTTCCTTTTTTCAATTAATAGAATTTAATTAATAGAGAATAAAAACAAATCAAGCTAACAACTATCTAGCCTAAACAGAAATAGATGTATGTATTTATTTATTTATTTATTGCATTCTCCACAAACTGTGGGTTCTGTTGCATTCACAGCGCTGATAATGTTAGATATAGTTAGATATTACTACAGCGTGGACCATGGGTCAAATCAATGTTTGTGTAGGGTGTGTATAACGTTTTTTTTTGTTTGTTTTTTTATCAATGTTGGCCTTCTAGAGTCATCTGAATGCCTTTTCACTTTTTAATTCATTTTAAACCATTTAAATTCCAAACCATAACGAAACATAGAATAATAGTGCATCTACACAGAGCAAAAAAAGTGGATGGGCAAAATACAGAGTTGTCCATCCCCCCCCGTCTCCCCACCAAAGGGTTACGTGCCTATGTATACATGCATATTTCTCTTTTTTTTTTTTTGTCCTGCATTTGACTAATTTATTTTTCTGCACATACTACTGCTTTGCATATAAGATGTAGCATACGTGATTATAAAATCTAACACTAGAGTATGTACAATACCCTTTCAAATAAACTTGTTATGATTTTGAATGTGCACTTCTTAAGAACGGTATTATTGTCATTGCTTGCGCCCCGGCACCTCTTTCTTTACAAATTAAGCACTGGTAATTAGTATTATTTAAAATAAACCACAAATAAATTAAATATTTGAGTTGAAAATAAACCAAAATGTTATTATGTTTAATCAAAGTATAAATCGACTAAGAACTTCTTCAGTAGAGAAGTCAAGGAATGTTATACATTGTCTGTATATTCTGCCTGCATGATATTTCCTCTTTTTCTGTTGCTCTGCTAGCATTTGCAAATATAGCTGTCTGAAAGCCATGTTCACTCTAACTAGAAACAGAGATTGTCCTGAAATACCGTATTCCTTCAAATTTGACACGCTTTAACAATATTTTGCGTTAAAAAACCTGAGGAATTCCAAGAGAAATGTTTACAATTTCAGCATTTCTAATAAACAGTACCAGCTCGGACAGATTGGAAATGCTGATCAGACCCCCTTATTTTTCGACATACCAAGCAACAGTTCAGTGCTGTTGTGGTTGCTGGTTTACATGTTGTCTGATGCCGTGGAGTGTTGTGTCGTGCTTGCTGTTGCCAGGATGTGTGATGCTGTAGTGTTCGCGCTAGGCCGCGCCATTGCGCCATTGCCCCCCCTGAAATAAAAAATGTCCCGCTGAAATTCTCTTAACGCGTCCGTGTGTCCCCCTTCCCAGACCAGACCCAATACGCAGTATATTAATGTATTTTGTATTACCATGACATGTCTGACGACAGGCTAATCTTTACTTGTTTGTTTACACTTGCGTTTTCATAATTAAACTCCCGTGTTTTTATTCTCCAGTCCAGTAGAATGAGCTCACACCCTCCCTGGTTACAGTCAGTTTCACAGTAAAGCCTGGACAACTGTTACACCCAACCATTACTTCTGGAAGAATAAGTAATCAGCTTCGGCAGTGACTTTTGAAATGCAGGCTATTATATTTGTGCTTAAAAATACTGTGTGCAGTAGATTTGCGAAACGAAAACCACATCATTGACTTAAAAAAAAAAAAAAAAAAAGAAAAGAAAGTGGCCTACGGTGACGTTATAAAATATGTGAAATTTGTAATATTATATATATATATATATATATATATATACACACAGTACTGTGCAAAAGTTTTAGGCAGGTGTGAAAAAATGCTGTAAAGTAAGAATGCTTTTAAAAATAGACATGTTAATAGATATATTTATCAATTAACTAAATGCAAAGTGAGTGAACAGAAGAAAAATCTAAATCAAATCCATATTTGGTGTGACCACCCTTTGCCTTCAAAACAGCATCAATTCTTCTAGGTACACTTGCACAGGGATTTTGTAGGCATATAGTCAGGTGTATGATTAAACAATTATACCAAACAGGTGCTAATGATCATCAATTCAATATGTAGGTTGAAACACAATCATTAACTGAAACAGAAACAAGTGTGTAGGAGGAATAAAACTGGGTGAGGAACAGCCAAACTCAGCTAACAAGGTGAGGTTGCTGAAGACAGTTTACTGTCAAAAGTCATACACCATGGCAAGACTATCCCGGCAACAAGACACAAGGTATTTATACTGCATCAGCAAGGTCTCTCCCAGGCAGAAATTTCAAGGCAGACAGGGGTTTCCAGATGTGCTGTCCAAGCTCTTTTGAAGAAGCACAAAGAAACGGGCAACGTTGAGGACCGTAGACGCAGTGGTCGGCCAAGGAAACTTACTGCAGCAGATGAAAGACACATCATGCTTACTTCCCTTCGCAATCGGAAGCTGTCCAGCAGTGCCATCAGCTCAGAATTGGCAGAAAACAGTGGGACCCTGGTACACCCATCTACTGTCCGGAGAAGTCTGGTCAGAAGTGGCCTTCATGGAAGACTTGCGGCCAAAAAGCCATACCTCCGACGTGGAAACAAGGCCAAGCGGCTCAACTGTGCATGAAAACACAGGAACTGGGGTGCAGAAAAATGGCAGCAGGTGCTCTGGACTGATGAGTCAAAATTTGAAATATTTGGCTGTAGCAGAAGGCAGTTTGTTCGCCGAAGGGCTGGAGAGCGGTACACGAATGAGTGTCTGCAGGCAACAGTGAAGCATGGTGGAGGTTCCTTGCAAGTTTGGGGCTGCATTTCTGCAAATTGAGTTGGGGATTTGGTCAGAATTAATGGTCTCCTCAATGCTGAGAAGTACAGGCAGATACTTATCCATCATGCAATACCATCAGGGAGGCATCTGATTGGCCCCAAATTATTCTGCAGCATGACAATGACCCCAAACATACAGCGAAAGTCATTAAGAACTATCTTCAGCGTAAAGAAGAACAAGGAGTCCTGGAAGTGATGGTATGGCCCCCACAGAGCCCTGATCTCAACATCATCGAGTCTGTCTGGGATTACATGAAGAGAGAGAAGCAACTGAGGCTGCCTAAATCCACAGAAGAACTGTGGTTAGTTCTCCAAGATGTTTGGGCCAACCTACCTGCCGAGTTCCTTCAAAAACTGTGTGCAAGTGTACCTAGAAGAATTGATGCGGTTTTGAAGGCAAAGGGTGGTCACACCAAATATTGATTTGATGTAGATTTTTCTTCTGTTCATTCACTTTGCATTTTGTTAATTGATAAATATAATCTATTAACATGTCTATTTTTGAAAGCATTCTTACTTTAGAGCATTTTTTCACACCTGCCTAAAACTTTTGCACAGTACTGTATATATATATATATATATATATATATATATATATATATATATACACACACACACATATACATACATACATACACACACACATACACAGTGTATGATTTTATACAGCACTGTATATATGCCTACAATACAGCTTGCATTGAGAAAACACCACTGTAATCGAAATAAAGGAAATTATTATGTACTGTTCACGTGCAGTCATGGTTTTGGCAGAGTAGCATTTTCAAAACCATACCACTATGTGCAGTATTAAAATAAGTTAAATATAGCAAATCCACAAAACCAACGAAATACACATTGTAAATTTGACATTTTATTTTTAGCGTTCTGTGTAACACGGGCCATCGTTTAACCTTGAAAAAAATTAAATACAGTACCTGAAGCAGATCGTTTATCATGTTATCAACAACACCAATGTGTGTTGTAAAAATAAAGCAACAATTGTTTTGAAAACTGTCCAAAGTATTTACTTGGGGGCTAAGAATGAAAAATGTCAAGAACAAAAATGCTATTTTTGATCTGAAAATTGTCAAAATAAAGGGGAAGCTGGAAGGTAATAATTTACCAGTCAGGACAATGGCATTTAAATACTACTACTATTAAACTGTATCTGTTGGTAATGTGGTTTCTTCTAGAGGTTTTCAAACTGGGGTACACGTACCCTTCGGGGTATGCGAGAAAAATTCTGAAATGGCAGACAACGCATTGTATTTAGTTCCACTTGCCAATCTATTGCAAACTTTTGTCATGTAATCAACGTTTAAATCGCCAACACCAGACTGATGTGCTGTGACAGAGCGTTCAGCGCACACATGACTAATTTACATATTAAATTAGTACGTTCTGAATAAGCGCTGTTGTTTAAATGTCATATAAACAGTTGGTCTGTTTTTGGTATAAAACAAAAATTACATATTTTAAAAAACTAAAAGTTTTTATTCCAAAATCGACTCGACATGAAAAGTTAATCAGATGTTTTGTAGTCTCCATAAACTGCTCAGCATCTTCTGTTGCAGTCACATCGCTGCTAAGTCTCTGTAAGTCACCTTGGATAAAGGCGTCTGCTAAATAAACAAATAATAATAATAATAATAATAATAATAATAATAATAATAATAATAATAATAATAACTTGTGCAGTGCGGACTGCGGGTCAAACCAATGTTAGTGTAGGACGTGTTTTACTGTGTGTGTTTTTTTTTGGTTTTGTTTTTTATCAATATCGGACAATGGCGTCTTCTGGATGACTGTTTTTTTTATTACATTTTAAACCATTTGTAGGCAAAACAATAACAAAACATGGAATAATAGTGTGCATACACTTAGCAAAAAAAAGTAGGGTAGTAACTTTTACCCATGGTTCCACAAATCAATGGGAGAACAGGTCATATGCAAAAGTAGTTAACCATTACCTACATTTTAAATGCCCTCAAGAATTTGTGCTAAGAAACACCCATTTTCATTACAATTTAGATAATTAGTGGTAATGAAGTCAAGTTACTATTTACACAATTTTGGAAAGTCTCTTCATCAGGGGCTCACTGTCTCCCTGCTTTCCCAACTAAAAGCCCTTTTTAAATTTGACAGTTTATGGTGTACTGAATAATGTTTGATGAATTTGCTCTGTCAGTAGAGATGGTAAGAAACACAATCTCACATGAACTGCCCTGTCATCAAGGTACTGTAACTGCGTGCTACTTACACTTTACACCCTTGCAGACGGCACCATTGTTGCAGGTTGCTTTTCAATTTGTTTTTGCTTTTTTCAGTTTTTTAACTCGTAATTTTTCTTAGATGTCATTTTCAGGAGTACATTTAGAAAACTGTACATGCATAACAGATTTGTTGTACTTGGCTGACTAAAAAATCTCCCAAGCTAATAGCAAATTAAAATAAATAAATACAATTAAAATTAATAAAATACATATTATATATATATATATATATATATATATATACACACACACACATACACACACACACACACACACAATACAGGAATGGTAAATAAACCACCTTTTACCAACAGTTAGCTAGTGTCTCCATGTCGCTTCACCTATACAAAGAGAATGATTACAAAACTACCTTCTTACCAATAAGTGTAGTATACCACTGCCAGCATCAGCAGCATAGCACAAATTCCAGAAAAAATTAAAACGCTTGTCTGGTTTGCCAACATCTTTGGCGATTTTCCCCCCCCACCACCTCAGTTTGCAAGAGAACAAAAGGGAGTCAGTCTTCACCAAGTTGGAAAGCCATGCAAATCCAAGGAGAAGATTATGATGACAGAAGCAGAACAGAGCAAATCAAAGAGGTCTGAAAACTGCTTTCTCAGCAAAGAGTAAATTATAATACCTACGCAACGATAAACCAAACCTAAACTCCCAGGAGCCATTAACAAACATCCACTTTCTTGGCACTGATGATTGAATTCTCTGGCTATTATAACGTTATCTTGTCACACATCAAAGGAAAGCTAGTGTACAACATTTTATATTATTTATAAATAAAGAACTGCAGCAGTATCTAACATACCATCCTTGTTCTAATTCTTAAATCAGCTTATCTATTAGTCTGGTACAGGCACCCTGGATCAGTCACATTGCATTTTCATCACATAGCTCCTGGGTACACAACAGCTGTGATACTGCAGCTTTACCTAATGTAGCTGTGGGTTGGCTGATATGGGGAGTTAGGGGGGTGTCAGGGGACTTAGTGTCCCAATATGGCCTACAATCTATGAGCAGGAATATACAGTAGTAAAAGCTCAATGGATGGCTCAAAGGCACAACACACACAGATGACATGATCTGCACCCTCTTCAGTCGAAGGGAGAGATGGATTGGACATAGATAGAGCTTGTAGGAAAACACATCCTGTAAAAGTATTTCTTTTTTTGTCACTGTGACATGCACAGGTGTTAAGGAATGGAAAACTAAGAGCACCAAAGCCGTTGCAAGGATAACAGTGCAGAATGACTGGAATGCTACAAGGCTAAGCCTGTTAAATGACTAATTAATAATACCAAATGGAACCCCAGTAACAAGTAGCTAGGGTTAAAAATTGAGGGAGAACTCACCTCTATGCCTGTGTTGTAGGGGTCGACTGAGAATCCGAACTTATCACTCTAATTCCAAAGCCTGGGTTTTGAGGATCCACGACAGTCTGTAGAACCTAGTAAAGATATCGGGAGTAGTCCACACCGCGGCACTGCAAATGTGCGTGATAGATGCTCCCTGGAATAAAGCCCACAAAGTTGCCATGCCCCTGGATTGACCATGAGATTTAGCCCCGTAGCAGACAAAAAATTGTTCTGACTGTCCTATTTTTAGTCCTGTCAACCTTGTACACTAGGGCAAACACTGGGCAGCTGTCGCTCCCTGTCAGACTGTAAAGGAGTATCAGACTTAAAAGGAGATGGATGAAAAGCCTCCAATTCCACAGGCTGGTTGACATTAGGGATGTAATAGTTTAAACGTTTACTCGTTTAAACTATAGCTTTCTTAAACATTTAACCCATTGCAGTCCATTAAGTGCGTGTCAGGCACGTCAGGTCCAATTTATTTTCACACGCGCAGTTAATTTTAGACGCGCTGTTTAAAAGTATTTTTTTTCCCCACAGTCAAACGGGTTTAAAAGGCCCTGCATATCAACAAAGCACTCACTAGGCATCTCCAGCCCCGCCCCACCCTTTCGTTCGCTATCGCTTTCACATATGCTAATAAATAAATAATAATAATAATAATAATAATAACAATAACAATAACAATAACAATAACAATAACAGTCGTACATACCGATCAATCATCTCCTGATCACTCGTTTTATCAACAAACGCCTCAATAATGCAATCCAAGTCATTATTTTATTACTATAACATCTGAAAAAAGCTCTGCAAATGTCTGTGATATTCTCTGAGCGCTGATGCAGTAGCAGCCAGCTTGTTTCCTTATGGCCGCCGTTATCTGATGCCAGGGGCAAGCAAGTATGACTATTCATGAGATACGCCCTTTTTTTTTTTTTTTTTTTTAATCGGCTTGTCTCGGCTCCTGTCGCTCCCACTCGGCAATTGAATGGTTTTCTCGGCTTTTTCCGGAGAAAAAACGACTAGAAACCCGTTTTTTGCGTCTTTTTGATGATGTCGGACAGGGTCCGACATTGGACCGAATAGGGTTAATATATATTTTGTTTAATACAGAGTGAAAAACAACTACATAAATATGTCTCACATACATCCATAAAATTTGATGTAAATACTGTTTTGCATCCTGTTTAGTGACAGATGGAAAATATCTACTAGCTAACATGGATCTATGAAAAGGAGCTACATGTGGAATAATTTCGAAAAAGTTAAAGAAATGTGTGTTAAATGTAAATTATGTATTGCATAACTTATGCAAACAGCACTGGAACAATGCTAAATCATTTGAAACTTAAGCACCCATGTATTTCAACTGGAAATAAAGATGACAGTAAGCAAACAACGCTAACATTTGTTTCTGAAAATTCATGTAGATGCTGCACAACCCGGACACCACGATAACTAAAGACATGCTGCCAATAAGTTTTGCTTAAGTTCCAGGACTTCTCAAATTAATGGCGGCGCTTGGCCAATTGTGCACTGCCCTATTATACTATTATACTGAAGCACTACAACCGCTATAGGTACCCTCCCCCAGTGCTTTGGCATACTATACCCTGCTCGATACACAGCTGCAACGCCATATCGAATTTTGCATGGGAGTGACACGTAATGTGTGATTTATAGTCTTCACACATTGTCAAAAGGTTTCTGTTAACAAAATGTTTCTCTTAACAAAACAAAGCAAAAAAACATAGTGCATAAATGCAACTTGATGAACCTTCGAAGGTTCAAAAACTACCTTTAAATTCCTGGCTAGCGAATGAACCTTCGAACACAGTCCTAGTAATAAAAATATTTAAAATAATGCAACAATACTATTACATTGCCTTTGTCTACAGTAGGAGCCCAGTAAAGTTTGATCGCCAACTCTAGGAAGAATATTTAACATAATAAAAATTACAAAAACCTTTAAAAAGATGGAATTTACCTGTAAATGGGTTTCTTCCAGTTCCGAGTGGACCACACAACACTGGAACGTTTCCGCTGTTGGGCTAGGAAAAAACAGACAAACCGCCCTCATCCCAGAAAGTGGTCTTTTATATCTGTGCATTATACAAATGTCCTGTATTTTATCTGTATACCAAAAAAAGATGGGGGAAGGTGGGTGGGAAGGCAGGTGTGGAGTCCACTCTGAACTGGATGAAACCCATTTACAGGTAAATTCCATCTTCTAACCAGTTCTTCGTGGACTCGACACAACAATGGAACCCACCCGTATACCAAAGAATAAAAAAGGGAGCTGAAAAGGAGAAATGTGAATGCTGTTTAAGACTTATTCTCTACAATGGATAAGACCATGTGAGCAAACTGGTGAGAGGTGGAAACATTGTTTCATGAAAGTGTGAAAGGAAGACCAAGTTGTTGCTAAACAAATATCACCAATAGGAATATTTCTAATAATCCATGCTGCTATTGTCTTTTGTCACTGGTCTGCTCTTAAGGAGAGGGGCAAATGAGATGAACAGCTGACCACTATTCCAAAGGGATTTGGTCCAGAATATGTAGATCAATAGCACCTGTCTGACATCCAGCAGATGCAATTCCTTATACTCCTCTGACTGATGAGGTGGAGGATGAAATTCTGGTATGATTATTGCTTGTGATAGGTGGCACTTTGAGACCACTTTAGGAAGAAAGGAAGGATTAGGTCGGTAGATAATCCTGTTATTAAAAAAATTGCATGTATGGCTCATCAATGACTAGGGCCTGCAGTTCACTGACACGGCGAGCCAATATAATCCCAGTCAGGAAAGATGTTTTCAAAGTGAGGTGTTTCATATCGGCTGATGCCATAGCCTCAAATGTTGGATGCATGAGACGCCTCAGTACAAGAGGCAAACTCCACTGGGGTACGATGTGACGTGCTAGGGGTCTCCGATGTAGGAGCCCCTTGAAGAACCTATTCACTGGATGGGATCCCGTCGATACACTAGCCCATCCTGGCAGGAAGCTAGAGATACCCAGGCCTGGATACGGCGCCACAACCCTGACACCCTGGAGAACGCCATGAAGCTGGCCGAGGACTTTGAGGACTCCCTGGTCTCTGCCCGGACAGGGATACTGTTGGTCCCCGCCCTTCGAAGCAGCCGAGCACCTCCTCTCTCTCCTCCACCACCATCAGCCCCGGGATCCAGACCTCCGAGGCCGCCGACCCCAATGGGTCCCCTTGTCTCCCCTTCATGGAGACCAAGGTTGGACCCCAGCTGGGGTAGAGGTGCTGCCCCTGCCCCGTTGCCATACCAGCAACAGGATAGGTATATAACCAATGCTCCCCCAAATTGTTTTAGGTGCAACCAACCGGGTCATCTGGCCAGGTCATGCCCCACTGCAATGGAATGTGACATGGCCGCGTGTAATTGGGCACCTGAAATAGGTAAGCGAGGGGAAAATGGTCGGGAGGGGCCTTGTATGATTGATGTGGTTTTAGGGAACGTGAAAACCCACGCATTAGTGGACACAGGATGTGAGCAAACCTTAATTAGTACAGCTCTCTTGGGCAGTGTGTCGTGGCGGCCACGAGGTCAGGTGGCCATCTCCTGTATCCATTGAGACACAACGACATACCCCACACTAAAAGTATACTTATTGGTAGGACCGATAAAACATCACCTGGTAGTAGGGGTGGCGGAAAGGTTGCCACACCCAGTTATTCTGGGCCAAGAACTGGCCAAAATTTAAAGAATTAATGCATATAATGCCAGTCTCAGCGGCACACGTAAATGTGGCAGAAAAGAGGAAAAGGGAACGAATTTTCAAGCTGAAATGTAGCCTTTTCACACTTGCACACTGGAGCCGAGCCAAGCCCTCACGGTACGGCTAGTTTCACACTTGTCATTTTGTCGAGCCAAGCTGAGCTGAGCTGGAACCGTGAAACTCTGGCCTCGCAAGATATCTGGTACTGGCTCGGTGCTGAGCAAGGCTGGGGGTGGGGTTAACTCGTACTGTCCGAAACAATAAAGTCTACCAAAAGATTTCATATGAATTGATATATACGGGACCGAACTACAGCACGAAACAGTGTTGTGAAGAAATAAAAAAAATAAAACAGGATTACAAAAAAACTAAAGATCTTAACAATAAAGCAGGCCAGGCCAAAAAATAGTAACTGGCAGACAAGGGAGGCCTTATTTACAGCCCCAGGATGTTTTAGGCCCCTGTCCAGAGACCCTTAGCACTAAAATAATTTTGAATGGGGGAACAATTGGTTCCAAATCAGCAGCGGGAGCTGCGTAAGCTTATTGAGGAGTTCAGCAATGTTTTTTCTGACTTGCCCAGCAGGACTAACTTGGTTGAATATAACATAATCTCTCCCTCAGGTGTCACAGTACGAGAGACCTTACCGGATCCAGGAAAGTCGACGAAGTGGCGTTCAAAGAGGTATGGGACATGCTCAAACTTGCGAGTGAGTGGTGCAGTCCAATTGTCATAGTGGCCAAGAAAGACGGCACCAAATCGCTTCTGTGTGGACTTCCGGAAGGTAAACGCTATTGCCAAGTTCGATGCGTACCCTATGCCTCGGGTCGACGAACTTCTAGATAGAATGGGAAAGGCAAAGTTCATCACTACTCTGGACCAGACAAAGGGATACTGGCAGATCCCCTTGATCCGCAGTTCGAGAGAAAACCGCATTTTCAACACCAGAAGGGCTGTTCCACTTTGGACCATGCCGTTTGGGCTACATGGTGCGCCCGCTGCCTTTCAGAGACTGAGGGACCAGGTTTTACACCCACATCATGAATATGCAGCAGCATATATTGATGATGTGGTGATTTACAGCTCCAACTAGCAAGAGCATTTGGCTAGGGTTACAGCCGTCCTCCAGTCTCTAAGGGTAGCCCGGCTGACAGCTAACCTGAGAAAATGTGCGTTTGCCAAAGCAGAGACTCAATATTTGGGATTTTTAATGGGAAATGGAAGGGTGAGACCTGTAGTCACTAAAATCCAGGCTTTGGTTGATGCGGCAATCCCCAAAACCAAGACTCAGGTGAAGTCACTACTGGGATTAGCCGGTTATTACCGCCGCTTCATCCCCAAGTATGCCACAGTGGTTAACCCTTTAGTAGACCTCACCATAAAGAGTGCACCAAATTTAATTAAGTGGTCAGTTGAGTGTCAGGGGGGGTTTGATACTATTAAGCGTAAACTGTGCCAGGCCCCCACCCTTATCACACCTGATTTCGCCAAGAGCTTCATCCTCCACACCGATGCGTCGGATGTGGGTTTGGGTGTGGTCTTGTTCCAAAAGGTAGACGGAGAAGAACACCCGATACTGTCTCTTAGTAAAAAGATGCTTCCTCAGGAGCGCAAATACTCTGTGGTCGAAAAGGATTGTTTGGCCATTAAATTGGCTACTCACTCTTTACGATATTACCTGCTGGGACATTCATTTGATCTTGTCACAGACAACGCCCCACTCAAGTGGTTAAGCACAATGAAGGACAGCAATGCCCGGATAACTTGGTGGTATCTGGCGTTGCAGCCCTTCATGTACCACATGGTACACCATGCGGGGAAAGACCACCAAAATGCAAATTATTTTTCCCGGGAGGGGGGAGTAACGGGAAAGATAGATTCAGCAGAGTGTTCCTTGAGCTCCACTCTGAGTGGTGGGATATGAAACAGAAATACAATGATTCTTGGTTGTAAATCTCCCTCCCGACCTGTGAGGACGCTAAGCAGCGAGAACAGAGTTCCCTGGATGGGCTGGGCTGACAGTTCTTTCCCAGGGTTCAAGGGAAGTCGGCCAGCTAGAAAGGGGGCAGGACTCCATTGCATTAACGCATTGACCCGGAAGGGAAACGACGTGGCAGTCGCAGATTGGAGGGGCAGTTGCACTCGTTTACCATGGGGTCATGTGGGATGGCATAAAAGGGGATGGAGAGACGCAATCTGTTCCTTCGCTTTGGGTTGTATTATAGAACCTGGAAGGACATGTGAGACGTACCTGTGAGTGTTTTTGTTTGTGTGTTACTAATTATTGTTTGGTATTATAGACGGCTAACATGTTCCGGAGGTGTCGCCAAGGTCCAGCACAAAACCCAGAACAACACTGCACTATTGTAACGGATAACATTTGTATCACCCACCACGAGCACTACTGCACACACCCAGGACTGGTGACTGTGTTAGTATTTTGTGGGAAAGATACGTGTGATTATTGTTTGAGACTGCAACCCCGTTGTTATTTACCCCGTGCACTACACATTGTTGTGTATTGCCGGGGAGTTATTATTTGGTCACCAGACCTGGAATTATAAATAAAACAACCACTTTCCAACTGGATTACAAATCTGTCTGTTCATTACGCACCGTATCACTCCTGCACCTGTACACTGCAAACCACTTCACCCCACCAGCAAGTGGGTATACTTTCAGCAGGAATTTTGATTTAGAAATCAAAGAAAACAAAAGAAAGTTAATAACAACAAACGTAATTACTACTACGTCCACGCTTCCTAGCCTTACGAAACAAGGAAAAATACAGGACCCTTCTGCGTTATTTTCCTTTATACTGTCAGGTGGTAGTGGTGTTATGATGGATATAAAAGACCACCTTCTGGGAGAAGAGGGCGGTTTGTACATGTTTTTTTCCTAGCCTGACAGAGGAAAGGTTCCAATGTTTTGTGCAGTCCACAAAGAACTGGTAAGAAACTTTGATATGTATCAGTTTAGCATTTTTTTTTTAAAAAGCTACTTTAAAAAAAAACAGGTGGTTGGCAGTAGGTTTATAAAGCTATAGACTGACTTCATTGTTTTTAATCCAACTTTGCGCTGTGAGACCAACAGCACAAGGCCCACTGAAACGCCCACAAAACTCACGTTCACAGTCTTGCATTAAGTGTGGTGAATAAGCATTCATAATGCTTACAAAACAGTCACTCGGAACTGAAACCTTCCTTCATCTCCCCTGCAATGTCAACCCTATTTAATGACGTTTTATGTTTGTGTTCTCCCTCTGCGTGGGATGCAAAGTTGATTGGCCGTTTGAATTTACAGAAACATCTTGAAGTAAGTGTAAAGTCATTTTACGAAAATGTGCAGATTTATACCGGGGTGCGAACCCCCACCACCACTACAAAAGAAAATAAAAAAGACTGTAGATGTCATTAGCAAAGGGGGCCAGTTGTACGAACAAAATAAGAAAAAAAAGGCCACATTTTACTAAACATTTTTAAACTAAAAACAATTACTACAATTAACAGAATCGTAATATGTTGCATAATAACACAATATATTCATAATAAAGTTGAGTTCTTACCTATAAAACAACATTAACACGTTTAAAGAGTTGGACTTGCTGTCTGTGTGTTTACATTATCGTCTTAAGTGACTGGAAGCTGAAACTACTTTTTTAAAAACACACTTATAACAATACATTACTGGTGAGCGAGAATTAGTTTGTTTGAAAACCAGGCTTTAATCGCTGATAATAGGTGCACAGGCGGCAATTCCATTAACTAATTATCGCTCACCAATCATTTTTGTAAAATGATTTTGGGGGAAAAATAAGGTTCTGCACAGTGCAAATAAATCACCTGTTCTGTCAAATTATACTGTGGATGCTTCACAAGCAGAACTGTTATTGCAGTTTAAAAAGTAAAACATTCACTGGTGGCTCTGACAAACCCGGAAGGCGATCCTTCACATATTAAAATCAATTTATAGAAAGTCCCCCAGCTTTCTTGAATAGATCTGCGTTTCCCTCGTTTTTTCTTTGTATTTGTTATGCTGTCATTGGTGTCCAACCTAGCAGATTCAGCGTCCGTCAGTCCTGTCAGATTCTACTTGCTGAAGCAGTTTTCTCCCACTGCTAATTGCCAACTAGCTAACAATTTCATCCCGAGGGCTACAGTGAAACGTACAGTCTTTAAATTGGGAGACCGCGTGTGTACATTAATCATTATCGGTAGTAATTTCTAGTTATTTAATCACTCACAAGCTGTAACCCCCAACTCCACAAACCAGCCAGCATTTTTGGAAATAGCAACACATGTACTGAACAATAAAATATGGGGTGTCCATTGAGCGGGAAACAGCAGTAGCTGTAGCCGGATTATCCCAGGACGACTGGATCACAAAAAGATAATCTGGGTGCACAGCACCAGTTGGTAGCAGGTCGGAACCGAGACGGTTCGGTGACTTTAGCGCCAGGTCGGTTAGGGACGGGACAGTACCAGGTCGGTTCGGTACCCATGCTGTGAATTTAGCACCGGGTCGGTACAAGCACGGCATTGGTATGGTACCGGTGTGGTAACCTCGGTCCCTGTACGGTACCGGATTGGGAATGGAGCGGGTCAGTGAACTCGGTACCGGTACGGGTCCACCAGTTTGCAGTTACCGCGGGTAGCAATGTATAGGGATGTCCACCTGTACAAGCCACTAGCAAAACCACTCAGTCATTACCACACACGAGACTGAGGGAAGCCTGCTTGTTAGAGGTACTAACAGCCTTCGCAATGGTGATACAGAAGCAGTAACCAAAGCGGCAGCAATATACTGTGGGACAGACTGCAAGCAATCTCAACCGAAGCGCGTATCTTGGTCCAGCGCAGTGATTCTAAGCCCAGCAGTTGTGCGCATATTTCTGTAAAAAAAACAAACAAAAAAAAAACACAGAAAATACAAAAAGAGAAAAAGATTTTTCCACTTAAAACAGTAATAACACAATTACAGTTCACAAAATAAACGTCTCGTAATTTAAAAATGAGAATTAAATTTAACTCCAGCCGGGGGAGCACAAAGTTAGCTAACTTATTTAGCTTGATCCCTGGGAAGGAACGACTAAAGCCGCTGGCTTCACGCGGGGCACAAAACCACTGCGGGACGTAACAAACAGGCTGTAGTGTACAGTATACGCGTAAATAAATGATTGCATACATTATGTAAAACACAATAATTTGCAAAAATTATACAGTAATAAGCAACAAGTACTGATACCAGGCTCCTCCTGTCAGGTCAGTCTTGAAAGGAGAAATAGCGCTGAGATCTGTGAGCTCAGTCTTTGTATGTTCTTGGGAACGGGCAATGACTGCATTACAGGCTCGGTCGAACAGCTTTGGTATAATTATTCAGGTTTCTGGGTCTTTAGGAGGTAAATACCCATGCGGTAATGTTTACATTTCGTACTTGAAAGGGAACTACGGAAATCAGGAATATGTTTTTACAATACAGCAATTTTAGCTGAGACATGTTCTACAGTACATGCTGTTCTACAGTATTACTGTAGAAAAGTTGAACTATTGACTATTAAACATTTTGAAGGTGGCAGGGGTTGTACGTAAACTGAATACAATTGCAAAAAGAAAACCAAAAAAACACAACTATATGGCAAACGTGTAATACAGCCTAAACAACATGTTGCTTCTATATTTTAAACTACAGTAAAGACATGAGTACTATAGACCTGTTCCCATGGCGTTGCTATTATAAAAAGGGTAGGTGCATAAATAGAAGAGTTAACTTTTAATGCAAGGACAGGCGGTTTATTTTACTAAACTGTCTGCATACAAACAGCCAATTTTCTTCAGCTCAACACTAACAAATCTGAACTTCTAGTAGGATCAAAAACTCAACAAATAAGTATAGACATTAAGTTACTGTTGTAGTATCACGTTACTGTCTTATCAAGTTGTTCTATTTTAAGCAGTCACCCTGCAGTTGAATTTGGCAAACAATTTTTTCTGGCCTGGAGCCATTGGCTCCGAAGACAAAAACTTTGTCTGGAGCTGATTTGTAATTCTGTTTTAAAGAAATGTATTTTAAAAGAATAAAACAGGAAACAAAAGCAAAACAGGCCTGAAGCTTATTTAACCAAAAGTGCTTAACCAGTGTGTGACAAACTGTTGTTTTAGATCTCCCTCCCGACCGGTGAGGGCGTTAGGGAGGAGAAGCGGACATCCCCAGGAAAGGTGGAAGTCGGCCACCTGGAAAGGGGGGCGGGTCCACGGTGCGCAACGTCACCTACCCAGACGGGAAGCGCTGTGGCAATCGCGCATTGGTCAACGGTGGTTGCCCTCGCTGACCGATGGGAACGCGACGGAGCGTACAAAAGGGGGCGTGGCCCAGGGTTCTGTTCCTTCTGGCAAGGTACAGTGTGTGTGAGAGAGAGAGAAAGAGCATTTGACTGCAAGAAATACGAGCAGGGAAATAGACAGGAAAAGGAATAAGCAGAGTTCTTTTGTGCGTGTGGATATACCTGCTAACCCCTTCACTTTTTGTCTGTCCATAGAGCACTGACGGGACGCTCCGGGAATACGTCGGAGGAGCGCGGACCCGGAAGTGCCGGACTGTTCACCGTAGTTCACCTCGTTTTGGATTGGGGAAGAACGGGCAGTGTTTTTGTTGAAACTACTTGTTTTGGTTTTTCGTTTTCATTTGGGACTGCACCTTTTTTTCCCTTTGTTTGGTCGGGTTACACGTTGTTGTGTATCCTGGCGCTATTATTGTTTGATTGGGTTACACATTGTTGTGTATCCCGGTGTTATTATTGTTGGGTTTTTTTGTGGCGAATTAAAAGCCGGGAGCATATACCAACAAACCTGGACTGGTCTGACGATTATTTACACCACACACTCAGCCAACTTGTCACACAGTGTTACTGCAAACACTTACAGAAGCAAATGAGACAACTGTGTGATTTTTATGTTTCATGCATAATTTATTGTATCGTATCGTTACCCTGTCGATACCCAGCCCTATACTGGTAATACCTTAAGTTTAAAAGCTTAAAGTCTCTCTCTTGGCAGCCATTTCCGGGTTTTTTTGTAACCAAGAGAAGATCAGCTTCTTCCACAGCTAGCCAATCAGAAGTGATAGGGGTGGCATGTAAACACTTACGCAATTCAGTTTTCAGAAACTTGATTGGCTCTCTATAAATACACCTGGAGTGTCTTTCTAGCAACAGAACAAACATAGGAAAAATAAATAAATAAATACTACTTGTCCGATGGGCAAAACATAATGGCAAAACTTTGTTTGTCACGCAAATCTTATAGTCCCGGTTGTCAGGTGATACGAATTGCACACCCCTTGATAGATTAGATAGATAGATAGATAGATAGATAGATAGATAGATAGATAGATAGATATATTGGTGCTGGGACGAACATGGGATTTTCATGTTCAGATATTCGCTCAGAATTAAAATATTTGTTAGTTTTCAAAAAGTAATAAAGCCATTATGTTGCTCAGAACGCTGGCAGAGACAGCACAGCAGCAGAGGCAGTGACTCCTGTGTGCGTGTGCCTTTATTTTACAGCAAGACGTGACACTATGTAAAATGTTGAAGTAGAAAAATATCCCAGGAGTAAAGAATACATTGTGTAGGCCTTACTTTACCCCAGTGAATTAACTACAAATCAAAGGATGCCAAATAGCAGTTCAAGTTAAACGTTTTTTTGTTTATTCCTAAAATAATTAGTACAGAAAGTTGACACCGCATTTTATTTATTTTTAACTTTTTTTTCATTCCTTGCCATTGCCGTTTCTTCAAAGAGAACAGTGGCCATAGACACGTTTTCATAAAGTAATAACATGAGGTTTACTTTTGGCTTTTTGTAACTGAACAAACAAACGAAAACTGAAATTTTAAAACACTTCAAAATAAAACAAACGTGGAAAACAAAGGGGAAAAAAAACTCAGTTTTGGTTCTCGTTTATTACATTCCACATAACATTTCCAGCAAGATGGGCACTGTTTAAACAAGGTATTTCAGAATGGCGTACATGCTCTAAAGCAGCACAACGCTTTTTGATCCAGAAGTCATTACATAAAGATCACTATGTGTGTGCGCGCATAATCTTGTTTGTTTACTTTTTGCTGTCTAAAATTTTTAAATAGTCTTGAGCTGCTGTGTTGATCCAATGTTTTTTTTTATATATAAATATATATTTGATTTCACCTATCACATGCAGCTCTTTTTCATTTGCCATTTTTTAAACTGTCACGCAACTTCTGTTGAGGCAGTAAATAAGTGCAAGGCATTTTTGTCATTACTGGCAAAAACAAACATCTGATTTTTGTATCCGAATACATGTCAAAATATATTCAATCGAATATTCAGATATTTGTCCCAGCACTAATATATTGTGATGAAGTGTGGGGCATTGTGGTCGAGGGCTGGTATTTTGGGCCGCGGATTATGCGTTTTAAGGAAATGTAGTCCTGCCGGTCTGGCGCAGCAGGACTTCAATTCCCAGGTGATTGTGTACTTGATACAACAGCTGCCTTCAATTAAACAATTGGGAGCCTTTTAAAAAGGGGCAGGGTCAACCTGTTGGTTGAGGAGAGCTGTGAGCTGTGAGCTGTGTGCTGTGTGCTGTGTGCTGTGTGCTGTGTGCTGTGAGCTGTGTGCTGTGTGCTGTGAGCTGTGAGCTGTGAGCTGGAAACAAGAACTGAGTCTTTTGTGCAAGGTAGGACTTAAGAGGCATGGTGTTTTGGAGCCAGTAAGCAGCTTAGCTGTCCAGACTCTTAGTAAGGGACACTTGTATAGTTAGTAATCCATAAAGGAGTTCTTTTGTTTGTTTATCTTGGATGTTTTTTTTAAGCACTGTAAATAATAAACACACAGGTGCCGTCCTGTTTAAACCACATTCCTGGAAGTTTGACTTTCTTTTATGCTAGAGGACGATGTAAAAGGTCCGGAGAACGTGACAAACATAACAAACATTTCCAGAGTTGTCACACATGGTGGAGAATGCGGGCAGCATATTAATTTGTCTGTGCATAAAAGAACAACTTTAGGAATATGAAGGAGTGTCTCAAGGCCCTGCTGCAAGGCACAGCAGCGCTGCAACAAATGGCTTCAACACAACAAGATGCAAACCGATTACTTCGGGAAGAGCAACAACGTACTGCACTTCAAGACCCAACAGGAACTAAAAGTGCTGACCCAGAAGCTGGATGAGATGACCAGGGAGGCGCCGCGTCCCTCTACATCTATCAGGGCCAGTCATTATATACAGAAAATGACTAACACCGATGATGTGGAGGCATTTTGGGCTTTTGATCAGACCAGAGAGGGAGCGATGGCCGACGGGACAGTGGGCTGGCTTGCTGGCCCCATTTCTGAGTGGGGAGTCTCAGAAGGCATATTACGACCTAGAGCCCAAGCTAATGACTACACTAAACGGTTCCATGACTGGGCATATCAACCAGAGAAACCTACAAGGTCACAGATGTTTCATCTAATACACTTGGCAAAAAACATGGCTACAACCCAAGGTCCGCACTGCTTCAGAAATCATCGAAAGGGTTGTGATGGATAATTTCCTGAGAGGTCTACCGCCACCTTTGCGGAAATGGGTTGGACAAGAGCAGCTGGTTGCACTTGTAGAGCGATACACCACAAAGGGCGAACTACTCCGAACCACTGGACCCCAGAACCCGAAGGCCCGGAGCGCCAACAAGTCCGGTAAGACTGTTCTTGGGTCGGGGGCGCCGAAGAACAACCCAGGGCTGTGAAGGGACTTGGTCACTATGGGGAAATGAACCAGGGGAACTTGTACAATAAATGTGATAAACCCGAAGGGGTTAAACCGTGGTCTTTTGGAAAACATGCGAAATGTTTTAGATGCCAGGAAATTGTCCTTTAAATGAACTAACCCATGCAATGTAATATGGGGAAAGGGGAGAGGAAGTATTCTTTGTTGACTTGCACAGATGTTACTGTTTTAATGGGGGTACAGTATGGTACTAAACATCTCTGTCAGATAACTGTGGAAGGAAACACAGCCAGGGCTCTACTCGATTCGGGAAGCATGGTGGCTGAACATTTAGTAGACAACACTAAATTGGATCAGTCCCGTAAACTCAGCATTACGTGTGTACATGATGATACCCGCCCATATCCGACTGCTGTAGTCCACATACAAACCATCGCCGTGTCTGTGGATTATCGAGTGGGCGTGGTACCGACTTTACCCTGTCACGTAATACTGGGGCAGGATTTTCCTAACTTTTTGGAGTTATGGGACAAAAAGGGTGAATTGGAACCACCTGATGGAAATGACGTGGCCGAGTTGGAGCTACAGAGTGGCGAGCTAGGGGAATTGTTTCCATTTGATGTGTGTGAGAAAACCCAGCTAGTGAAAGTTTTATTAGGAGAAGAACATGATCAAGAGATCCCAGGTACCTCCCATGATAATGACACTGACAGTGTCACTGAGATAAACTTACCGGAGGTTAACTCAGAGAATATTGCTACTGCCCAGTTAAGGGACCCCACTTTGAACAGTGCAAGGGAAGGTGTAAGCATAATAAACGAAACTCCTGTTAACCCGGAGATTCCCTTGTCCTACCCTCATTTTATACAAAAAAATGATTTGTTATATCGTTTAGAAAAAAACGGGGAAGATTTAACAGAACAGTTACTGGTGCTGCGTTCATATAAATGTACAGTACTGGATCTTGCCCATGGTCATGTTCTTGGAGGTCATTTGGGTATTAAGAAAACAAAGGACAGAATTTTGAGAAGGTTTTATTGGATAGGCGTACACACCAATATAGAACAACACTGCACGTCTTGCCCTGAATGTCAACAGACAGCCCCGTTTAAAGCTTTCCGGAGTCCTTTAGTGCCACTGCCAATAATTGAGGTGCCGTTCGAGCGAATAGCAATGGATTTCATAGGACCACTGGGGAAATCCACCAGGGGGCACCAACACATTTTAGTAATCTTAGACTAAGCCACTCGGTATCCCAAAGCAATACCTCTTCGCAACACTAGTGCTAAGACGGTTGCTAAAGAGCTCATGCTCATGTTTAGTCGTGTCGGTGTTCCAAAAGAAATACTGACTGACCAGGGGACTCCATTCATGTCTAAAGTCACTACTGAGTTGTGCAAGTTTTTAAAAATCAAACACTTAAAAACTTCTGTTTACCATCCCCAGAGTAACGGTTTCATTGAAAGGTTCAACAAGACTTTAAAATCTATGTTACGTAAAGTAATAGATAAAGACAGGAAAAACTGGGATTTTTTATTGCCCTACTTAATGTTTGCTGTCCGAGAGGTACCGCAAGCTTCGACAGCCAGGTAGAAGGAAGCCGGAACAGATATATCATGTAAACCTCTTAAAGGCGTGGAAAGACAGAGAGGTACTGGTCGCAGTTAATGATAACTTACCTCCCAAACCTAAGAACCCTGAACCCGCAGTAATGATTGCAGAAGGTTTGTCTAGTTCTCAGAAGCAGGAAGTTAGGGCCCTAGTTCTGAGAAATAGTGATATCTTTTCAACTAAACCGGGCAAAACAGATGTTATCAAACATGACATTGTAACAGAACCCGGGAAAAGGGTAACCTTAAAACCCTACCATATCCCAGAAGCCCGTAGGAAGACCATAGGTGAGGAAGTAAAAAAAATGCTAGTTTTGGGGGTAATTGAGGAATAAGACAGTGAATGGGCCAGTCCAATTTTGTTGGTGCCAAAGCCAGATGGGTTGCTCAAGTTTTACAATGATTATACGGCTCTAAATAAAGTTTCAAAGTTTGACGTTTACCCTATGCCCAGGGTTGATGAATTATTAGACCGGTTAGGAAATGCACAGTATCTCGCCACTTTAGATTTAACTAAAGGCTACTGGCAAGTACCACTCACTGAACGGGCCAAAGCCAAAACGGCATTCTCCACTCCTGAGGACATATTCCAGTACGTACTATCCTTTGGTCTTCATGGGGCTTCCGCAACGTTCCAGCGTTTAATGGATAAGATTTTAAAATCCCATAGGGAGTATGCCGCCGCCTATCTGGATGACGTGGTAGTGCACAGTACTATCTGGGACACACATTTACAGAAGGTTCAGGCTGTTTTAAACTCCATAAGAGTTGCTGGGCTAACTGCGAATCCAACCAAATGTACCATTTGGGGTACACAATTGGACGTGGGGTGATAAAACCCCAAATAGACAAGCTGGAGGCCATTAGGAATTGGCCTAGACCTGTCAATAAAAAATAGGTGAAGGCCTTCCTCTGTTTGGCTGGATATTATAGGCGATTCATCGCAGGGTTTGCCACAATCGCTGCTCCCCTTACAGATCTGACCAAAGCAAAAGGGCCACTAATGGTAAAGTGGAGTACGGAGGCTGAATCCACATTCCAAATTCTTAAAAATGCTCTGTGTTCACAACCCGTGTTAATCACACCTGATTTTAACAAAAGGTTTATTGTGCAAACTAACGCCTCTGAGGTTGGGCTAGGGGCAGTGTTATCACAAGAGGTGGAAGGCGACGAACACCCTGTTATGTTCTTGAGCAGGCAACTTAATCCACAGGAACAAAACTATGCAGTGGTAGAAAAAGAATGCCTAGCCATTAAGTGGGCACTGGAAACGTTAAGATACTATCTCTTAGGGAGGCAGTTTACATTTATTACCGACAATGCCCCTCTACGTGGATGCACCAAAGCAAGGAAAAGTATGCAAGGGTCACAAGGTGGCTCTTAAGTTTACAGACATTCAACTTTGTAATTGAACACAGAACTGGTGCAAAGCAGGGCAATAAAGACAGGCTATCCAGAGTTCACTGTTTGTTGTCCAGTGTCGCTCAACCCCTCGAGTCTGAGCTGCGGAGGGGGATGTGTGATGTGGGGCATTGTGGTCGAGGGCCGGTATTTTGGGCCACGGATTATGTGCAGTCTGTACCCATTTTAAGGAAATGTAGTCATGTCGGTCTGGAGCAGCAGGACTTCAATTCCCAGGAGGCCACAGAACCGATGGGCAGCCATTTTTGATGGCACAATTGTAAAATAGGTGATTGTGTAATAGGTGTAAAATAGGTGATTCAACAGCTGCCTTCAATTAAACATTTGGGAGCCTTTTAAAAAGGGCAGGGTCAACCTGTTGGTTGAAGAGAGTTGGAGAGTGAGCTGTGAGCTGTGTGAAAAGGGAAACAAGAACTGAGGCTTTTGTGCAAAGTAGGACTTAAGAGTCCTGGTGTTTTGGAGCAGGTAAGCAGCTTAGCTGCCTGGACTGTTAGTTAGGGACACTTACTTGTACAGTTAGTAATCCATAAGGAGTTAGGCTTTTGTTTGTTTATCTTGGATGTTTTTTTTAAGCACTGTAAATAATAAACACACAGGTGCCGTCCTGTTTAAACCACATTCCTGGAAGTTTGACTTTCTTTTATGCTAGAGGACAGTGTAAAAGTTCTGGGAAAAGTGACAAACGTAACAAACATTTCCAGAGTTGTCACAATATATATATGTTATGGACCGTTACCGAAATCGGGCAGTTTCCGAAATGCCCGGGCAGTTCATGAAGTGCGCAGCTGCGGTGGGCAGATGCCGAATTGCATCGAATTTTATATCATTTCGTCAACTGCCCACAGCCACCCGGGCTGATGACGAAGAAA
Source organism: Acipenser ruthenus (assembly GCF_902713425.1). NCBI lineage: Eukaryota > Metazoa > Chordata > Actinopteri > Acipenseriformes > Acipenseridae > Acipenser > Acipenser ruthenus. The sequence continues at coordinate 26,675,231 of NC_081197.1, forward strand.
GAGAGCCACCCATTGCCATGTTTATTTAAATAACTTAAACACTTTCTGACAACGTGGGGGAACGAGTCCAGAATAAAATGCAACAATATTTTATTGTATTCTTATTGCAGTAATGCAATACAGATCTCTGTGCAGAGTTCCGTTGAATGAGAGATCACTCAATATCAGCAAAAGACTAATAATCACAGTTTAAACGTGTAAAAGCCACCCAGTTAAAGTTACCTGAAACTCAGGAAGAACGCAGTGCCAAACAACTCATTTATCATAGCAATATTAATCGTATCTTGGGAATACAACTGGAACAGAGAGGAAGTGCTGCACAGATTAATAAAAGATGTCGCCAGTGAAGTTTGACCAGGATGCAGCTTCATGGAAATTTAATTTTAAAAGCATGATGTGGTAGATATGAACTCCTTTTTACGTTTGAGCTTCCGTATTTTTGCCTGTTTTATGATCTCTCATTCCAAAAAAAGCAACTCTGCACTGAGATCTGTATGCATTGCTGCATTAACAATACAATAAAACATTGCTGTATTTTATTCTAATCCCCCCCCCCACCTCACCCTATACCTAATCCATGATATAACCTGTGGATTGATATTTTGTTAAATTCAGTTGCTCTAAACTGCGTTGTCAGAAAGTATTTAAGCGATGTGCAGAGGTAAGAGGTAATTCACTCTTGTCAGAGGTAATTCACTCTTTATTAGTTGTATATTGTGTCTGTTAAAAATCTTTCTTCGCCATCAACCCAGGTGGCTGTGGGCAGTTGCCGAAATGAAAAAAAATATATATATATAGAATTTATGAAGTGTACATTTACCTTTTATGTCTGAGATTTTATCATAACTGCAGCCCTGTCAGTTGTTACCATAGACATAGACTGCATGCTTAACAGGTGGCCTGCATAGAATTGCTTTATACTACTGTATAAAACACAGGCATCTGCACTGCCTTCAATTGTAACCATCTTAGGGCTACTTATTTTCCATTCTTGGGAATAGCAAATTCCGTTTATCAGAAATGGCCAATTCTGTTTTTTCCCCCCACTTTCTATCAACGTATTAATAATTAAACATGGCATTTTAACAAATATAATGCCGATACTTAAAATAAATATTATTAAATACTGCTACAATTATTTATTTTTATTAAAGCCAAGTTTTTTAATAAGACTCTTGTTGCTATACTAGTAAGAAAAGCACCTGAAGACACTTCATACTTGTCATAATGTTTATAAACATCACTTGGCTCATTGCTGGCATTAAAATAAGCAGCAAAAACTAATTATATAACAGTTCCGAAAAACCAGTGTCAAGCACTGTTGTGAGAACCATGTTTATAGTCTTCCACTAACAATGTAGTTCAATCTACAAATGAAGGACTTTTGAAAAGACCTGTTTATCATATTGCTGGCATTATAATAACAATAAAAAATAGTAAACAGTTTAATAACAGTCTATTGACATGTGAGAGTAATCCTATGTACAGTACTCCACAAATTAAGTTTAGCAATTTACTGGCATTACAATAACCAGGATAAAATATGAAACTGATATATATAAAAAAAAGAGGTGTTGACTGACTTGTTGCACTAAAAACAGGTTCACTGCAGTGTATTACCAATTGTAAATTAAATAGCACCCCTTTTAATGTAAACGCATAATTAATCCTCCCAATCATTTCTTAGCTAATTCTGCCTTGTTATTTGCAAGACTTAACAAGAGGTGTGTCTCCTGACAATGTCTTTATGAAGCAAACGGTCTGTAGTGTAGTAACTACATCCTATACACAGAAAAGGAATGTATAGCTAGAAAAATAGCTTTGAGCTTGTTTCTTCATCATCACAGAAAATATAATTGAATTATGAAACGGTCATGGTTTAACATTGCGAATTATAGCTTTATTAAAGGCAGGTAGTATGGAAGGAAATAACTAAACAACAATTAGAATATGGGTAGGAGATTTCCTGTAACCTGATTGGTCAATCAGGAGGTCTTAAATCCCGATTAAGCCCGCCCGAATGTTAGTATTCAAACTTTGTTTATTACCGTTCCAAATCAATCTGCCTGAAAAAAAAAGTCCTGCAGACCTGTATTCACTTCTGATAGTATTGACCTTTTCCTGCTTGATGGAAGAAAATCTCTGTTCTTATTGTACACACACTCTGAACGAATTCTGTCACTGTCTACTTCCTAGCTGTCCTTACTGTAACTATTTAAATTTAGAATAGCAAATAAACTTTATGAACACAACAAACAGCACGATTACCAATAACACATTTTAAAAAAAATAGCCTAACAGTAAATACTGATACCTGGCTGCACAAATATGCACTCAAATCCTATTTTTTTTTTTTTAACACTTTAAAAAACACGAACAGCTGTGTGCAAGTAGAATATTTTAATTAAATACGATACTTTATTAAGTTGTCATTTATGCTGCAACTGGAAGTAGCCTACAGCGTCCACCACTTGGATTAAACCAAAGAGCCTGAACAGACCGCGGATGTTTTTTGAGAAAACCTCATTACTCATGGAATACTGAGGTAAATGCTTAGCAACCAAAACTAATTCTTCATAAAATCAGGATAAAACTATTAATTATTATTTTGTTTAACGTGTCCATATTCTAATAGCATTTGAGCCCTCAGGAGCGGACTTAATCATGTGGTAATGCCCTTTTTTTACGTTAATGTAATGCACGAGGTGGGCATTACCACACGATTAAGCCCGCTCCTTCGGGCTCAAATGCTTAATTAAACACACAAGTAATTTGGCTCACTTACTTCGGGAAAGCCCTGCCTTGAGCCCAGTACAAGTACCTTAGATCTATTCTTTTCAGCATAGAAGAATGCAGTGCATTGCCATTGCTGCCATCTTTTTTACTTTCTTGTTCTCTACGTGTTTACGACTGGCAATAAGATCTTTTAACAATTTGATCAATGGAATGACAGAAAAGCTTTAAGAATAGCATCCCACAATCCTTATATAGATAATCAGATTTGTTTTTTTATCTACTGTCACACTGCACTTTTTTGTTGGTGCAGCTGCCATGTTGCAACTTGCACAAAAAAAAATGCACATGGTATGTCTTCAATTACTATAGACTTAAATATACGTTCCCACTAGCCTCACCGCGTCGCCACAAGCGAAACGTTTTCCCGAAGTACGCCATGGTGGCGAAGGCTCTGAAAAATGTACTTGTGCAAGACTGCCAGCACATTCAACATGTGCTGGTAGATGAATCAATACAGACTGTTTAGTTTGATTTCATTTTGCCCAATGAAAGCTCTTTAGCTTGATCACGTAACATACGCATGCCTCAAACGTTGTGTTTGGTGGGATGACAGAGGCTCTAATTAGAAACAGTCAGCAGACGCCGCTGCTTGTAAAAAACTAACAAAAAAAAATACCACATGGCATCCAAACGGAAAAAAATGTTCCAAAAGATGAAGCCCAAGGAATACCAGTCACCCAAGTACATAAAAATAAAATATGACCGTGATACTAGTCACAGGGAGGTGAAGCAGTCTTGGTTTCAAACATACCCTCTGGTCACGAAAGAACATTTTCACATACGGCAAGCCAGAAACACGCAGCTTCAAGATCACAGCTAAGTCCCCCCCCCCCCGAAGTACGTGCATGTGCTCCCAATTTGATAAATAAATAGAAAAACAATGCTGGTTTAAAAATTGTTCTCTAAAAACATTGATTGTAAATGTAATTTTTAAAGTTTTATTATAAATAATATCTTTATTTTAATTTTATATTAAACATGTTTTTCAAAAGTGAATCCTAGGACTACGGCCATAAACACAGGGTTAAAGCTGCTTATATATCATTCAGTGCAGAGACCCGGGGTTTGGAATAAATGACTAACCTTGCTTTTAAGATTTTATATATTTTACAAAAGAATATATAAGTGCTACACGTTTATTAAAAAAAAAAAAAAAAAACACTGGTAAGTAAAGTTAGGAACTATTTATTTATGTATCTGCTTTGCTTGTTTTTTTTCCCCCTCAGAATTTACAGTACCAGAACGGCTGTTTTTATTTTATTTTTGATCTGATGAGATCAAATGCAGTTCAGGGAAGAAGAAAAAAAGATATTCAGAATATAGTGTAAAATTACATTGTCCAGAACTGTCAGCAGACAGTCTTTAAAAATAAATGTAGAAACAATTAAAAATTGCACTGTTACATTGGTGAGGAATAAAAAAAATAAGAGCGTTTGTGTGATTCGTAATTTTATTGGATACAGAGCTCCAGACTGGCAGGACATGATACAGGGAACAGTGGTGACTGAAGTTCTGTGCTGGAGACGACCTCATAATTGAAAGGAATAGTAAAAAAAGCCATGCATGATAAAAAGTAAAAAAAAAAATAATAATAATAATAACCAGCCTACAGAAGGCATTTACCCGCTAGATGCTTTCAAAACAAGACAAAATTGGCTGGAAAACCACCAATCTGGCAGCTCTGATCAAGAGGGAGTAGCCTAAAAGTCGCATACATTACCTATTAAATGTTACCTCAAGTTCAATGTACAAACAAAACCTGAATTCATATAATTTGTTTTAGAAAAATCTATATTGTAATTGGTGTTCCGGTACTTTAAGATGTAGGACTACACCTCTGTATGCAAGGTTGGTGGTACCGCCAGCATTTACTTCAGCCTTGCATAAACAACATACCGCAATGTTAGATGCTATACAGCCATCCTTTTTAGATTTTTTCATTAGGAAATTATTCCACACGTGACTTTGCTTTGCAGAATTTACACAACTCAAAATCTCTATGTGCTTCTGCCATATTTTCTTTTGTGTTCGCACTAAGAGTTCTCGTGGGAAATGATTATCTCGTGAGATAATAGTCGAGATTTTCCAGTAGACGTTTCCCTGAATCAGTTTAACCAGAAATATCGGTATTATCGCGCACCCCTAATTTTTACAGAGGGAAATCAGAGAATCAGCAGTAAGACAGTCGCAAATTTGCTTATGTTAATGCTTTACAAGAATGCGCTCAAAATGATAGTTTTACCTCGAGATGCTTGCATCTCAATTGAGGTTGATATTTATGATAACTTGCGAAAGTTAGTAAACTGGGTACGAAGGTTGTTGTCAGTTATTGCGAAAAACGCACGCATTTGAGCCTTAAGCCCTTGTTACACGAGTCAATTTACTGGCAACTTTTATCGCCTGCGACCAAATCCCGTGAGGATTGCCCGTGTAACAGCCCGGACAACGTATTGTCAACGTTCTGGCAACTGCGTGGCAACGCGATTGCTTGAGTGGACAGCAATCCTACTCCAAGCAACAGGTTCCAGGCAATATCCAATCAGAGCACTGGTGTGTGTCACGTGATTCTGTCTGCTACAGTGAAAACAACACTTGAAATGGAAACGAAAGCCGCAATTACCTGGACTCAGGAGAAAGAAATACTTCTCATAGAGTTTTATGAAGGTTGGTCAACACATCGTCATTTTGGTAGTGGACTATTTTGATAACAACCAATGCTGGGAGAGTTACTTTTAACAAGTTTTTAAAACTACTTAAAATCTTTGTCCAACTATCGTTAACTACGCCCGAACTGCACCTTTGTTCAGGTCTCTCCTTCTTAATATTAAAAATACCTTTGTATAAAAGACAGCAATAATAATAATAATAATAATAATAATAATAATAATAATAATAATAAATAATAGGGGAATAAAAACGTAGCTACTGTAACTCTGCTAAACCGATGTCCATATTATGTTATTTTGTTACCTTTTTTTAAACCGTTACTCCGCAGCACTGTGACAATATTACCATAAAAGGCCGTTTTTTATTATGACTGATATATATATATATATATATATATATATATATATATATATATATATATATATATGCTGCTTTTTGTAATGAAGGTGGATTTAATTATTCTAATTGACCTGTTTAGAGCACAAATTCCTCTGGGATCCGAGGGATGAACAATATTTTAGAAGAGGAAAACGAGAGGCAAAACTCTTTGAACTCGGTGCGATTCTAGGTGTTAATGGCACGGGAACAGCATATAACAGTAGGTATTTTACAGCATTTAAAGAAATTAAGAATTATCGTTCATATTTATCTGCGTGTAGTATTGTACGTTAAATTGAGTTTTACATATTTGGTTTATTTGCTTTTATTCTGTAAACATTACTACTTTATTATTATAATTATTAGTTGTTCAATTATTTAAAGATGACAGTAATACTAAATAGTTGTACTGATGCTTGGTATTTGTAAGTATATGACCTGAAAACCAGAACCACGTGACGTAGTTCTTAAATATGATTGGATATTGCTTGGATTAAAGGCAATTTGTATCGAATGCGAGTTAACTGTTAGTTGTATCGTGTAACAGGTCAAATCCCCCGCGGTGACGTCATAGGGCAGCAGTGTGGAGTAGTGGTTAGGGCTCTGGACTCTTGACTGGAGGGTTATGGGTTCAATCCCCGGTGGGGACACTGCTGCTGTACCCTTGAGCAAGGTACTTTACCTAGATTGCTCCAGTAAAAGCCCAACTGTATAAATGGGTAATTATATGTAAAAATAATGTGATATCTTGTAAGTCGCCCTGGATAAGGGCGTCTGCTAAGAAATAAATTATTTTATTATTATTATATAGGCAACACGTTGCTACAATTTATGTTGCCAGCGCATTGACTCGTGTAACAAGAGCCTTAGAGGGAACGCTGCTATACAGGGTTATTTAATAGACGCGACAGACAACTTTTTTTTTTTTTTTTTTTTTTTTTAAATCTCAAAAACATCTAGCTTCAGCTTTTCACTTCTTGGGATGCATTATGTTTGTATTTAAGGTTTCCATGTGAAAACAGCCCGAGACAAACACCCAGACTAAGTATAAAATACACTTCAGCCATTAACACCAGACAGAAGGATATCTACATCATCATATGGAAGGAAACGTAAATGGATGGAGACACATATGGATCACATTAGTTTACTGTAAAGCTACGTCTTAGTTGGTGCTTATCTTGGCGAGAGCCGAGTTCAAATCAGCATGAAGTTTTAACATCTACTCTCGTGTAATGGAAATCATGAAGCAGCAGTTATCTGAGAGCTGTCAGAATCAATCACATAAGTCTTTTGATTTATGTTATCCTATTAAAATTATTAGGAGATTAATAAGAAATGTCTACATTCAGCAAAGTGTGCAATGAGCTCCCAAAAATGCCAACACATTTAGCATATACAACCCTGCAAATATAAAGTCACTACTTAAAATGGTACTGAAATTCTTCATACTAGCTTCCTGTGTTACTGGTACTCTCACTGTTTTCCACCCAGCACAGAACATGCTGAGGTCTGATAATTGAACCACAAAGTGAAACATTGGGAATAAAGTGGGGGGGAAAGTCTTGACAACAAATACACTTTCACAGACGTAAACATTTTTGTGAAGAATAAAGGTATAACTGAATAACCTTTTATGTTTTTACCACCTGATATTTATAGAAATATAGGCCTAACTCATGAAAAAGTATTAAGATCAGAGTAAGTTAACAAAAGCAAAACCAGCTCGCTCTTGCCAGAGGTTCTAAAACGTCTAACAAATGGTGTGAAAAAGTTTAAAAAATAAAAAAAAAAACTAACAAAAAACTGTTGATGTTACCTGTAGCACATATAGCTATTTTGCAAAGAATATCATAGATATAAAGTGTTGAGGCCACACGCATGTGGTTACTCTCATGCAAAAATCTTTATTATTGTTACTGTTGGTGGTAACTTCATTAGCATGTTTTGGAAATGACTGCAGTCACATCAACATTACCACGAGGTTTGCAAAGTCACACCAACAAAAAAAAAAAAAAAAAAAAGAAATGCAATGACCGTGTACACATGCTGGGACACAGGAGTCATGTCCGAGTGCACATCAACGTGACAATGCACTGGACTGAAGATCATATACAATATTATTACGAACTACATTTAATATTTTTCTTTAATACGATTAGTTTCTGCTTAGCATGCGGTCACAGGAACTAACGACCAAAAACATGGGGATATGATAAAAACAGTACCATATAAAAATATAATCATGTACTATAATTGCTTTCCTGTTTTAATGTGAATATTAAAGGCTATTGTATTTATAATATTCAAATTGGTTATATTTGATTAGTTTTACCTAACAGTTTATAAATTATTTTAACACTGAAAAATTGCACATCTAAAGAAACAACAAAAATATATACCTGCTTTCTTTCGTGCCGTGGAAGTCCGGGGTGTCGAAGATTGTGTTACACTGATTATATTCCGGGCTTGCGATTTGTATGTATATATATATATATATATTTAAGAGTATTTATTGTGTTTTAATTACTTTGGAAATGGCTAGGTATTCTTAGTCCATTAGGGTTCCATCCTTCACAGCAAATAGCAGCAGCCTAATATTCCCGGTCCGTCTTTGCAAACAATTCGACAAAGAAACAACGACGAGAAAACAGATTAGTTCCCACTGCAGCCCCATAGCAAAAATCCTCCCATCGACATAACTGTGAAAGCCGTGGGATGAGTATTAGGAGGACACAGGGAATGCCAAGGTCAACAACACATAATAAGCAGGAGGCGGAGATCTTTGAAATTGCTGCAGAATAACTTCAGACCCGCAAAATGTAGTTTCGCTAAACGAACATCTATCTATCTATCTATCTATCGATATATATAAAAAACAGAAAAAGGTAGGTACATACAAATGTGAATAATTTAAAAAATATGTTATATCGAGACGTTTTGATTTTGCTCCTTTTTGTACAGATTTTATATATATATATATATATATATATATATATATATATATATATATATATATATAATGCACTGTAAAACTTCAATGAAACGCCTCCGGTATATAATGACCCGGTATATAATGTAACCAAGGCACTTGCAGGCCACAACCTAAAGTTTTTATAGTGGAAGAAAAAAGATATTGGGAGAGTATATGTTGTTTATTTAAATACAACAGTTTAGTTACTAGTTTTTTTTTTCTTCTGAATTTTGAGTGAGGACCTGTGTGGTTTTGTACAATGCAGATAAGTAGCTTTTTCTTTGCAACATTCAAATTCAGTATAAAAGAAAATAAGAAATGTAGCAATACCAGAACATTTGTTGTAGACACCATACTTAGTTTTAAATGTGCAACAAGGCTCCTTGCAAACCGCAGCCATATGAACTCGACACAACCCTCAACTCAACTACCAGTGTCAATCGCGTACTGTCTGATATAAACCTTGAAGTATTCCACTTACTTCAAATACAAACGTCAAATGCTTCTAAATACACCACAATGGATATTTAGGGTTTCTGGCTTTCAGGTTTTATTTCTGAGTGCTCCACATGTTGTAATTAGCATCATTAGCATCATCTCAGTTTCTTAATTTAATCATGGAAAAATGATCATGACAAAATAAGCTCAACTATTTTTCTATCTATACATAAAACAAAGACTTCCCAGATAGCATGCTGACGCTAGGCCAGCATTGACCCAATGTCATCAGAGACGTCAGCCCAATGTTGGCCCAACGTAATTTTGTCCATCGGTCCAACATTGTCTGCCAATGGTGGGCCAACATTGGGTCGATGGACAAAACTACGTTGGGCCAACGTCAGCATGCTACCAGGTTTGTATGCACAGTTTATGTTTGCAACATTACAACATGAATGACATTGCCCAAAGCTATAACGTATTGAATTTGAGAAAGAAAAAAAAAAGAAAAAACTAGTTTTGCATTCAACAGTGTTTATTAAGTTTATTTGTGTTCAAATATCTGTCTAGAATACAAAAAGATGGCTCAAACAATCTCTTAATCTTCTTCACTGTCACTGGCAGCACTAGCAGCAGCACTTGTAGCAGCATTTGTATCTGTAAATAATAAGAGAATTAATGAAGTAATTAATAAGACCCTCCACATTGGGTATTATCAGGCATTACACAGCCTACCTCTGTAAATGAGAACAAAGACCTACCCTTTCTTTGATTTTTATATATATATTATAGATTGAAATTGACTTCAAATGTCTTGTTGGTTGCAAATGTAATTATTTTTTGTAATGCTGTTACAAACATTCTAAGGGCATATACAGTACTAGGGATTATATATCGCTATCTCAGCCAATCGGAGTGCAAGTAATCTTTCCACTGAAGTATAAGTGACAGTAACAATTAATTAATTTAACCACTAAACATATTATATACCCTTGTGGTATAATATTTTTAAAAAAGCATTTCAATGGCAATGAAAAAGCAAAGTATTTAAGCAAAACATATTTGAACAGTACATTATGTTAAATAAGGGGAACTTATTGAATCGTTTTAAATTAATTTACTAATTAATAAAATATAAATATAATTCATGGGAGTATCATATATTTACATTTTTTTCTGACACCCCCCATCCCTGTCTCCACTGTACTTTAGCCAGCTCCTCATCCTGGACTCTGTGTCTGCCTCCGTGACAGAAGACTTCTTGGTTGCAGCTGGAAAAAAAAGAATGAAAGATTTAATATTTTACAGTATTTTTATACACACCAAAACATGTGTTAAATCTAACAGTTTGTTCAAACAAGGACAACACAATTCACGAAATGATGTTGTCACATGTTTGAACACCACTGTTAGATTTTTTTTGTAATACTTTACAATACATTTTACTATTTACTTCAAATATATTCTCTTGTACTTTTATTTCAGGAATAGAATACATGTGTGCTATATTATTATTTAGTGACTTTTTTTCATGAATGGCTATAACAATTTAATTGAATTTAATTATGTCACATTGATTTTGCATGCATTTCATTGGCTTTGACTTATGTACAACACTTAAAATGCCAGCAGCACAATTTACCTTTGATTACTCTCGCCAGTGCAAGGACAGAAACGGGGCTCTTGTTTCCCCGCCCCAGCCAGTTGTATCCTCTGGCCAGATTGTTGGTCAACACACGACTCATCATGCGCCTGATGATGTCGTCGGCTGATGCCACCAAGACTACAAATGTGTGTGATCTAGAATGAGATGTAAATGAAGGCAAATGTATATGTGTGTTACAACACTACTGCCATCACTTGAATAGTCATATGACATATCAGTCATAAAAGTTTTAAAATTTAATTTAAATCAAATTGTAGTATGTACTATAGCTTTGAGATGATGCAATAATAAAATCTTACGTATACAACATTCTTCAAAGTTCTAATGGCTTCCCTCCAGAAAAAAAAATCACTACTTATGACTTAGTTACCCTGTTTTCAGATCCTGTCACTTTACTTTTTCTGTGTCAACTTTCCTCTCTCTCTTTTACATAAGAAAATAACAGTTTCTGCTATTATAAATTCACAATAAACTATTATGAAGTTTCTGCTATTTCACCAACCCTGATGGCGAATTTATAATGGCAGCAGAGAGAAAAGGGGGGGGGGGGGGGTACTGCAACATGCCCACATTATAAAGAAAAGTAAAATCCCCAGCCTTTTTTTTGAGCATGTTTGATTTTTTCACCCATTTTTCTCCTAATATGGAATGTGCTAGTGCATTAGCAGAAATGAAGTCATGTGCCCAACTGATGCACTAGTTCTGAAGCAAAATGAACGTGCCAAACTGAGACATTAGCATACTTCTATAATCATTAGAAATTGAGCTGCAAAATATGAAAAAGTAAACAAACGACTACATGTGAAACACAAGGAAACTTGTAGTGATATTTTTTACACCTTTAAAATTGATATAATAAATGAACACCATAGAAAAACGCAACAATATGTACAGAAGTAATTATCAGGAATAATTATCGAAAAAGCTGAGAAAAAGATATAATTCAATAAGGACAGAAGCTTTTAGCATCTGTACTGCATTTTTTTTTGTTCAAAAACTATTAATGACAATGTATTGGTTATTATAATCTGAAAAGAAAAGGGCTTTGTTAACAACCGTACAACTGTCACATACTAGTGCCTTTTCTGTAGCCTGGTCCATTAACATCCTCTCCACTCTGTCAATATCCTCCTTGGTGGCAAGAGGAAACCGGAATTCGTCCAGATGCAGTCCCTTGATTTCTTCTAAAATGGTGAAGATCATCCTATCCCTGTCTATTTAATAGAACAAAAAATGCACATGTAATCTGTTTAACTACCCCCATTGCTCATTAAAAAGAGAACCATTATATGTAATGCACATATGTGCACATAGGAAAATAACTTTTTACAGACAGATACTGCAGTTGTAATAATACTGTAACCTTTTCATGATTTATTGTAGGGATGCAAAATAATTAAACGTTTAATTAAATATGTACCTGATAGAGGCACATCGCTGCTCTAGTCGCTGTCCCTGTTCCCAGTTCCAGTGTTATTGCTGCTGGTGTTGCTGTTGTAGTTCCTGTCATCACTGCTGATATTTCCATCTTCACTATTGCTGGTGTTCTTGCTGCTGCTGCTACTGCTGCGTGATGCTACTGTAGTTGGAAACAAAGGTGGAGTTGGCAACCTGTGTGAAGCGAGCAACAGTTGCTGGCAACATTATGCAACTTCCGGTAAGTCAGTCGGAGAGGGTCGAAAGCGTATTTCAAAATAAAAGTCCCAAATAATCTGCTAAAAGAATGCCTTACTGTATTTATCTTTATTTTTATTTATATTGCTTATTGTATTTCTATTTGTTTATATTTCTATTCTATTATATATTTTGTATGTAAAAATCTGTCATGTGTATATTTCATACATTTCTGAGAAAATTAAGGATTGTAACTCAGAAAAGGGTGGTAAATGTAATGAACAGACTCATAGTGAATAGAAAATGGGGTTGGTTGTGTCAGATTTACGTCACTGCTATTGTTGCTGGGGTTTTAGTGCCCGGGTGCTGAAAACATGACATTTTGGCTGGTAGGTTGTGTATTTCAGCCATTCCTGAAAAAATTAAGGATTGTAACTCAGTAAAAGGGGGTTAAATGTAATTAATTCACTCAAAAATAAAATAATGATTGTAACTGAAAACAATAGGGATTTTTTATTCCTTGTATGTTATTGTAACCCTGTTTAAGCTCCCTGTTGGTAGGTGGTAGTATTAGATTTTCTGACCCGGCTTATCGTTGACCTTGGGCTTTAAGAGCTGTTGTGCCAGGAATACCATGACTGTGCATGAAGGTCCGATACCTTTCAATATCTGAACACTTCCCCGCCACGTGCTCAGATCTGTGGTGTACTGATGGTGTACATCTTAGTGATGACTGTGGCATGCCTCTCCTTCCACAGCTCATGTGGTGTGCAGCTTACCAGCAACTGTTTGCTGCACAAGAGACCGAACCAGCAACAACAGGTTTGCAGAGCAAGAAACCTGGCCTCACTCCACGTGTGGTTGTGAGAGGGTCAGCACCAGTGATCAGCAGGTTTGCAGAGCAGTAAACCTCGACCTCTCTGCTGCCTTTGACACTGTTGATCACTCTATTCTACTATCATCTCTCGCTGACCTGGGGATCTCTGGCACTGCTCTGGCCTGGTTCTCCTCCTACCTCTCCAACCGCACTTGCCAGGTAACCTGGCGTGGAGCAACCTCCACACCTCACCCTCTCTTAACAGGAGTCCCCCAAGGGTCAGTCTTCGGTCCTCTCCTGTTCTCTCTCTCTACACCCGCTCCCTGGGCCCCCTCATCGCATCCTATGGTTTCTCATACCAATTCTATGCTGATGATGCTCAGATTTTCCTCTCCTTCCCCACCTCTGACTCCACCATCTCCTCCCGTATCTCTACCTGTCTGTCTGCTATTTCCTCCTGGGTGCACTCGCATCACCTCAAACCCAACCTCTCTAAATCTGACCTCCTTTTCTTTCCCTCCTCCTCCCCCTCCTCTGATCTCTCTATCTCTGTTCCTCTGGAATCTACCACACTCTCTCCCTCTTCCTCCGCTAAGGACCTCGGAGTCACCCTGGACCCCTGCCTCTCTTATTCCCAGCACATCTCCACTCTGGCACGCACTTGCCGATTCTTCCTGAGCAACATCTGAAGAATCTGACCCTTCCTCACCAACTACGCCACCCAGCTCCTGGTCCAGGCCTTGGTACTCTCCCGCCTAGACTACTGCAACTCCCTCCTGGCTGGCCTCCCTGCGTCCGCCACCTGTCCGCTCCAGCTCTTCCAGAACTCCGCTGCTCGCCTGGTGTTCTCTCTGTCTCGCTTCTCCCATGCAACTCCACTACTCCGCTCACTCCACTGGCTCCCGATTACCACTGGCTCTTGTACTAGCCTACAGATGCCTTGACCAGACTGCACCCAGCTACCTCCAGACCCTCATCTCTCCCTTTTATTATTATTATTGTTTATTTCTTAGCAGACGCCCTTATCCAGGGCGACTAACAATTGTTACAAGATATCACATTATACATTATTTCACATTATACAGATATCACATTATTTTTACATACAATTACCCATTTATACAGTTGGGTTTTTACTGGAGCAATCTAGGTAAAGTACCTTGCTCAAGGGTACAACAGCAGTGTCCCCCACTGGGGATTGAACCCACAACTCTCCGGTCAAGAGTCCAGAGCCCTAACCACTACTCCACACTGCTCCCTACACCCCCACTCGATCTCTCCGCTCCGCCTGCACTAGAAGACTGGCTCTACCTCCTCTACGCTCCCCTGCCTCCAGAGCCCGCTCCTTCTCCACCCTCGCCCCGCAGTGGTAGAATGACCTTTCTACAGATGTCAGGACTGCCCAGTCCCTGACCACTTTCCGGCGCCTCCTCAAGACCCACCTCTTTAGACAGCACCTGTAGAACTCCTCTGTTTTTCCACTGGGTCACATTTCACCCTTCCTTAAATGCGCTTTACTTACTCTTATCTGCCCCCTATTTTACTGTATTTAATCCTGTACTTCAGAGTACTATAATCTGCCAAGTGTTTAATCTGTAGTATTTTGTATTTAATTATATCCTGATGTAACTATCACTGACACTTATCTGCTGTATTATTGAATTGTATTTTGTCACACTTGTACTTGCTTGAACCAAAGTCATTGTATTCATCATTGTATTTATCTTGCTATTAATTGTATTATTACTTGCACTGTGATTCTTGAAATCTATTTGTTTACAATTGTAAGTCGCCCTGGATAAGGGCGTCTGCTAAGAAATAAATAATAATAATAATAATAATAATCCATGGCAATTTACAGAGACTAGGGTGTGTGAACTATGCATCAGCTGCAGAGTCACTTACATTATTATTATTATTATTGTTTATTTCTTAGCAGACGCCCTTTTCCAGGGCGACTTACAATTGTTACAAGATATCACATTATTTTTACATACAATTACATTATTTTTTTACACATTATTTTTACATACAATTACTCATTTATACAGTTTTTTTTTTTTTTTACTGGAGCAATCTAGGTAAAGTACCTTGCTCAAGGGTACAGCAGCAGTGTCCCCCATCTGAGATTGAACCCACGACCCTCCAGTCAAGAGTCCAGAGCCCTAACCACTACTCCACACTGCTGCCTTACAACTACGTCTCACGCGAAAGACGGAGCACAAGTGACTTTCTCAGGGTCAAACAATGACTCAGTAGCTGAGGTGGGATTTGAACCGGAGACCTCATGGTTACAAGCCCTTTTCTTTAACAACTGGACCACACAGACATGACAAACTACCTGATGTGGAGGGCCTTATTTTCCTGCCAGTCAGAGCACCCAACTGTAGTAACATTCAATACCTTGCAATGTTCTTAAAATACTTTAAAAATGGTATTTAAAAAAAATAATAAAAATAAGCGCATCTTTCCTATATAGAATTTGACACCTTATTAACCACTTGACTGTACTTGGTACGTCCTCAAAAATGCTTGCTCAGTACTGCCAGACGTACCAGGTATGTCCTTATTAAAAACATTGTTAAAAAATGGCTTGGGGGTCGCTCATTGAAGTCCTTGCAGATAATATTGGGTCAGTGGTTTTAATTTCATTATGTTCATTATCAACTAGAACCATGTATTCAGGTATCTGCAGCTATTACTGCTCTTCTGTCCCCTCTGCTCTCTCTCTCTCTCTCTCTCTCTCTCTCTCTTTCTCTCTCTCTCTTTCTCTCTCTCTCTCTCTGTTAGTATTTTTGAGTTTTTCACGCTGTTGAACTTGCCTCCCCTTTTTACCCCTTCTCTACCGCCCTCCTGGGCCCCTTGCTCACTTTCTTGATGAGCTTGACTTCCTCCCCTTTCCCTCCACCCCTGTTTTCTATTAGGTGACTTCAACATCCACCTCTCCAACCCTAACCACTCTGCTGGATTTCTTCCCCTTCACTCCGTTGCTTTGTCTCCCCCGCCCCCCCCCCCCCCCCCCCACTCACACAGCGGGCCATCAACTGGACTGCTTCGTCCCGCCCTCTCGGTCACTCCTCTCGATATCTCTGATCACTACTTTATTTCCTTCTCTGTCACTCCCATCCCTTCCTACTCTGCTGACCCCCCTCTGTTACCTTCCGTGGAAACCTCCGTTCCCTCTCCCCGTCTGTCTTCTCCTCTGCTGCTGTCTTCAAACAGGCCTGCATCACCCCATCTTAAAAATACCCTCCCTTGATCCCTCATCCCTCCAGAACTACCTGTCCTGTCTCCCTTCTCCCCTTCCTCTCTAAAACCCTCAAGCTCTGTGCTTTCCTGTCAAAACATTCTCTGCTCAACCCTCTCCAATCAGGTTTTCGCCCAACACACCAACTGAAACTCCTCTCTGTCACCAACTCTTTACTCTCTGCCTGTGCTGCCTCCCTCTCCTCTGTCCTAATTCTCCTCTACCTCTCTGCTGCCTTTGACACAGTTGACCACTCTATTCTCCTGTCCTCCCTCGCTGACCTGGCACTGCTCTTGCCTGTTTCTCCTCCTACCTCTCCAATCATACGTACCGGGTGTCCTGGTGTGGCTCACCCTCTGCCTCTTGCTCTCTTTCGACAGCTGCCCCCCAAGGCTCAGTCTTGGGACCCCTCCTGTTTTCTCTCTACACCCGCTCCCTGGGTCCCCACATCTCCTCCCATGGCTTCTCGTATAATTTTTACGCTGATGATGCCCAGATATTCCTCTCCTTTCCCCCCTCTGAGTCAGACATCTCTACCATATCTCTACCTGCCCCTCGGCCATCTCCTCCTGGATGCACTTGTATCATCTTAAACTCAACCTCTCCAAATCAGACCTCCTTCTCTTCCCACTCTTCCTCTCCCACCACTGATCTCTCTATCTCTATTCCTCTTGAATTCACCATGCACTCTCCATCATAAGGGCAGCAGTGTGGAGTAGTGGTTAGGGCTCTGGGCTCTTGACCGGAGGGTTGTGGGTTCAATCCCCAGTGGGGGACACTGCTGTTGTACCCTTGAGCAAGGTACTTTACCTAGATTGCTCCAGTAAAAACCCAACTGTATAAATGGGTAATTGTATGTAAAAATAATGTGATATCTGTATAATGTGAAATAATGTATAATGTGATATCTTGTAACAATTGTAAGTCGCCCTGGATAAGGGCGTCTGCTAAGAAATAAATAATAATAATAATAATAATAATAAGAAGAAGAACATAAGAAGGTTTACAAATAAGAGGAAGCCATTCAACCCATCTTGCTCGTTTGGTTGTTAGTAGCTTATTGATCCCAGAATCTCGTCAAGCAGCTTCTTGAAGGATCCCAGTGTGTCAGCTTCAACAACATTACTGGGGAGTTGGTTCCAGACCCTCACAATTCTCTGTGTAAAAAAGTTCCTCCTATTTTCTTTCCTGAATGCCCCTTTATCTAATCTCCATTTGTGACCCCTGGTCCTTGTTTCTTTTTTCAGGTCGATAAAGTCCCCTGGGTCGACATTGTCAGTACCTTTTAGAATTCTTTTAGACTGTCTGCATACAACATGCCTTTTAAACCCGGGATAATTCTGGTTGCTCTTCTTTGCACTCTTTCTAGAGCAGCAATATCGTTTTTGTAACGAGGTGACCAGAACTGAACACAATATTCTAGATGAGGTCTTACTAATGCATTGTAAAGTTTTAACATTACTTCCCTTGATTTAAATTCGACACTTTTCACAATATATCCGAGCACCTTGTTGGCCTTTTTTATAGCTTCCCCACATTGTCTAGATGAAGACATTTCTGAGTCAAGATAAATTCCTCGGTCTTTATCATAGATTCCTTCTTCAATTTCTGTATCTCCCATATGATATTTATAATGCACATTTTTATTGCCTGCGTGCAGTAACTTACACTTTCTCTATTAAATATAATTTTCCATTGTGGCAAAGTGGTGAGTGGATACAGGTGTGTGCAGTGCAGACTGGATACAAAACAGACAGACAATGATTTCCAAGTGCAAGGGTGTTGTGACGGAAATATAATGAGTTCTGGTTGTAAATCTCCCTCGCGACCTGTGAGGGCACCAAGTAGCGAAAGGGAAAGGCTTTGGACAGGTTGGCCTGGCAGTTCATTCCCTGGGTCGGGAGGTCAGTCAACCTGGAAAAAGGCAAGACTCCGTTGCAGGAATGTATTGACCTGGAAGGTAAACGAGGTAGCAGCTGCAGGCAATAGAGTCAGCTGCAATCATTTACCAAAGGGTAAATCTTTTCCTTCGCTTGGTTTTTATTGAGAGACTGAAAGGACTGTGAGAGACACAAGACTTGTGTGTTAAAAGAAATGTTCGTGAGTGTTTTGTTTTGTTTGTAATTTGTTAGTAACTGTCTGTTTTTGAACCACCAGACGGCTAACACGAATCCGGAGCTGTCGCCTTGGGCCAGCACCAAACTGGATCACCATTGCACTAAAACTGTTGCGAACTATAATAAATTGTTTTCACCCACCCCGAGCACTACTGCACGCACCGGGACGGGTGATCGTGGCAAGTATTATTGTGGGGCACATAACATGTCTTTATTATTTAGGGCTGCAATCCCTGTTTTCTGTACTCCGGGTTTTACATATTGCTGTGTATTACTGGAGCTTATTATTTGGTCACCAGACCTAGATTATAACAAAAATAAAACAAATATTTACCATACCGGATTACAAATCTCTGTCTGTTTATTCCTGCACTGCATCACCTCTGCACCTGTGCATAATCAGCAACCACTTTGCCACAGGTGTTTAATGATTTAATTAACAATGTCCAGAGCCTTATGGCAAACACCTTAAATAATAATTATGGAGTGATACAGCAGCGTGTATCACTCGGTATTTGTAAATCCCCGGGTTTGACCCGTAACTAAAAGTCCAGTTTTACACACCAACACTAAACACAATTCTTACACAGTTCCTAGTGATAATGAATAAGTGCAAGTGGTGTGTTACAGTTCTCCGTGAAATGCAGGGGTGAAAGTGATGTCCGGGTTTATGCCGGCTTTCGCTACAGCTCTGGATTGTGCTACTGGTAGTCTATTAAAAAACAGATGACAGTTAACAAACACTAACAAACACAAGACAAAACTCATGGTTCACGATCCAGCAATACAGACTCCTTGCAGGTTTAAAACACCAACCATTTACCAAGGAACAGATCACGTATGCTATGACCCCTATTTATATCCTCGCTCATGACCCCTAGGTTAACGAGCGCATCCTCCAATCCTCGGATGCCACACCGATTACTGTCTGGGTCATTGAGTTTGGATATCGTAGCTCTGCCCCTTTCCTAAATGACCGACTTCCATCTACCCTACAGAATAAATTGTCGTGCCATTTAGTTAAGGGTACTCTGTTCCTCTTACACAGTGCCCTCACAGGTCGAGAGGGAGATCTAACACCAAGAATCATTTGATCTCTGTCACAGCCATGTATCTGCCCAATTCTGAATGCTGTCTAGATCATTTTGAATGACCTTTGCTGCTGCAACAGTGTTTGCCATTCCTCCTATTTTTGTCTGCAAATTTAACACGTTTCCTTACTATACCAGAATCTAAATCATTAATGTAGATTAGGAATAGCAGAGGACCTAATACTGATCCCTGTGGTACACCACTGGTTACCTCGCTCCATTTTGAGGTTTCTCCTCTAATCAGTACTTTCTGTTTTCTACATGTTAACCACTCCCTAATCCATGTGCATGCATTTCCTTGAATCCCTACTGCTTTTAGTTTGAGGATTAATCTTTTATGCAGGACTTTGTCAAAAGCTTTCTGGAAATCTAAATAAACCATGTTGTATGTGTAACACCCGTTTAAAAAAAAACTGGTGTTCTATTCTATTTATTTTCTGTTTTTTACTCTCTCTGTATTTTATTTTGCAGTGTTTTTCAGGAGAGCTTGTCAATCCTAATTAAGAATTCTGTTTCTCATTGGTTGCTGTTTAAACTCAAGGACCTTTACTCCAGTTGAAATAAAACATTGTTAACTTTTATTTTAATGTGTTAGAAAGCAAAATGCCAGCACCCTGTTTCAACATGTGCTTGAGTTCTGCCTGGTAACTGATTATGTCAATATATTTATTTGTCCAATGTAAGATTTGTTTTTTGCATATGTTATTTTTCCACCAATGGGATTATATTATACTGGACTAATGGGAGGGGTCATTTTAATTTAAGTTCGAGGGACAGTAGAAAAAGGGGATGGCCGAAAGAAGGGAAAACTGGGAAGAATATGCAAGCTAGGGAGAACTCTGTGAGTCTCATTCGTTTTGAGTCCAAAGAAATTTCCCTAAATTACTCAAAATAGACCACTAACTTAGAATCTCTGAAAGGATCTCTGAAAGGATCCTGTGTGAAAACCTTCTATTTGACTATCAAGTCATTTATTTTCCTTGTGTGAAAGTAGCTCATGTTTAAAGTAATGGACTCTTGCTCTAAAACCGTAGATTTGTAGCGCTTGTTCAACTTTAAGCTTGCATTAAAAAGGAACCCGGCTAAGACTACTTGCTTTAAAATCAGACTTCGGAAGGACATATAGGATAGTTGAAGAGGATTTTACTGTTTCCATGGCCTTGGATGTCATCGGAGAGAAGACAGCGTTTCTGTTCCTGACGACTTTAGGGGGGCTACTTTATCGCCTGGACACAGCCTGCTTGCCTGCGTACAGTTTCCATCATTCCAGTTTGGGTTTGTGGGTACTGAGTTAAAACAAACAAACAAACAAACAAAGGTTTCTGATTTTTTTTCCTGATATAATCATTTAAGTGCACCAATAGAGCTCCAACGCGCGCCGTCTGATACAGGACATTTTTCTTTTTTTATTATTATTATTGCTGATTATTATTTGTGTGATTTTGTTCAGTGTGTCTTCAGTTGCTTTGCCAGATATTTGATTAACGTTAGTAGAAATAATTAAAGAAAAGAGAAAAAGAAAATCTAACTAAATAAATAGTTTATCTATTTTAGCATTTAAAATGTTGTGAACTGTATTTTGTGTTTGCATGCTTAACTCAAGATATAAACTTTGAAGGTATAGTTTGAATTACATTGCTTTCTAAATTGCCTATAGAATTGCCATTCATATCTTTGTTAGTATAGTATTTTAGAGAGAAAGGTTTCTCTTTTACATTTAGTAGCTACTTAACTGCATTAACTGATATTAACTGTTATACTTATTGTACCATATTACTGCTTAGTGAAAAAAAAACATAAGTGAACTGATTATTTAATTTAATTACTACAGTTTGTTTAGTATTGTGTTATTGAAGGTAATTCACAACCAAGATATTTCATTATTTTGGGTTTAAGCTGCTGAATTTGAGGTTGACCAGGTTTCTCTAGGTAATTGTAGTAATATACATCTTAATTGGGTGTTTTGCATTACTTAGAGTGGGGGCTCAATACTTGTTTTATTTACTAAATGTATGTTGTTTATGGGATTGCCATTAGGAGGTTTAGCAGACTTCACCACCTCAGTGCTACACCCAGGATCTCTATGCACCCTAGCGAGCCAGTTTGTTCTATCAGGAGTGTTAATTCCACATTTCTTACATCAGGCCCAGTTAGGCATACATGTTAGCTGTTGTTTAACTGTACTCTGCAGGCAGATTGGCCACGGTGGGGTTACATATGCTTTGCAATTATCCATTATCGATGTTGCATCCTCAAACAAATCAAGGCGGTTAGTTAGACAAGATCTCCCTTTCTTAAAACCATGCTGACTGTCTCCCAGGATACTGTTACCATATAGGTCATTTTCCATTTTGGATCTTATTATAGCTTCCATAAGTTTACATATAATAGAAGTCAGGCTTATTGGTCTGTAGTTACCTGGTTCGGTTTTGTCTCCCTTTTTCTGGATTGGTATTACGTTTGCAATTCTACAGTCTGTCGGTACAACCCCTGTGTTGCATGATCTTGGTTAGTGGCTTATAAATAACTTATTTCATTTATTTGAGTACTATTGGGAGGATCTCATCCAGCCCAGGGGATTTGTTTATTTTAAGAGCTAGTCCCTTTAACACTTCTGCCTCTGTTATGCTAAAGTTATTTAAAACTGGATAGGAACAGGTGGACATGTGGGGCATGTTGTCCGTGTCCTCCTTTGTAAAAACCTGTGAAAAGTAATCATTTAATATATTTCCTTTTTTTCCTTCATCTATGATTTTGCCATTTGTATCTCTTAGACATTATACCTCCTCTTTGAATGTTCTCTTGCGGTTATAATATTGGAAAAACATTTTGGAATTGGTTTTAGCACCCATAGCAATGTTCATTTCTATCTCTCTCTTGGCCTTTCTAACTTCCTTTTTGACTTGTGTTTGCAGTTCCAAGTACTCTTTCTGTGTACTTTGTTTTTGGTCCCTTTTAAATGCTCTGTAAAGTGCCTTTTTTCTCTGAATATTTTTTTAATTGATCTATTAAACCATTTTGGCCATTTTGTTTTAGATTTAGATTTGTCTACTTTTAGGATGTAATTGTTTTGCACCTCTAGTACTACATTTTTTTAAAAAATAGCCATCCTTTTTCTGTGGATGTTTTCTCTATTTTACTCCAATCTCTTTTTTATACCTTAATAGTTTACTTTTCTAAAATTGTAAACCTTAGCTTTAGTCATTACTTTTTGGGTTTTTAAAATCACTTCAAAAGAGACTGTGTTGTGGTCTGAGTTTGCCAATGGTTCTCTGATCGAATGAGATCACATCCCATAGCGGGGCAATCCCGGTCGATGTGGCTCACCTCCCAGCTTGTTCCACACATCAGTGAACTGGTTTCTCGCCAGGAAGTCTCAGCAGGAGGTTGAGACACAGGAGGCATCAAAGGGGCTCGATGGTAGGGTGGCCGCACGAGACCCCAGTCCAACACCGCAGCAGCCCATGGATGACCCCACTCTGCCCCCGTTCTCGGGCCAGGAGCTCCCACCGCCACACTCCATCCAAAGACCTGGCTACACCTCCCCCCAGTCCCTTCGCCCTCCATGGGGCCAGTAGAGGGGGTGATGCTGGAGTAGCAAGGTTTCCAGGCAGCTTAGCGGGCGTTGGTTCTGCTGCCTGGTACTGCTCTGCCAGTTGGATCGCCCAATCCAGGGTGGTGGGTGCCTGCCGTTGCACCCACAAGCAGGGTCCCGGAGCCAAGCACTGCAGAAACCGCTAGACTACGATTACCTCCACCAGCCTGGCAGTGGTGGTGGCTCCCGGGTTCAACCATCCTCGGGCATAATCCTGCAAGCATTGCGCGATGGGCCTGGGGTGTTCCTCCGCAGAGAAGATCTCCTCCCACACCCACGCGGTTGAGGATGACAGCTTTTAGCATGGGGTACTCCGTCATTGCTGCTGGATCTAGGGTCCTCGCCGCTGCCTGCGCCTCCCCCGTCAGCTGGGGCAGGAGGTAGCTAAACCACTGTGCCTGGACCCACCCGACAGAGATCACCATAGCCTCGAAGATCTCAAGATAGGCTTCAGGTCGATCCTCTGCTGTCATTTTCGTCGGCCGTAGTAATCCTGGGTCCGGTCCCGCAGGTCAGCCACCCCCCTGCACTACCTCCGTTAGGGTTTGGCCAGGAGGTCCATCATAGCTGTGAAATGCTGTGGGTCCATTCTGCCTCCCTCTGCTCTTGCACTGCTTTGGTTGGGCAGTGCCAGTGAATCCCACTTCTGACACCACGTGTGGAAGGGTGAGAGTATTCACTGACACTGGAGACAGAAGATTGAACTTGAAAACACCGCACAGGTGCCCAGTTTTATTTCTTTTCTTTTTTTTAAAATTTATTTTAGCCCACAGAGGGTGCTTTTGTCTGTGGCCTGTATACTGGCAGTGGTAATCAGGACCACAGGTTACCAACACAGGTACCACTCATAGGTGCTCAAAAATAATAATGAAAACCAAAGGTGAAATGAAAAGGGAAAATAAAATACAGTAATAAAACTACAAAACAAAAGTGCTGCTTATGCAGTGCCCCCAATGCCGCTATGCCGGTCAGCTCGGGTCTCCGTCCTACGCTTCGCTGTGCACTATACACTGGGGTGGCCAAGGTTCCCCTATCACTACACACGTCCCCTTGGGTATGTAACCATATATTTTAATAAATAGTTTATTTAAAGCTGGCTGTCTTCCTCAGCCGTGCTTGCCTGATTTTATTCTCTCACTCTCTGTGTTTGTTTATGCTCGCCTCCTCAGCTAGCATCACTGGGTTTCCCCTGGTCATGGCCACCTGAATGCACAACCAAGCGCAGTTCTTATGGGCTGAGCAACCCCCAAGGCCCGCCTCTCAGCCACTCAGAGAGAGGGAAAGCCAACACACCTTCCTCCCAACCTCCCCGTGTCACTGCCATGACTGACAGGCAGATCTTACCAGGCTGCTGCCCCCTTCCTGCAGAACCACGCATACGCCACATAGTCAGCATAGACCTCCCCTGTTACACAGACAAATAGCATTTGCCATTCCCATTGATTTCAATAACAAAGGCATTGTTTGTACCGTGTTAAGCACGCAGTATATATTTTGGCCAATTCAGCTGTTTGGATCTAGTTATGCGCCATTCACATAGATTTCATAAAAAAGGCAGCACTAGGGGCTCCCGAGTCACGCATCCAGTAAAGGCGCTGCGCGTGGAGTGCAGGATGCGTCCTATAGCCTGGACATCGCAAGTTCGAGTCCAGAAAGTACTGATTAGAGGAGAAACCTCAAAATGGAGCGAGGTAACCAGTGGTGTACCACAGGGATCAGTATTAAGTCCTCTGCTATTCCTAATCTACATTAATGATTTAGATTCTGGTATAGTAAGCAAACTTGTTAAATTTGCAGATGACACAAAAATAGGAGGAGTGGCAAACACTGCTGCAGCAGCAAAGGTCATTCAGAATGATCTAGACAGCATTCAGAACTGGGCAGACACATAGCAAATTAAATTTAATAGAGAAAAGTGTAAAGTATTGCATGCAGGCAATAAAAATGTGCATTATAAATATCATATGGGAGATACTGAAATTGAAGAAGGGATCTATGAAAAAGACCTAGGAGTTTATGTTGACTCAGAAATGTCTTCATCTGGAAAATGTGGGGAAGCTATAAAAAGGCCAACAAGATGCTCAGATATATTGTGACAAGTGTTGAATTTAAATCAAGGGAAGTAATGTTAAAACTTTACAATGCATTAGTAAGACCTCACTTAGAATATTGTGTTCAGTTCTGGTCACCTCATTACAAAAAGGATATTGCTGCTCTAGAAAGAGTGCAAAGAAGAGCGACCAGAATTATCCCGGGTTTAAAAGGCATGTCATATGCAGACAGGCTAAAATTAATTAATCTATTCAGTCTTGAGCAAAGAAGACTACACGTCGATCTGATTCAAACATTCAAAATCCTAAAAGGTATAGACAATGTCGACCCAGGGGACTTCTTTGACCTGAAAAAAGAAACAATGACCAGGGGTCACAAATGAAGATTAGATAAAGGGGCATTCAGAACAGAAAATATGAGGCACTTTTTTTACACAGAGAATTGTGAGGGTCTGGAACCAACTCCCCAGTAATGTTGTTGAAGCTGACACCCTGGGATCCTTCAAGAAGCTGCTTGATGAGATTCTGGGATCAATAAGTTACTAACAACCAAACGAACAAGATGGGCTGAATGGCCTCCTCTTTCTTAAACTTTCTTATGTTCTTATGTTTTCCCTCTCTCTCTGAGTGGTTGAGAGGTGGGCCTTGGGGGTTGCTCAGCCCATAAGAACTGCGCTTGGTTGTGCATTCGGGTGGCCATGACCAGGGGAAACCCAGTGATGCTAGCTGAGGAGGCGAGCATAAACAAACACAGAGAGTGAGAGAATAAAATCAGGCAAGCACGGCTGAGGAAGACAGCCAGCTTTAAATAAACTATTTATTAAAATATATGGTTATGTACCCGAGGGGACGTGTGTAGTGATAGGGGAACCTTGGCCACCCCAGTGTATAGTGCACAACAAAGAGTAGGACGGAGAGGCGAGCTGACTGGCATAGCGGCAGTGGGGGCACTGCGTAAGCAGCACGTTTGTTGTGTAATTTTATTACTATGTTTTATTTTCCCTTTTCATTTCACCTTTGGTTTTCATTATTATTTTTGAGCACCTGTGAGTGTGCCTGCATATACCGGTGTTGGTAACCTGTGATCCTGATTACCGTTGCCGATATACAGGCCACAGACAACAGCGCTCTCTGCGGGCTAAAATAAATAAAAAAAGAAAATAAATAAAACTGGGCACCTGTGTGGTGTTTTCAAGTTCAATCTTCTGTCTGCAGTGTCAGTGAATACCCCCACCCTTCTGAAATAACCCTGTACGGTGTAAGTGGTGGCAACTGTACCTCTAAGTCGCCTCTGGCTCTCCTTCTAACCACGTCCCTTTTTGTACTGTCAGTTTGTGAGTGGAACCGTTTCTCCTCCAATCCGTGGTTTCCACATTGTTTCCCTTTTGGGGTGATAACTTGATGTATCATGCCCCCTTTGATGGCCGACTTCCACCTTTCCCTGGAAATGAATTGTCAGACCATCCAGTCCGGGGCACTCTATTCCCTTTACATAGCACCATCACAGGTCGGGAGGGTGAT
Organism: Acipenser ruthenus; assembly: GCF_902713425.1. Taxonomy (NCBI): domain Eukaryota; kingdom Metazoa; phylum Chordata; class Actinopteri; order Acipenseriformes; family Acipenseridae; genus Acipenser; species Acipenser ruthenus. The sequence continues at coordinate 26,702,203 of NC_081197.1, forward strand.
TTATATCCAAGATTCATTCTTTTCTGTCACAACACTGCACAAATATGTTTATGTGAATAAATTAATGTTAGTATTTTAATATTGTTGTAATTATTTATTGAAAAATAATAAAAAATATTAATTAACAAAAAACAAAGACGGCAGGCAGGAATAGCGTATAAACAGGATCAGAAAACTGTGTAATCTAGCACATATTATACAGTGATAATTAAAGGTCGAAGCGGCATTTGCTTATTTTAAACCAGTCGAAGTAGCATGTGTACAGGGTTAAGCATTGAACTTTATTTTTATTATTCTTATTATTTATTTCTTAGCAGACGCCCTTATCCAGGGCGACTTACAATCGTAAGCAAATACATTTCAAGTGTTACAATACAAGTAATACAATAAGAGCAAGAAATACAATAACTTTTGTTCAAGCAAAGTACAAGTGTGACAAACCACAATTCAATAATACAGCAGATAATAATGATAGTTACATCAGGATATGATTAAATAGTGATAGTTACATCAGGATGTGATTAAATACAAAGTACTACAGGTTAAACACTTGGCAGATTACAGTATTCTGAAGTACAGGATTAAATGCAGTAAAATAGGGGGCAGATAAGAGCAAAATAAAGCACATTTACATGAAGGGTGATAGTGTCCCAGGATACAAACAGAGGAGTTCTACAGGTGCTCTTTGAAGAGGTGAGTCTTGATGTTGAGTTTGAGGTGATGCAAGTGCATCCAGGAGGAAATAGCAGACAGACAGGTAGAGATACGGGCGGAGATGGTGGAGTCAGAGGTAGGGAAGGAGAGGAAAATCTATTTTGTATTTATAATTTATAGATGTGTCGTTTTTCTATTGCACTTTGATTATTAATAGGTTTTATTTAAAGCATGTGTGAATGTGTGTAGGCAAATCGCGTTGTAATTTATTAATTAGTCCAATTGTTTGTAGCTGAATACTTTATAAAGTGTAGCAAACAGAGGGATGTAAAAATAAAATAACAATGGAAAAAACTGGGGATATTAACATTGTTATTAAATCATTTGCTATAATGCAGAACTGTTAAATTTAACAAGGTTTTAATAAAGGTGCTTACATTTTAAACGGCAGCACACTGTAAAATGTCCGCCGTCCGAAAAAAAAGAAAAAAAAACTAGTCCCCTAGTTCCTGGAAGCCAGAGTTTTTGTAACGACGGGAACTCTGGGTAATAAAAGGGGATGTGATTATATAAACAGGTGTGTGAGGTAATTGGGCTGTATTGCCAGAGTGTGGATTAATACGGAGAAGAAACGGTGTATTGAGACTGGTAAGCTAAACCTTTTAGCCTGGAAATGCTACAGCTGTGTGAAAGTGCGAGCGTCTGTTATGCGAAGCACTTGAGAAACAAAAGGAAAGGAAAACAAACAGGAGCCTGTTAGTTAGAACTTCATAAGTGACTCTTAAAATGTGTGTTTAAGGTTAGCTGAATGCTAAAGTCTGCCTCAGTGAACTAGGATTGACGTTGGTCTGTGAGACGAAGATTCCATGCTCCCGTTTGCATTTGCTGCCTGTTTGTTTACCTATGTTTCAGTCGGGAGAATATGTGGCTTTAGGCACAGCCGTTTGTTACTAAGAAGCCTGAGCCTAGTAAAACACTTTGTTGTTCATGCTAAAAGGAAAATACACCTTAACAAAAGACATCAAACCAACAGTGTTTTAAAAGTTTTCTTTATTAAGGACTGTTGTAACTAATACTGGCCAGCAGATGGCGCCAGAACATTAAACAGGGAAAAGACAATACAGAAACTTTGGACAGCATTGGTTACTTACCTGTGAATCCTGTGGGAAGAAAGGAATTAAACCTGGGAAGAAAAAGAAGGAAACTACTATAGGGCTGAATGAATAATTGACTGTGACTAATCTGTGTACAGTTTTAAATCTGTACAGGAGGTTTGGAATGATGCAGATCTTAAAGATCATTGTGCTGTGAAAATTGCCGGGATATTCAGTTATATACTTGTGGTATGTGAGCTTGGCTTAGCCAACCTCAGATCTTTAGTTAGTCTTGAAAAAGTATAAGATAGGGCCCCGATGAGTGAGCTAGGTTTTTTCTTTTTACAATTGGTTGTTTGAATCTGGACTGTGCATTTACTAACTGGCCCAATCTGCGGGCATCATTTAATTTGAAGTGGTTTTATTTTTTCTTTGATTTTGCGGTCAATTAAAACACATTCCTGTTCTCCTTCATCTGGTTTCCTGCTTTCTCTTTTTATAAAACACCTAAACCGTGAGCACAACACTCACAAAAGCTTCATTAAAAAGAATGAGGGACAGCTGGGAGGACATTCAGGGTAACAAGCAGTTCGGGTGAGCATGGATGCCAGGCTGGGAAGTAGTAGCGGCGGTAGTGGGTTTTGAGAAACTCCTACTTTGTGTGTGAAGTTTATGAACTGCAGCGTATACTGGCGGTGGTGTGTATCCGCATATAGCAATTGTAGCTCCTGTGTTGCCGCCTCTGCTACATTCTTAGCCTGGCAGCAGCTCTGACTGTAGTGAGAGGGGAAGGGGGAGATCTAGAATGGCTCCTATGGGATTATTTAGCCTGTAAAATGAAAATCTGTTTCCTTTCTTTGATAGCTGTGAGACTGGGATTATTTAGTCAATGGAATACGTTCCCTATGCTCAGTATCTGAACTCCATTGGAGGTGAGATTGAGGACTCGCTAGGTTTTGTTTAGTTGGAGCACCAAGTTATTTTGTTGGCCTTTTTTTGTTATAGCTTCCCCACATTGTTATATTAAGACATTTTTGAGTGAACCTAAACTCCTAGATCTTTCATAGATTCCTTCTTCAATTTCAGTATCTCCCATATTGTATTTATAATGCACATTTGTATTGCCTGCGTGCAGTACCTTACACTTCTCTTTATTAAATGTAATTTGCCATGTGTCTGCCCAGTTCTGAATGCTGTTCTGAATTTTGAATGACTTTTTTTGCTGCTGCAATGGTGTTTGCCACGCCAACACTCGCATTTTTGTGTTGTCTACAAATTTAACACGTTTGTTTACTATACCAGAATCTAAGTCATTAATGTAGATTAGGAAGAACAGAGGACCTAATACTGATCCCTGTGGTACTCCACTGGTTACCTTGCTCCATTTTGAGGTTTCTCCTCTAATCAGTACTTTCTGTTTTCTACATGTTAACCACTCCCTTATCCATGTGCATGCATTTCCTTGAATCCCTACTGCGCTCAGTTTGAGAATTAATCTTTTATGCGAGACTTAGTCAAAAGCTTTCGGGAAATCTAAATAAACCGTGTCATCAGGCCTAGAGGATTTGTTTATTTTAAGAGCTCTTAGTCCCTTTAACACTTCTGCCTCTGTTATGTTAAAGTTATTTAAAACTAGATAGGAGCAGGTCAACATGTGGGGCATGTTGTCCGTATCCTTCTTTGTAAAAACTTGTGAAAAGTAATCATTTAATATATTTGTTATTTTTTCTCTTCATAGGTAAAGGCAACATTGGAACAAGTGAAGATAATGTTTAAATGTTAATTAAGTGATGTATTTGGCTTGTCTTTGTTTCTGTGTGGCAGTGAGACTGACAACTTGCTGGGCATGGCAGAGAGAGAGATTGATTGATTCACTGTATTGGGATGGAAGTCTGCATCGCCATGGAGGCTGGGAGGTAGGCCGCAGAGAGCTGATATCCCCCGCTGATAGGGCAGCATTCTAACACAGCGTCTTGAGTTATGGGCATGTGTCTTACTGAGAAGACCTAATGGAAAACCACCACCTCTCAAACACATGAATGTTCAAGTGATGAAAACCAACATTAAAATATCTTTAAAACTAAAAAACTTTAAAACAAATTCTAACCACTGTTGTAAATAAGTCTGCAGAGACAGCTACCACTGCTGGAAAATGACATTATCATTTGTGTTGTACACATGGGAAACTTTACATTTTTAACCCCCTGTGACAGGCTGACCGGGGTAAGGAGACTCAGAGTCAGGATGTGCAGGGAAAATAAGACTTTTAATTAAACAAAATACACAAAACAAAAGGCACAATGGCCAACCAAAAAGACAAACACAAAAACAGGCTTTAAACAAACTATACCAAAAAGAACCACTCACTCTCTCATACAGGTCTTCTCACTCTCACAAACACTCACCAACTAACATACCCAACCACTCCCTTTTATACAGATGCCTGGGCCAATTCGCACCTGATTAGCCCAGGCACATTCCACACATTCCTCACACAAACTCACTCATATCCACTTTAAACAATACAAAAAACACAAAACCACCACAAAATAGGCTGCATCCCATCACACACCTCCCCTTCTTGTGCGCAGCACAACATGGCCTAAATGGCCACCTCCCCCCTTAAAGTCCCCAAATCGTCACTTCTGGTGCTGGGGAAAGGGCAGCTTCCCCTGGCCCACAAGCAGTCCGGTGGTCCCAAGCAAAGATAGTCCGGCAGTCCCGGGCCATAACAGCGGATCCTCGGGAGGCGATGGCGGCAGCAGCGGACCCTCGGGAGGCAAACTCGGGAGGGGAGCCCCTGGCCATGAAGGCGGCAGCGGGAGCTCCACTTCTCCCTCGTACTTTGTAACTGGTGACTCCCCAGGCAATGCAGAGTGGAGGAGGCGGGAACAGCAGCTCGTCTCCCTCTGGCCGGCTCCTCCGACAGCGGGGGTAGGGCTGGTGGCGCTGCCGGCCCCTCCGACAGCGGGGGTAGGGCTGGTGGCGGGCGTCTCTGCTGGGCTCCCTTCAGCAGCAAAAACAGCGGCTGATGTGGAGCCTGAGCTTCACACCCTCGTCCCCCTCCTCCCCCTCAAAAAATAGGGGTTTGGGCTTTCAGCTCCTCCCCTCCGGACACAGGACATACTGGCTCCTCCCCTCCAGACACAGGACGCACTGGCTCCTCCCCTTCCGGCTCTTGCAGCGGCAGCTCCTCCTCCTCTTACTGGGTGGGGCAGATGGCCACTGTGTGCCCATATGCCCCACAGCCGGGGCACAACTCTGCCACGAGCCCTCTTAAAAATAGCTCCCAGTTGTCATCTGCCTCCTCCTGGGCCAGCTCCATTTTTCTGTTTTTTTTTTAAACAAAACAAACAAAAAAATCCTGCACTCCTGCTCCAAGTCTCCACAGGCGCTATCGCACTTCTGACACCAACTGTGACAGGCTGACTGAGGTAAGGAGACTCAAAGTCAGGATGTTCAGGGAAAATAAGACTTTTAATTAAACAAAATGCACGATGGCCAACCAAAAAGACAAACGCAAAAACAGGCTTTAAACAAACTATACCAAAAAGAACCACTCACTCTCACAAACACTCACCAACTAACATACCCAACCACTCCCTTTTATACAGGTGCCTGGGCTAATTGGGAAATTCGCACCTCATTAGCCCAGGCACATTCCACACATTCCTCACACAAACTCACTCACTGAACCACACTCATATCCACTCTAAACAATACAAAAAACACAAAACCACCACAAAATAGGCTGCACCCCATCACACACCCCTATTTATCTTTTAAAATACTAATACTATTGAAATACTGTTTAAAAAAATTGACAACATCACAATGTTCCAAAGGACATCACTCTACACCCTACCTTTGTCAAAATATTAATGATTGAAAATCTGAGTTCAACATAGAAATGAAGTTGAAACTACAACTATTATGCCGCTGCAATTTCATAAGAAGGTTAAAATGTGTCCCTTTTTCTCTGTTGTTTGAAGGGTTACAACAGGCAATGATTTATGTGCAAACAGTTATTATCAGCACTTTCTAATGTAGAATATGGAGATTGCAAGAATATAATAATTGTTTTAATATAACATTGTATTTCCATGGCAACGTAGAATATAAAATCTATACTAATTACATACTGAAGACCGAAAAGCCCATGGAGAGAAATCATGCTTTTTGGGTTTTCTGGAAATAGAACTCTCTGTACAAATGTTACTTTCAATTTGGAGATCAAAGCTGTGGCTCTCACCTCTGTCTACAATACAAACACCACAGAAGAACAAGAATACTTTCATCTTTGTTGTTAAAACATGCTCTTTAATTTCATGACCTTGCCCCAGAAATTACCTGTGATGACTACAGAAAGTGTTATTAGCCTGTAAAGGGTCCCTCTATCTTGTCCTTTTATCTCTACTCAAGTCACTTGAGATTTCAGAGAAGATGTACCATCATAGAAACATTTTAAATAAGATGATTCACGAAAGGTAGTCTAGATAATACATGTACAGAGACATAAGGGCATAAAACATTTTGTCAAAACAAGACTTTTTTATACCTATAAACTAGTCTACAGTACATGTCATTTAATACAATTAATTTCTTGCTATTTTAAAGGGGATTCACATGTATTTCTGTTGAATTAGAAAAATATGTGAATTTGCACTTTAGTCCCTGCCTAAATAAAATGTCTAATTTTAATTAAAATCAAATCTCGTAATCCTTTGATTTTTCTGTAGCTTCAAAGTGGTATTTCCCCCCCATATTCTCCCCCATTTCGGAATGCCCAATTATGTTTCCTTTATCACAGAAATCCCCACAACTCAGAAAAACTTCAGGTCAGGGGGCATCCTTATATTTCCTGAGCAAGCCAGTTGTCTCTTTACCCCAAGAAGCTCTTCAGTGGAAGTAGTTCTTCCAGCGACAGTGTGGGCGGGACATCGTGTGAGAAGTGCATCGTTTTAAAAGTGCAGAGCAGTTAGAAGCAGTAAGGAGAAATTAAAACTGGAATTGCTTTCATCAGAAAATACATTAATTGGGAAATTAATGCAGCTTAAATTCTAATTCTGTGTGTCTCTTTCTGATCACAAACTGAAATTCAGAGCAACTGATTCAAATTCAGCGCTGTTCTGAGACAAGGGGGTGGGGCGGAGCTACCAGTACAACAGAACACAACAAAGTGAGGTAGTTCTTCCAGCGCCCCTTGTTAGTTGGTGAGTGTTTGTGAGAGTGAGAAGACCTGTATGAGAGAGTGAGTGGTTCTTTTTGGTATAGTTTGTTTAAAGCCTGTTTTTGTGTTTGTCTTTTTGGTTGGCCATTGTGCCTTTTGTTTTGTGTATTTTGTTTAATTAGAAGGGCGTTCATGATTGTTGGGGAATCCATATTGAGAAACACAGCAAGTTCAATTCGCAGTCTGGACCCCCTTGCTGCCTTCCAGGAGCCTTTGTCAAACACATGACTGAAAACGTGGACAGGCTCCTAGAACAAACAGGAGACGACTCGGTAGAAGTTGTCCACATCGGTACAGACAACATTGGAAGAGACAGATCAAGATCCCTGCAAAACAAATTCAGAGATCTGGAAAGAAATTAAAAGACAAGACCAAAACTGGTATTTTCTGGGACATTGCTGGTACATTGTAAAGTAGCATATGGACAGCTGGAAATAATTAATCTAAACACATGGTTGAAAACGTGGTGCACACAGGAAGGCTTCACCTTCCTTGAACACTGGACCACATTCTACAACAAGGACTATCTATGTAGGCGGGACGGACTGCACTTAAATAAAAAGGGAACCAATCTACTTGGAGAAAGGATCCATGGGTAGGTTCAGAAGCATTTAAACTAGAAAGGAAAGGGGGAGAAATCAACAAAAAACAGAAGGGAGACTACATCAAAACAAGGGCAATAACTCAGGAAAGACAGACATTAAATGTATTTATCTAAATGCTAGACGTCTCAGAAACAAAATGTTAGAACTTGAAGCTACTGCACTAACAGGTGACTACGAAGTGATAGATGTTACAGAAACTTGGTTATCCGAGAGTGATGGAGACGAATATAATATTAGCGGGTATACACTGTATAGGAAAAACAGGCAGGACAGAAGAGGCGGAGGGGTAGCGCTATACATCAAAAATAATCTTGAAGCCCAGGTCTTAAATCTGGAAGAAAAAAACAACACAGAATCAATATGGGTTAGAATAATGGACAAAAATTCAAAGGGCATAATAATAGTGGCATGCTATAGACTGCCAAATTCAGGCACCGAGCAAAATAATCTGTTATACAAGGATATGAGAAATGTGTGCAGCAAAGGAGAAGCCATATTAATGGGGATTTCAACTTCCCTGTATAAAATGGTAAAACCCGGAAGGGAGCACGACAGACGAAATTGAAATGGTGGAAATGACAAATGACTGATTCCTAACGGAGTTTGTCAAGGCACCGACTAGAGGGGAGGCATGTCTTGATTTAGTCTTTTCATATAATGAAGAATAACTAAAATAGAGGTCAGAGAACGACTGGCAAACTCATACCACAACATGGTCTCCTTTTGAAGTGCTTTTTAAAACCCCGAAAGTAATGACTAAAGCTAAGGTTTACAATTTTAGGAAGGCAAACTATGACGGAATGAAACAGAGATTAACAGAAGGAGATTGGAGTAAAATAGAGAAAACATCCACTGAAAAAGTATGTTTTTTTTTTTTTACAAATGTAGTACTGGACAAATCTAAATCTAAAACAAAGAGAGAGATAGAAATGAACATTGCTAAGGGGGCTAAAACCAATTCCAAAAAGTTTTTTCCAATATTATAACAGCAAGAGAACATTCAAAGAGGAGGTAAAATGTCTAAGAGATACAAATGACAAAATCATAGATGAAGAGGAAAAAAATAGCAAATATATTAAATGATTACTTTTCACAAGTTTTTACAAAGGAGGACACGGACAACATGCCCCACATGTCGACCTGTTCCTATCCAGTTTTAAATAACATTAGCATAACAGAGGCAGAAGTGTTACAAAGGGACTAGGAGCTCATAAAATAAACAAATCCCCTGGCAAACAAGTTCTTATTAACAACATATGTTGTTTACAGACAATTAATATTAGTATTTACAAGTATGTTTCAGATATGTGTTTACTTTCTGAAATGGCATTAAACAGAATTATCTCTGTACTGTATGTCTCTGTACTGCCTGGAGCTAAACTCTTACAAATCAAACACACAGCCCAAGAGCAATTTAAATTAGAGATATCATATCTGTGAGACATACAGTACCACACAACACTTTTCTTCTTATCTGTTTAAACACAATGCTGTTCCAGAGCCTCACATAGTATAGAGAGGTAGTATGGGGGGCTTATTCTATAATCCACATGAGGTCTCTTTCCTTTTGTGTTCTTCCATAGATCACAGGTACATAGAGGACAGAATTTTACTGCTACTGTAATTGAGCTGCACAAGTTGAATGCTTTGACCTCTTGAAATAAGTGTTTTTACAGCAAAATGACGTGCCCCATTTGCAATGTTATAATGATAGAATCAAAGGGACAGGTCTCAAATGATTTCCTTTTTTATCAGTTTTTAATTTATTGGAAGTGGGGGTATATAAACGAAATAAGTTTAATAAAAAGTTCAGGAGGAGGGACGGACCCCATGCATTACGTCATCTAATTACATAAGAACATAAGAAAGTTTATAAACGAGAGGAGGCCATTCAGACCATCTTGCTTGTTTGGTTGTTTGTAGCTTATTGATCCCAGAATCTCATCAAGCAGCTTCTTGAAGGATCCCAGGGTGTCAGCTTCAACAACATTACTGGGGAGTTGGTTCCATACCCTTACAATTCTCTGTGTAAAAAAGTGCCTCCTATTTTGCCCCTTTATCTAATCTCCATTTGTGACCCCTGGTCCTTGGTTCTTTTTTCAGGTAAAAAAAGTCCCCTGGGTTGACATTGTCTATACCTTTTAGGATTTTGAATGTTTGAATCAGATCACCGCGTAGTCTTCTTTGTTCAAGACTGAATAGATTCAATTCCTTTAGCCTGTCTGCATACGACATGCCTTTTAAACCCGGGATAATTCTGGTTGCTCTTCTTTGCACTCTTTCTAGAGCAGCAATATCCTTTTTGTAACGAGGTGACCAGAACTGAACACAATATTCTAGGTGAGGTCTTACTAATGCATTGTAAAGTTTTAACATTACTTCCCTTGATTTAAATTCAACACTTGTCACAATATATCCGAGCATCTTGTTGGCCTTTTTATAGCTTCCCCACATTGTCTAGATGAAGACATTTTTGAGTCAACATAAACTCCAAGGTCTTTTTCATTGATCCCTTCTTCAATTTCAATATCTCCCATATGATATTTATAATGCACATTTTTATTGCCTGCGTGCAATACTTTACATTTTTCTCTATTAAATGTCATTTGCCATGTGTCTGCCCAGTTCAGAATGCTGTCTAGATCATTTTGAATGACCTTTGCTGCTGCAACAGTGTTTGCCACTCCTCCTATTTTTGTGTCATCTGCAAATTTAACAAGTTTGCTTACTATACCAGAATCTAAATTATTAATGTAGATCAGGAATAGCAGAGGACCTAATACTGATCCCTGTGGTACACCACTGGTTACCCCGCAACAATTGCAACCTATTGAAATATTTAAATACCCATGTAACTCACCCTCTCTCGCGTTTGATCCATTCACATCCCTCCACCCCTCCATCTCCACCAAGAACTTATCTTAATTACAATCATTATGGGGGGTGTCCTGCCTCGTCCAAATGGCCAGGTAGTGCTCCCTCAAACCAAGCAGGTTTGATGCCAAATTGTTTTTCCAGTCAACCTTCACATACCTCACATTCTTAGCATTTGCATTATCATAAATAAATCTTTAAACTGTGTTGGGGGGTTTGTCCTGGAACTACTGAAAGACATTATTTACATGATGGTTTTGTGGTCATTTCTGTCACATCCTATCTTAAATTGGGCTCTCAAGTAGACATTTTGTAATCTCAAAGTGACCTATAAGTGTCCTAGTTATTTATTTTTTTAAAAGCATACTTGCAGTCTTACATTCTTTTCCAATATTATAACAGCAAAAGAACATTCAAAGAGGAGGTTAAATGTCTAAGAGACACAAATGGCAAAATCATAGATGAAGAAAAAAAAAATAGCAAATATATTAAATGATTACTTTTCACAGGTTTTTACAAAGGAGGACACGGACAACATGCCCCACATGTCGACCTGTTCCTATCCAGTTTTAAATAACTTTAGCATAACAGAGGCAGAAGTGTTAAAGGGACTAGGAGCTCTTAAAATAAACAAATCCCCTGGGCCGGATGAGATCCTCCCAATAGTACTCAAAGAAATGAAAGAAGTTATTTACAAACCGCTAACCAAGATCATGCAACAGTCTCTTGACACAGGGGTTGTACCAACAGACTGGAAAATAGCAAATGTAATACCAATCCACAAAAAGGGAGACAAAACCGAACCAGGTAACTACAGACCAATAAGCCTGACTTCTATTATATGTAAACTTATGGAAACTATAATAAGATCCAAAATGGAAAATTACCTATATGGTAACAATATCCTGGGAGACAGCCAGCATGGTTTTAGGAAAGGGAGATCATGTCTAACTAACCTACTTGACTTTTTTGAGGATGCAACATTGAAAATGGATAACTGCAAAGCATACAACATGGTTTATTTAGATTTCCAGAAAGCTTTTGATAAAGTCCCGCATAAAAGATTAATTCTCAAACTGAACGCAGTAGGGATTCAAGGAAATGCATGCACATGGATTAGGGAGTGGTTAACAGGTAGAAAACAGAAAGTACTTATTAGAGGAGAAACCTCGAAATGGAGTGAGGTAACCAGTGGTGTACCACAGGGATCAGTATTAGGTCCTCTGCTATTCCTAATCTACATTAATGATTTAGACTCTGATATAGTAAGCAAACTCGTTAAATTTGCAGACGACACAAAAATAGGAGGAGTGGCAGACACTGTTGAAGCAGCAAAGGTCATTCAAAATGATCTAGACAGCATTCAAAATTGGGCAGACACATGGCAAATGAAATTTAATAGAGAAAAGTGTAAAGTATTGCATGCGGGCAATAAAAATGTGCATTATAAATATCATATGGGAGATAGTGAAATTGAAGAAGGGAACTATGAAAAAGACCTAGGAGTTTATGTTGACTCAGAAATGTCTTCATCTAGACAATGTGGGGAAGCTATAAAAAAGGCTAACAAGATGCTTGGATATATTGTGAGAAGTGTTGAATTTAAATCAAGGGAAGTAATGTTAAAACTCTACAATGCATTAGTAAGACCTCACCTAGAATATTGTGTTCAGTTCTGGTCACCTCGTTACAAAAAGGATATTGCTGCTCTAGAAAGAGTGCAAAGAAGAGCAACCAGAATTATCCCAGGTTTAAAAGGCATGTCGTATGCAGACAGGCTAAAAGAATTGAATCTATTCAGTCTTGAACAAAGAATACTACGCGGCGATCTGATTCAAACATTCAAAATCCTAAAAGGTATAGACAATGTCAACCCGGGGGACTTCTTTGACTTGAAAAAAGAAAAAAGGACCAGGGGTCATAAATGGAGATTAGATAAAGGGGCATTCAGAACAGAAAATAGGAGGCACTTTTTTACACAGAGAATTGTGAGGGTCTGGAACCAACTGCCCAGTAATGTTGTTGAAGCTGACACCCTGGGATCCTTCAAGAAGCTGCTTGATGAGATTCTGGGATCAATAAGCTACTAACAACCAAACGAGCAAGATGGGCTGAATGGCCTCCTCTCGTTTGTAAACATTCTTATGTTCTTATGTTATCTGCGCTCAAATTTTTTGCATTAATTGGCTTAAACTCAATGCCTACCAGGCATTTCTTACACATTTTATTCTATTAAATTTCCACCAGTCAAGTCTCATCATTTGTTCAATTCTCACCAGCACTGTGACTTCATTTTTTTTTAATTAAATGTACTCACTTTTCTAGTTTTCAGAAGTTAAATGTTATCTAATTTTATATTTCAACAGAAATGTATGTTCTGTTTTATTCTGTTGACCGGTTTCCTGGCAAAAATGTCAGATTCCCTTATGTAAAATGTTCTATGCATGGAAACCATACTCACTTAACTTACAAAACACCATATATTTGATGTAGTAGACATAAAGGCAAAATATGTAAGATCACTGCAGATTACCACCTCCAGAACAATTTAAACACCTTGCAGACTTACCGCATGAAAAAAGTGCCTTCCTGGCTACCCACTGGATATGCGTTTTAGAACTGGTGGAAATGTCACACTCCAGGCATGTTTAAATATATACAAATTCGTCATTTTGTGTGCATTTCACCATCAAAATATACACAGATCAAGTGAGTTTCATAAGGAATAAGACACAGCGGCGCAAAGTCTAAAAATATTTATGTAAGATTCAAAGCAACAAGACAACGTATTGACTACGTCGCAAATCAGATGTACTGTCCTTGGATGTCTTTTTAAAATAAATACAAATAAAATATATTAATCTTCGGCACTAAAATGCTTTCATTCTATTCGACACGTTTAATAGGTCTATTCACACATTATAAATCGTGCTGGTCTCGAACTTAACACAGATCAGACTTGAAAACATGTTACAGACACCCACCCATGCTAATCGGGAAAGTTCCGCCTTTAGTATATTGGTTGTGTAGACGCATTGGGAAACAAAGTTACAGTTGTAAAGGCAGCGCGCTACTGCTTAGCATTTGGTAGCAACTGTTACTTATTAATATAGGGTTGGTAGATTTTTACGTGTATTTACGTTCTCTCTACCTATCTTTAAAGCTGTAATTAGCCTCGTTTAACCATGGGCTGGATTAAATCGAGCTCAAATATTTTGTAGCTCTACATTCCTTAATGAAAACGGGTGGCTTTCCTCTCACTGTGAGGAAGATGTAGTCACTACACTACACACCGCTGATTTTGTAAAATACATATATTCTGTCTGGATACACACGACTTGTTAAAATTAACAAACAGCAAAATGTAGAATTAACAAAGAAATGACTTGAAGTATTAATGATCTTATGTGTTTGCATTAAAAGGGGCGCTATTTAAATCGCAATCCGAGGATACAGAGCAATAAACCTGTTAGCACCCACTTCCTCTATTATAAATGCCTTGCATCCCTCCCTGCCTTCTTTTTATATACGTCTTGCATTTCTTTTTTACATTTTGGAACCCCCCCATTACATCGCAGTCAATTACAAAATATTAAACTAAAAATATAACAAACAACAATGGTCAATGGAAAAACTATTTTCTACTGGAAGCTAAAAATGAAAATGGCAGTTTGTCATGCCGTGGCAAGTTATCCATCCATTAAAACAGACTACTTTCTCTACTTGAATGATCCATTCTAAAACAATCTCTAATTCCAAATACAGTACTAGTATGAGCCTACTAATTGAAATTATCGTGCATCATTGGCCTGGGCTTTGCAGTAACAGTTATAAAAAGGCATAGTGAATAAAAAAAAGAGAACAAAAGAATACGACACAGAGGACAGCACCACTAAAAATACAGTTTAGAGTACGATTTCTTTGGTTTAATTCAATTAAAGTAAGTGGAATACAGAACGTGGACTGGTTCTTACTACTAGTACTAGTAAAAAGAAACACAGGACCCCCAGCACCCCCACTTCCTGTAACACTCAAGTCTCGCGCAATTAAAATGTAAAAGTAGCATTCAGAAACTGTGAAATTAAACTCGAAATTAAAAAAAAAAAAAACAGTACTATATGCAATACCGTAGAATGTACCGGAAATAGAACACATTTATATAACAGACCTAATGTATTACACAGCAAAAGGTGAGTGCATTTACGACCATCACCACCAGAGAGTACAGTTGTCTTGACTACCCATCAGTTGCCGGTTCCATTCCACATGAAATCACAGCTGGAGTGCCTCTTTTCTCTCGCTCCTCTCCCTCTCTCTCTTTCTGCGAGTGGCTTCAAAGAGTCTCCGTTCAGAGCAGATATCAACAGCTGAGGCCTTCAGAGTCACCATTCTCATCAGATCAAGAGAATTCCGCATCTCTCAGAACCACTAAGACAGGAAGCAGTCTGCTAGAGCCAAGAGGAAAGATTACACATGCCAGACGATGCTGATTGCTAGAGAGTGCATTTCTCACAAATTAAGTGTTTGAAGTTGCTTGCAGAATTTCAGAAACTTTATTTAACAAAAAAAAACGTATAAAGTAGAGAAGACTAAGTAAATAGTTACAGAAAATACTGAATCAGTTTGTATATTGAGCTTGTCAGGTTTAAGAAGAGTAAAAGCGAAATGGAATTACCGACGTTGGACGGGATATCCACAGCGGTCATAGAGTGCATGGTGATACAAAGCAACTTCTCTTCTAATTACACAACGAATTTGACTTTGTATTACAACACCACCACCTGTGGAAACGGCTCTGTGACAAGGACAATACCACCTCAACGTCCTAAAGGTAAGAACGAAAGCAAATTCGGTGCAGTTACATTTCACATTAGATTATCTTACAAACTACTGATAATAAAATCCACAAATGCATTTTGTCCCTCTTGTTTGGTGCGTTCTTTCACGCTTAAATCTATATCAAAAATAAGTTTTAAAACATGATGCATACAGCTTACCATCAAACAATATATATTTTATGTTTTTATTAATATGTCTTTTGAAATCGAACGTTTAAAAATATATATATAATACCAGAGTATTACTGAAACAGACTTCCAAAACACTGCAGTACAGATGAAAATTTGAAACCAGGAGCAATTTTTATGTTGGTATAAAAAACAACTTCTAGTTCCGTTATAAATGTTTGCTAAGTAAAATATACATTTGTATATGGCTCTTAGTTATGTTTTGCCAAAATATTCCTGTCATTCGGAATAAATAAAATCACATTTCTAGGGCTAGTTTGACCTAATAGTTTGTAAAAGTAACTGTGGAGTTAAACTAACAGTTACATTATGTTTTAATAACTTGCTGCACCTATTTTATTTAATTGGTTATTTTAAATAGTATATACAACATATACAAGTAGTTAGAAAAACAAATCCATCAAAAGATATCGCTAAAATAGTTGAACAAAATGTATTGTTGATATTTGTATCTGTTTACATATACATCGGGGGCATTTTGACGCAATAACTTTGCGAATTTTAACATACTGAGCCTAGTATAATGACATTTTATTTGCCGGGAGGTCTGTGGTCATACAGTATACTAAGTGGCAACAGCATTTAAAATTGATTTTTTGTCACCGTTTATGAAAGCAATGTTCGCAATTCAACACGCCATTGAATGCAATTTATCAAAATCTGTAGGTGCTCGGGTTTTTTCAAATAGTAGAGCCTTGGATTTATTGGATTTATCGAGTAAAGCAATGTATCTTAACACGTCACACGTTGTTTCAGTCCAGCGGACAAGGCTTTCATATTATGTGCTGTATTTAACAGATCCAATAACAGATGTATATTTTTTCACCAATCTATTACTATATATATATATATATATATATATATATATATATATATATATATATATATATATATATATATATATAAACTGAAGATGAATATACTGTAACTAGTTCAGTTATTTCAAAATGAGCTAAGCTAGCTAAACTGCTTTTTCAATAGAAAGGCAGTTGTGTAACCTAAAGAGGCAAGATAAGCATTTCCCCTGCATGTAATCCTGACATTGAAATCTGGAGTATTTACCAACTGCCTTCTGCATAAAATAAAATTTAAGTATAGAAAACTAACAAGTGCTCTAACAACAAAACTGGAAACTGTTTTTTAGAAAAAGGCTTTAACATATTCGTATTAGTTTTAAAAAGGATTTTAGAACATTGTTAGAACTTAACTTTTATTGTCATTAGAATTTTAACCTTTTTCCAGTCCCTGTTGCACATGCAGCCGTTGCCTCACTCATCTGTTTCACTCCACTTCTTCCTACAGGATTTTTTCTGGACTAGCTAAATAAATCAGTAAAGCAAATTGATAAACTGTAACATGTGCAAGGATAGCAAAAAAATACAAAGTCTTAATTTTATTAGCAAGTCGAAATTGGTATCACACTGTTTTGTTGTTTTCACCTGTTTAGTTGATAATGGCTAATTTAGAAGAGCAGGGAAAATGACCCCGCTAGACACGCCCATGTGCATAATCCTTTCTTCACTTTTATTCCCCCTTTTCAGCATAATTGTGTTTGGCAACTGGAAGCAATGTATACCAAATAGCTATTGGACATGACATTAACTATGTACGTTAGCCTTTAATTATAAGGTAAAGGTTTCTAAAGATATGAACCAAATATCCAAATACAAACAACATAATAAATAAGTATGTTTGTAATTCTGAACACAGCCATGGAAACTTATCATTAAACCACCAGATGTGTACTGTATATGAAAACATATTTTTTTAATAGGATTTTGTGAAGATTATTCTTGTCCAGTTGCCTTCATAGGCATGCAGTGCGTAGATAAACAAAAGAAACATAGAAATAAACAAACACAGTAACATACTCATACACTGTAGCGTATAGAAAACAGAACACACAGATGTAGCGTAAACCACATAGTAGGTATGTGCTGTCTACACAAGTACACATGCACATATACACAATTGTATATGCAATGAGTGCACACACACATATATATAGATATAGATAAATAGATATATACTTCAGGGCTTGAATTTCATTTTTGTGTGCTGGGGGGATTTCCCCCGTAGGCTGCAGACAATAGGGGGGATTCCAAAATTTTAGGAGGGAATGGCAAAAGAAAAGGCACTTTTGCATATACTATATATATATATATATATATATATATATATATATATATATATATATATATTACTGCATCATCATTCACACTGGTGTTGCTTTAAAATAAGCTGCTTTCAGGAGACCTACAGCTGTTCATCACTGTGAGACAGAGCACTCTCCATTGTTTTTGCCATTGTCTGATGTGAAGTTTTTGCATGCAGCAGAAAAAAAGGTGCTTTTCTTTTTAACCAGCGTTCCATTTTTTTTTAACTCTTTACACTCAGCCCTATTTCCTCCTGTTTTTCACTGTTTTTATTTATGTATGTTTAACTACTGGATAGTTTGTATGCATGTAACATATCAAATGAAAGGCCACAAATTGTCCTTTCATATTATGTAAGTTGCAACAGGTACTATATGTGCTAGAAATGAGAAAATATGTAAAATAAATAAATAAATAAAAAAAATTGAAACGTTTTTCCAAAATAATCATGTTTGGTCACTGCTATATTTATATATTGTAATCATAGATGGCTAAAAAAAAAAACCAAAAAAACCCCAAAACACTGCACCATTGAACCGCAATATGAAATTAACATGGGGGGAAGCTGAGCTTCTAAGCTTTCCAACGATACCACCCCTTTTTATCTAGCTGCTACAAAGCAATAGGCTCAAAACGAAACCTAAGCTGTGAACTCTGTCACATAAGAGGCTTAATTTTAGGTGATTGTATTTCCGGCTAGGAGTACCACATACACACACTGAATATGTCTTTGGAAAGCCCTGAGTCTGTACTTTTAAACAAGTAGGTGGCTTTTATGGTGCCCGAGTAATATGTGCATAACCTTCGGTGCCCTGGCACCCCACGGGGCTGAGTTTTAAGAGTTAAAGCGAAAGTCACCACTACAGTTAATCGTGACACAAGCGCAGTGTTGTCCAGGTTTGGTGCTGGCCTTTAGCGACAGCTCCAGATCATGTTAGCCGTCTAATAACAACAAACAAGTATATTTTAGACATGACATAACAAACAAAACACTCACGATAACAATACGGTTCTCCTTCTGGTTCAGCGTTAACCATAACAAAGGAACAGATCACCTCGCTATGTCCCCTTATATACCGTCAATCACGCCCCCTTGGTTAAAGATTGCAACCGCTCCTCCAATCCGCGGTTGCCACATCGATTCTCATCTGGGTCAATGATTTAGTGTACCGTAGCTCCGCCCCCTTTCTAGATGGCCGACTTCCGCCTAACCCTGGGAATGAATTGTCTGGCCATCCAGTCCAGGGCACTCGGGGGGGGGGGGGGGGGGGGGGAGATTTATCACAATGCTTTATGATTTTATTTTATTGTATCAGAATATGTGTTCTTTCTTTATAGACATGTACACATAAATTCAATTGTAAAGGTTGAAAAACCAAATGTATCATCTCAATTGAAGATGTGCAGCTAAGATAGGTTGGTTGGCTCAGCGTTGGTCATACACCTTTCGCCGACCGTGATGATTAGCCAACCTTATGCCAATGCTGGCCCAACGTCGTTGTGCTGTCTGGGGTATATCCAAGTGCTGACTGTAAATACATATGATTTGCAATAATGCAACAACCTTCACACTCAGTTTACTAACTTTCTCAAGTTATTATCATAAATATCAGCCTCAATCAAGACTCCAACATCTCGAGGTGAACCTATAATTTTGAGAGTGTTCTTACAAAGCATTAACAAACGCATATTTGCATCTGCAGCTGATTCTCTGATTTCCCGCTGTGAAAATGCACATCACATTCATGCAGAGCTTGCTCGGGCGCTAGTGAATCTACTAGTAGTACAGGGTGGGCGAGGCAGGCGTCTGACGGCTCGGTGATGCTTTGCAGTTTTCAACTTGTCATATAATTGAATACTAATCAGTGAAGCACAATCTTTCTGCATTATTTAGAAGTATAAATACTTTGGTAAACATAAATAAAAATCACAATACTCATACTTTGACAGTTTTTGTTTTATTTCTCTTTTAAAACATGGCCATTTCAGAAATATCATCATCTTAAGCGTTTTGAAACTGGTAAAAATGTAATTAAAATATTAATTTAAAAGTTGAAAGTAAACATTTAAGTATATAGTATACTAATTGAAGAAGACATACAATGTGCATTTTTTTTGCAAGTTTATTCATATGACTTCGCTCGCACGGCTCTGCTGAAACTCAACATGGCAGCTGCACCAACGTTTCAGTAGAAGACAGCTAAAAAAAACTGATTATCTGTATGAGGATGGTGGGATACTATTATTAAAGTTTTGCTGTCATTCCATTGATCATGTATGAGTCTAAACCATTAAAAGATCATATTGCCAGTCGTAAACATGTAGAGAACAAGAAAGCAAATAAGATGGCAGCAATGGCAAAGCACTGCATTCTTCTATGCTGGAAAAAATAGATCTAAGGTACTTGTACAGTGCTCAAGGCAGGGCTTTCCCGAAGTAAATGAGCCAAATTTATAGCATGTTTAATTATTGTTTAGTTTATTTAGTTCCATGCTACCTGCCTTTAATAAAGTCATAATTAGCAATGTTAAACTGTGGCTGTTTCTTAATTGAATTATATTTTCTGACAATGAAGAAACATTTCTAGCTATCCATTCCTGTGGTAGAAATACAATGATTCTTGGTTGTAAATCACCCTCCCAACCTGTGAGGGCGCTAAGCAGCGAGAACAGAATTCTTTGGATGGGCTGGGCTGACAGTTTCCCAGGGTTCAAGGGAAGTCGGCCAGCCAGGAAGGGGGCAAGACCCTGTTGCAATAACGCATTGACCCGGAAGGGAAACGACGTAGCAGCCGCAGATTGGAGAGGCGGTTGCACTTGTTTACCAAGGGGTCATGTGTGACAGCATAAAAGGGGACGGAGAATCATAATATGTTCCTTTGTTTTGTTTTGTGTAAATAAACTGAGAAGGACTGTGAGAGACCCCATTCCTAATCATAAAAAGTACCGTGAGTGTTTTGTTTGTTTTGCCTTGTAATTGCTGCTGGAGGCGATGGACAGCAGACGGGAGACAGAGGAGAGAAAGAGGGAGAAGCGCTACACTGTGCTCATTCAACAGGTAGGGCTGGCGTTTTCCACAGCACCAGCCCCTACAGGAACACCAAAGATTTGGCCACGGGAGTTCTGGGCGAGTCAGCTGGGACCCTGCCTGATCGGGGAAGCTCAGGCAGTCTACCAAGCTATGAGCGACCTCAACGCCGCCAGTTACGACCTGGTCAAGCTTGCCATCCTCCGTCTCCTCAACATTACGGCAGAGACCCACCGGGTACGGTTCAGGGAGTACCGAAGATCCCCAGAGACATGCCCCAGGGTGGTTGCGGAGCAGTTGTGTGACCACTTGGTATACTGGCTGACCCCCGAGAAGAAAACCAACCTGCAAATTGGGGAGGCAGTGGTTGTGAAGCAATTCTGCCATGTGGTCAGCGCTGATACCCAAGCCTGGATACGCCGTCACAACCCACACACCCTAGAAGATGCTGTGAAACGGGCCGAGGATTATGAGGACTCCCTAGTCTCCACCCGGACAGGGATACTGTCGGTTCCCGCCCTTCAAAGCAGCCGAGCCCCTCCTCTCTCTCCTCCACCACCATCACCATCAGCCCCGGGACCCAGACCTCCAAGACCACCGACCCCAATGGGCCCCCTTGCCTCCCCTTCATGGAGACCAAGGTTGGTCCCAAGGTGGGATAGAGGTGCTGCCCCTGCCCTGTTGCCATACCAGCAATGGGACATATCTAACCAATGCCCCCTCTGTCCCCCCAACTTGTTTTAGGTGTAACCAATCGGGACATCTGGCCAGGTTATGCCCCGCTGCCATGGAGTGTGATGAGGCCATGTGTAATTGGGGAGGACCTTGTATGATTGATGTGGTTTTAGGAAATGCCAGTCAAAGGGAGTTGGAACGCAGTGTGACCGAGAGGGTGAGGTTACTGGGCCATCCAGGGCAGATGCTGCTCCAGCCCCTCTCAATATACCGGACATGTGGTACTCAAGTGCAGACATAGTGTGGGGCCAACACAATGACCCGTCTCTAGTGCACGCTTGGGGGCAGGTCCGGTCGATTGAAGGTAAGGATGTTGATGGTGCTGGAGCACTAGTATTTCCACACTTCAGTATCAAGGGGCAATTACTGTATAGGGTAAATCTAGCTGCGAGCACAGAACAGCCTGTAACACAATTATTGGTTCCCCCAGCTTGTCGGACCGAGGTCATGAGCCTGGGTCATTTTATCCCTTTTGCGGGGCACCTCAGAGCTGACAAAACAAGGGAGCGGATATTGGCTTGATTCTATTGGGTAGGTCTTCATACTGATGTGTCGAAATATGTAGCCACATGCCCAGACTGCAAGCGAGTAGCGCCGGGTTGAGTGCGCCCCACCCCTTTGGTTCCACTGCCAATTATTTCCACTCCCTTTGAACGCATTGCAATGGACATAGTGGCCCTTTGGATAAAAGCGCTGCTTATTTGTTATTGTTTTTGTGTTTTTAAAAACCTCGTGCGGATGAGTGACTGATCAACTAGTGATTTATTTAGCTGGCTGACAGTCACGCATCCTTATTAAACTCATGCAGACGGTGACCATCTCCCGAGTTAATTCATTGATTAATTGTTGCTAATCGGGAGATGGTCACTGTATATAAACCTGCAGCTCTCTACCCTCGGGGGAGAGTGTATTAGGAGTGAGAGCGGAGAGAGCGAGGAGAGAGAAAACGAAACTTAAAAACAACTGCTAAACCTTATTTGTTTATTTATTTGGCCCTTGTGCCTTTTTGTTTGTTGTTGGTTTAAACCTTTTGTTTTATTATTTAATAAAACACTGAGCGCCGTTGCGTTCAGCTTCACCATCCATTCCTTGTTTTGGTTCCTGTTTCTGGTCCATGACGTCATCGCAGCAACAGCTGCCATCGCCTCCCGAGGGTGTCCTGCGTGGGACAAACATCGCCTCCAGGAGCCAGGCCAGGAACAGCAAAGGCCGTTTTTTTTGTTGTTTTATTTCAAAAAGTGTTTTTTTGTGTTTAAAAAAATAAAATAAAATAAATAAATAAAATAATGGAAGGCTGGAGCTGGAGAAACGGCTGCAGGGAACTGGAGGACCTCCTCGGTGGTCTGGAGGACCAAGGCTGATGCCTTGCTTGCGGGGTGTATGGGCACACAGTAGCGATCTGCCCCTTCCAGGACGAGGAGGAGGAACCGGCCCAGGAGAAGAAGGCAGGGAGAAGGAGCAGGAAGAGAAGGAGGAGAGGTAAGCCGCAGCAGCAACAGCAACCACAGCAACAGCAGGAGGAGGTCGGGAATGATGGCTGGGAGGTATATGTTACAAACCTCGTGGCGGAGTTATGCCCTGGCTGTGGGGCATAAGGGCACACGTTGGCCATATGCCCCACACAATACGAAGAGGGGGAGCGCGAGCAATCAGCACCCAGAAGGAAGGAGCGCGAGCATCCAGCGACCAGAAGGGGGGAGCCCGTGCATCCAGCACCAAGAAGGGAGGAGCCCGTGCATCCAGCGCCCAGAAGGGGGGAGCCCATGCATCCAGCGCCCAGAAGGGTGGAGCCCGTGCATCCAGCGCCCATAAGGGGGGAGCCCATGCATCCAGCGCCCAGAAGGGGGGAGACCGTGCATCCAGCGCACAGAAGGGGGGAGCCTGTGCATCCAGCGCCCAGAAGGGGGAAGCCCATAGGTCCAGAACCTAGGCCTCCAGCAGCAGAGGAAGAATACCTGCTGCCTCTGCCTCCGCCACCTCCACCACTTCCACCAGCAGGAGCAGAGCAGCGGGAGCTGCCTCTGCCTCCGCCACCTCCACCGCTTCCACCAGCAGGAGCAGAGAAGCGGGAGCTGCCTCTGCCTCTGCCACCTCCACCGCTTCCACCAGCAGGAGCAGAGCAGCGGGAGATGCCTCTGCCTCCGTCACCTCCACCGCTTCCACCACCAGGAGCAGAGCAGCGGGAGCTGCCTCTGCCTCCGCCACCTCCACCGCCAGGGGCAGAGCAGCGGGAGCTGTCTCTGCCTCCGCCACCTCCACCGCCAGGAGCAGAGCAGCAGGAGC
This sequence comes from Acipenser ruthenus, assembly GCF_902713425.1. NCBI lineage: Eukaryota > Metazoa > Chordata > Actinopteri > Acipenseriformes > Acipenseridae > Acipenser > Acipenser ruthenus. The sequence continues at coordinate 26,725,888 of NC_081197.1, forward strand.
TGCCTCTGCCTCCGCCACCTCCACCAGCATAGGGTGAATGCCTGCTGGTTCCGCTTCAACTGCCGTGGGAGGGCTGCTTGCCCCTCCCACCTTCACCAGCAGAGGGTGAATGCCTGCTGGCTCCATCTCAATCGCCGTCAGAGGACAGCTTACCGCTCCCACCTCCACCAGCAGAGGGTGAATACCTGCTGGTTCCGTCTCAACTGCCATGGAAAGGACTGGTCCTGCCCTACCTCGCTCTGCCTAAGGATGTCTGCCTCGCTCCGCCCAAGGATGCCTGCCTCGCACTGCCCAAGGATGCCTGCCCCGCATCGCCCGGGGCTGCCTTTTGCTCCGCATCGCCCGGGGCTGCCTGTTGCTCCACATCGCCCGGGCCTGCCTGTTGCTCCGCATCGCCTGTGGAGCCACCAGTTACAGGGTACGAGGGAGAAGTGGAGCTCCCACTGCCGCCTCCATGGCCAGGGGCTCCCCTCCCGAGTTCGCCTCCGGAGGGTCTGCTGCTGCTGCCGTCGCCTCCCGAGGGTCCGCTGCTGCTGCTGCCGTCGCCTCCTGAGGGTCCACTACTGCTGCTGCCGTCGCCTCCCGAGGGTCCGCTGCTGCCGCTGCCGTCGCCTCCCGAGGGTCCTGCTTCGCCTGGGGTCGTCAAGAGTTCTGCTTCACCTGGGGTCACTACCAGTCCTGCCATGCGGCAGGAAATACTGTGGCTGGAGCCCCCGCGGACGGGAGTTGCCGACCATGAAGAAGCGGGGAAGGTCAGGAGACCAGCTACCCCAGCCGCACTTTCGCGGCAGGGAGAAACTGTGGTCGGAGCCCCACGAAGGATAGTTGCCGGCCATAAAGACGCGAGGGAGGTCAGGAGACCAGCTCCCCCAGCCGCACTTTCGCGGCAGGAGAAACTGTGGTCGGAGCCCCACGGAGGGGAGCTTCCAGCCATGAAGAAGGGGTGGGAGGTCTGGAGACCACCCCCAAAATTTCCTTGGCCGGAGGAGCCGGCCGGAGGAGCCGGCCTGTGCGCGGTCCACCGGTACGCTACAGCTGTTTGGGTGGGAGGAGGACATCCTGCCGTGGCCGCCCCCGGAGACACCTTGCTTCCCCTGTTCCTGGTCCAGGACTGCTAGTCGGGACTTTGGGGACTAAGGGGGGAGGTGGCCTTTTAAGGCCATGTGTGCTGCGCACAAGGGGGGGGGGGCATGTGTGGCGATATATAGAGTGTCCTGCCCCTATATATATATTTGTACACTGTTTTATTATTATTTGTATTATTGTTTGCGGCACGGATAAAAGCGCTGCGTATTTGTTATTGTTTTTGTCTTTTTAAAAACCTTGTGAGGATGTGTGACTGATCAGCTAGTGATTTATTTAGCTGGCTGACAGTCATGCATCCTTATTAAACTTGTGCAGACGGTGACCATCTCCTGAGTTAATTAATTGATTAATTGTTGCTAATCGGGAGATGGTCACTGTATATAAACCTAAAGCTCTCTACCCTCGGGGGAGAGTGTATTAGGAGTGAGAGCGGAGAGAGCAAGGAGAGAGAAAACGAAACTTAAAAACAACTGCTAAACCTTATTTGTTTATTTGTTTGGCCCTTGTGCCTTTTTGTTTTTTGTTGGTTTAAACCTTTTGTTTTGTTTTATTATTTAATAAAATGCTGAGCGCCGTTGCGTTCAGCTTCACCATCCATTCCTTGTTTTGGTTCCTGTTTCTGGTCCGTGACGTCATCGCAGCAACAGCTCGGACACAATCGTCCACAGATGGACGGTTTGGTGGAATGATTTAATCAGAACTTGAAGCAGATGCTGAGAAGTTTTGTAACACAAGAGCAAAAACACTGGGCATCGCTTCTTCCCTACCTCACTCCCCTTTTTGCAGTGAGAGAGGTGCCACAGAGCTCGACAGGATTCTCCCCCTTCAAGCTCTTGTACGGCTGACAGCCTCACAGCATCCTTGATCTGTTGAGTGGGAGGAGCACAAAGGCTCGTCCAAAAATGTAGTGAAGCATGTGCTCCTACTGAGAGATCACCTGGATTTGGTCAGTCGTTTGGCCCAGGACAACCTCAAATTGGCTCAGCACCGGCAACAGCAGCAATACAATAAAAATGCACTAATTCTGACCTTTCGACGAGGAGACAAGGTAATGCTGCTGCTTCCCTCCTCAGAATCAAAATTTTGTGCTAAATGGCAGGGGCCATATGAAGTGATTCAGACTATAGGAAAGGTGAATTATGAAATTAGACAGCCCATTCACCATAATGAAAGTGAAATTTATCATTTAAATTTATTAAAGCCCTGGCACGTAAGGGAGGTCTTGTTTATAACCCCAGGTAATATAGAGGATGATTTATGCCCCTGTCCAGAGAATCTGAGCATTAAAATAATTTCGATGAGGGAACAATTGGTTCCAGATCAGCAATGGAAACTGTGTAAGCTTATTGAGGAGTTCAGCGATGCTTTTTCTGCCGTGCCTGGCAGGACTAACTTGGTTGAATATGACATTGTCTCTCCCTCAGGTATCACAGTACAAGAGAGACCTTACCGGATCCCGGAAAGTCGACAAAGTGTCTTTCGCAAAGAGGTATGTGACAAACTCGAACTTGGGGTGATTGAGCCTTCCAGGAGCGAGTGGTGCAGTCAAATTGTCAGCGTGGCCAAGAAAGACAGCACCAATCGCTTCTGTGTGGACTTCCGGAAGGTAAACGCTATTGCCAAGTTCGATGCGTACCCTATGCCTCGGGTCTACGAACTTCTAGATAGACTGGGAAAGGCGAAGTTTATCTCTACTCTGGACAGATACTGGCAGATCCCCTTAACCCTCAGTGCTAGAGAGAATACTGCATTTTCAACACCAGAAGGGCTGTTTCACTTTAAAACCATGCCGTTTGGGCTACATAGTGCACCCACTGCCTTTCAGAGACTGATGGACCAGGTTTTATGCCCAAATCATGTATATGCAGCAGTATATATTGATGATGTGGTGATTTACAGCTCCACCTGACGAGAGCATTTGGTTAGGGTTACAGCCATCCTTCAGTCTCTAAGGGTAGCCCGGCTGACAGCGAACTTTAGAAAATGTGTGTTTGCCAAGACAGAAACTCAATATTTGGGATTTTTAATGGGAAATGGAAGGGTGAGACCCATGGTCACCAAAATCCAGGCTTTGGTCGGTACGGCGATCCCCAAAACCAAGACTCAGGTGAGGTAACTACAGGGATTAGCTGGTTATTACTGCCGCTTTATCCCCAAGTATGCCACAGTGGTTAACCCTTTAGTCGACGTCACCAAATTTAATTAAGTGGTCAGCTGAGTGTCAGGGGGTGTTTGATACTATTAAGCGTAAACTGTGCCAGGCCCCCACCCTTATCACACCTGATTTCAACAAGAGCTTCATCCTCCACACCTATGCGTCGGACGTGAGTTTGGATGCAGTCTTGTCCCAAAAGGTAGACGGAGTAGAACACCCAATACTGTATCTCAGTAAAAAGATGCTACCTTGGGAGCGCAACTACTCCTTAGTCGAAAAGGAGTGTTTGGTCATTAAATGGGCTACTCACTCTTTACGATATTATCTGCTGGGACATTCATTTGACCTTGTCACAGACCACGCCCCACGCCCCACTCAAGTGGTTAAACACAGTGAGGGACAGCAATGCCCGGATAACTCGGTGGTATCTGGCGTTGCAACCCTTCATGTACCACATGGTACACCATGCGGGGAAAGACCACCAAAATGCAGATTATTTTTCCCGGGATGGGGGAGCAATAAGAAAGATAGATTCAGCCGAGTGTTCCTTCGGCTCCACTCTGAGCAGTGATTCTTGATTAGCGCCCTGTGAGGGCGCTAAGCAGCGAGAGCAGCGTTCCTTGGATGGGCTGGGCTGACAGTCTTTCCCAGGGTTCAAGGGAAGTCGGCCAGCCAGGAAGGGGGCGAGACTCTGTTGCAATAATGCATTGACCCGCAAAGGGAAACGGCGTGGCAGCCTGTCACACGGCTGGCTGAGTGGTCCCGTCAGATCCAGGAAATGAGTAACACACAGGACAGATGAGATGAAATGATGAAGGCGCTTGCTTGCGCCGGTTTATTGTAAAATAAAAGGTTTGAACAAAACAAAACACAGGACATGGCACTTTAGCCAAAATAAACAGACAAACAAAACGAACAGACACTGCCACACAGGGACGAACACTAAACAAACACGTACTGTGCTGGTCCTCCAGCACCACGTAGAAATTGATTATATTTTCTCTCCTCACTCTCTCCCGTTCTTTCGCCCTGAACGCACAACCCCGAGTGAGTGAAACGTGCACCTATATATACTGTTGTGCCGGGATTCAATTACTAATTAATTATTCACTTGAATCCCAGCACGTGAATTAATTATGTGCAACCTTGTGCTCTCATATTAAATACTTTAAATGCACGTGAAGTGATGTGCAATCCTCGTGCTTAAATACAATTATACACTTTAAATAACTCGTGCTGCACACAACCATTTATATCCCGTGCAGCCATATCTATACACCAACATTAACACACCACACGCAACATACAACACAGAAATGCACACAGGGGCGGGGCACATTGCCACACAGCCGCAGATTGTAGAGGCGGTTACACTCGTTTAGCAAGGGGTCATGTGTGACGGCATAAAAGGGGACGGAGAATCGTAATCTGTTCCTTCATTTTGTTTTGTGTAAATAAACTGAGAAGGACTGTGAAAGACCCTGTTCCTAATCATAAAAAGTACTGTGAGTGTTTTGTTTGTTTTGTCTTGTAATTGTCTTGTCTTGCACATTACCAGACAGCTAACACAGTTCCGGAGCTGTCGCCTAGAGCCAGCACTAAGCCAGAACTTCACTTCACCAACAGTCACTAAATAACCTGTATCACCCACCACGAGCACTACTGCACGCACCCAGAACTGGTGACCATGTATGTATCATTGTGGGTCAGATATTGTGTTTTATTAGTTGGGACTGCTATCCCCTTATTGGTTACCGCGTGCAGTACACATTGTTGCGTATTGCCGGGGATTATTGTTTAGGTCACCAGACCTGGAATATAAAAATAAAGTTTACTATTCCAAACTGGATTACAAGGCTCTGTCTGTTTAATTACCGCACAGTATTACTCCTGCACCTGTTCTCACTCACTTTGTCACAATTACTTAAAGGAAATAGATTGCTTTGCTGTGTATAGGATGTAGTTACTACACTACAGACCATTTGTTTCATAAAGACATTGTCTGGAGACACACCTCTTGTTAAATCTTGCAAATAACAAGGCAGAATTAGGGGAGAAACAACTCGGAGGATTATTCGATGCGTTTACATTAAAATGGGCACTATGGGGTAATACACAGCAGTGAACCTGTTTAGTGCAACGATTCAGCCAACATGCTTTTTTTATTTTTATCTGTGTTTCATATGACACCCTGGGATCCTTCAAGAAGCTGCTTGATGAGATTGTGGCCAAATGGCCAAACAAGCAAGATGGGCCGAATGGCCTCCTCTTGTTTGTAAATTTTCTTATGTTCTTATGTTCTTATATTTTAACCTGGTTATTGTAATGCCAGTAGTAGGCCACCTATGCAGGCCACCAGTTAAGCATGCAGTCTATCTATTATAACAACTGACAGGGCTGCAGTTATGATAGGATCTCAGGCAGGCTTCATAACGGTAAATATACGCTTCATAAAAATTCTGTATTATATATATATATACAGTGCCTTGCAAAAGTATTCAGACCCCTGACCAATTCTCTCATATTACTGAATTACAAATTGTACATTGAAATTTCGTTCTGTTTGATATTTTATTTTAAAACACAAATTCAAAATCAATTATTGTAAGGTGACATTGGTTTTATGTTGGGAAATATTTTTAAGCAAAATAAAAAACTGAAATATCTTGCTTGCTAAGTATTCAACCCCTGTGCTGTGGAAGCTCCCAGTTTACACCGATGAAAGAAATTGCCCTAACAAGGACACAATTACCTTACCATTGGCCTCCACCTGTGAACCATTAAAGTTGCTGTCACATTTTCTGGATAAAAACCCCACTGTTGAAGGATCATTGGTCAGGCTGTGAATCTGAAGGAAAAAAAAGACCAAAGAGCATTCTACAGAAGTTAGAGATAAAGTAATACAAATGCATAGATTAGGGAAAGGGTACAAAATAATATCCATGTGTTTGGATATCCCAGTGAGCACAGTTGGATCAATAATCAGGAAGTGGAAGCTGCATCACACCACCCAGGCACTGCCAAGAAAAGGCTGTCCCTCAAAACTCAAACAAGAAGGAGACTTGTGAGAGAAGCCACAGAGAGGCCAACAATCACTTTGAAGGAGCTACAGAGTTCAGTTGCTGGGAGTGGAGTAATGGTGCACCAGTCAACCATATCAAGAGCTCTGTATGGGAGGGTGGCAAGAAGAAGCCGTTACTCAAAAAGTACCATCTGAAAGCACGTCTGGAGTTTGCCAGAAAGCATGAGAGTGACCCAGCTGCGATGTGGGGAAAGGTTTTGTGGTCAGATGAGACCAAGATAGAGCTTTTTGGCCAAAACTCAAAGCGCTATGTGTGGCGCAAACCTAACACTGCCCATGCCTCAAGACACACCATCCCTACAGTGAAGTATGGTGGTGGCAGCATCATGCTGTGGGGAAGCTTCTCATCAGCAGGGTCTGGGCATCTTGTTAAAATTGAAGGAAGAATGGATGGAGCAAAATACAAGGAAATACTGGAAGAGAACCTGCTTCAGTCCGCTAAAAAACTGAAGCTTGGGAGGAAATTCACCTTTCAGCAGGACAATGATCCCAAGCACAAGGCCAAAGTCAGTCAAAGTCCTGATCTCAATCCCATTGAGAATCTGTGGCACTATTTGAAAATTGCGGTCCACAAGCGTCGTCCAAGCAACCTGAACAACCTGGAGCAAATCTGCCAAGAAGAATGGGCCAAAATCACTCCGACACTGTGTGCAAAGCTGGTACATACTTACCCCAAAAGACTTAAAGCTGTTATTGCAGTGAAAGGTGACTCTACCAAATATTAATGTGTGGGGGTTGAATACTTATGCAAGCAAGATATTTCAGTTTTTTATTTTTCTTAAAAATATTTCCCAACATAAAACCAATGTCACCTTACAATAATTGATTTTGAGTTTCAGTGTTTTAAAATAAAGTATCAAACAGAACGAAATTTCAATGTACTATTTGTAATTCAGTAATATGAGAGAATTGGTCAGGGGTCTGAATACTTTTGCAAGGCACTGTGTATATATGTATGTACAGTGCCTTGCGAAAGTATTCGGCCCCCTTGAACTTTGCAACCTTTTGCCACATTTCAGGCTTCAAACATAAAGATATGAAACTGTAATTTTTTGTGAAGAATCAACAACAAGTGGGACACAATCATGAAGTGGAACGAAATTTATTGGATATTTAAAACTTTTTTAACAAATAAAAAACTGAAAAATTGGGCGTGCAAAATTATTCAGCCCCCTTAAGTTAATACTTTGTAGCGCCACCTTTTGCTGCGATTACAGCTGTAAGTCGCTTGGGGTATGTCTCTATCAGTTTTGCACATCGAGAGACTGAAATTTTTGCCCATTCCTCCTTGCAAAACAGCTCGAGCTCAGTGAGGTTGGATGGAGAGCATTTGTGAACAGCAGTTTTCAGTTCTTTCCACAGATTCTCGATTGGATTCAGGTCTGGACTTTGACTTGGCCATTCTAACACCTGGATATGTTTATTTGTGAACCATTCCATTGTAGATTTTGCTTTATGTTTTGGATCATTGTCTTGTTGGAAGACAAATCTCCGTCCCAGTCTCAGGTCTTTTGCAGACTCCATCAGGTTTTCTTCCAGAATGGTCCTGTATTTGGCTCCATCCATCTTCCCATCAATTTTAACCATCTTCCCTGTCCCTGCTGAAGAAAAGCAGGCCCAAACCATGATGCTGCCACCACCATGTTTGACAGTGGGGATGGTGTGTTCAGGGTGATGAGCTGTGTTGCTTTTACGCCAAACATAACGTTTTGCATTGTTGCCAAAAAGTTCGATTTTGGTTTCATCTGACCAGAGCACCTTCTTCCACATGTTTGGTGTGTCTCCCAGGTGGCTTGTGGCAAACTGTAAACGACACTTTTTATGGATATCTTTAAGAAATGGCTTTCTTCTTGCCACTCTTCCATAAAGGCCAGATTTGTGCAGTATATGACTGATTGTTGTCCTATGGACAGAGTCTCCCACCTCAGCTGTAGATCTCTGCAGTTCATCCAGAGTGATCATGGGCCTCTTGGCTGCATCTCTGATCAGTCTTCTCCTTGTATGAGCTGAAAGTTTAGAGGGACGGCCAGGTCTTGGTAGATTTGCAGTGGTCTGATACTCCTGCCATTTCAATATTATCGCTTGCACAGTGCTCCTTGGGATGTTTAAAGCTTGGGAAATCTTTTTGTATCCAAATCCGGCTTTAAACTTCTCCACAACAGTATCTCGGACCTGCCTGGTGTGTTCCTTGTTCTTCATGATGCTCTCTGCGCTTTAAACGGACCTCTGAGACTATCACAGTGCAGGTGCATTTATACGGAGACTTGATTACACACAGGTGGATTCTATTTATCATCATTAGTCATTTAGGTCAACATTGGATCATTCAGAGATCCTCACTGAACTTCTGGAGAGAGTTTGCTGCACTGAAAGTAAAGGGGCTGAATAATTTTGCACGCCCAATTTTTCAGTTTTTTATTTGTTAAAAAAGTTTGAAATATCCAATAAATTTCGTTCCACTTCATGATTGTGTCCCACTTGTTGTTGATTCTTCACAAAAAATTACAGTTTCATATCTTTATGTTTGAAGCCTGAAATGTGGCAAAAGGTCGCAAAGTTCAAGGGGGCCGAATACTTTCGCAAGGCATTGTATATATACAGACGTGCTCAAATTTGTTGGTACCCTTACAGCTCATTGGAATAATGCTTCATTCCTCCTGAAAAGTGATGAAATTAAAAGCTATTTTATCATGTATACTTGCATGCCTTTGGTATGTCATAGAATAAATCAAAGAAGCTGTGAAAAGAGATGAATTATTGCTTATTCTACAAAGATATTCTAAAATGGCCTGGACACATTTGTTGGTACCCCTTAGAAAAGATAATAAATAATTGGATTATAGTGATATTTCAAACTAATTAGTTTCTTTAATTAGTATCACACATGTCTCCAATCTTGTAATCAGTCATTCAGCCTATTTAAACGGAGAAAAGTAGTCACTGTGCTGTTTGGTATCATTGTGTGCACCACACTGAACATGGACCAGAGAAAGCAAAGGAGAGAGTTGTCTGAGGAGATCAGAAAGAAAATAATAGACAAGCATGGTAAAGGTAAAGGCTCCAAGACCATCTCCAAGCAGCTTGATGTTCCTGTGACAACAGTTGCAAATATTATTAAGAAGTTTAAGGTCCATGGAACTGTAGCCAACCTCCCTGGGCGCGGCCGCAAGAGGAAAATCGGCCCCAGAGTGAACAGAAGGATAGTGCGAATGATAGAAAAAGAACCAAGGATAACTGCCAAAGAGATACAAGCTGAACTCCAAGGTGAAGGTACGTCAGTTTCTGATCGCACCATCCGTCGCTTTTTGAGCGAAAGTGGGCTCCATGGAAGAAGACCCAGGAGGACTCCACTTTTGAAAGAAAAACATAAAAAAGCCAGACTGGAATTTGCTGAAATGCATATTGACAAGCCACAATCCTTCTGGGAGAATGTCTGTATATATATATATATATATATATATATATATATATATATAATCTACACAGTGCACTCCATTTATAAGAATCAATGATATAAGAATCAACCGCATATAGTGATCAAAACCACTGGGACAAAATCATTCCTTTACAAACCAATATAAAATAATCTGCTTGTAGGAATCAAGCAATCCACTTATAAGAATCATTTCGGGGCAAACTGACCACATGTAATACAGTGCTTGATCAAGTGCAATGACGTGTACAACCAATAAAACTGTTTTTGAATTTGATCACATCTCACGTGATTAGGCATGTATGCAGCATGGGTAGTGCAATGATATAGGAAACACTGCATTGTTTGTAATCAGACAGTGACTAGGTATGTTTTTTGTGTTCTCTGTAAGTGAAAATTTGTTTCAATAAAGTGAATACACATTCATTGAATACATACACTTTCACTGAGTACAGCAGTGTTATTGTGTGATATACATGTAGAGGGAGTGGGATTGCGTAGCGGCGCGGTGAGGGGTGGGGGGGTGGGGGATTGCGGAGCTTTGCATCTCTTTTTAATAAAAAACTGTGAGATTTGCATTACAACAGCAAATAATCAAGCCACAGATGCTTAAATGCAGTGGCAGTCCTGACAGTAAAATACTGTACTGTAATGTCATTTTAATTCAAAGGCCATTATACGTAATACTGCACAGCAGTTAAACTAGGCATCCTCACAAGACGATTGCTTCTGAAGTTTACTGTAGTAAAATAGAATTCTGCAGCCTTGAGTAAACATAATCGTGAGCATATAACAAGTGCTTACACACGAGGACTTGTTTTGATTGTTTCGATGTATTGAGCACCATTGACATTTGTATACTGTATTTAAACTGTTGACATGTGGAGGCGCTTTTGCTAACTGTAATGTGACCTGGCCGAGGGCAGTGTAAATGATCAGGCTGGAGTCTTTATTTACAGCTTAAAACCAGTGTTGGTTTTATTTTTCTTACAGTATGGTGGGGAAACAACTGCTAATAAAACAAACAAACAAAATAAACCTAGCTTTCAGTGGGCGCTCTAACTAAACAATACTTTGTGTGGTCCCTGTGCATATACAGTGTCGTGAAAAAGTACTTGCCCCCTTTCTGATTTTCTGCATTTTTGCTTATTTTTGACACTGAATCTTATCAGATCTTCAACCAAAACCTAATATTTGATAAAAGGGACCCTGAGTGAACAAATAATACAAAATTGATACATATTTCATTTATTTATTAAAGAAAGTTATGCAACACCCAATGCCCCCATGTGAAAAAGTAATCGCCCCGTTAGACTCAATAACTGGTTACGTCACCTTTACCAACAATAACTGCAACCAAACGCTTCCTGTAGTTATTGATTAGTCTCTCACAGTGCCGTGGAGGAATTTTGGCCCACTCCTCCATGCAGAACTGCTTCAACTCAGTGACATTTGTGGGTTTTCAAGCATGAACTGCTCGTTTCAGGTCCTGCCACAACATCTCAATGGGGTTTAGGTCTGGACTTTGACTAGGCCATTCCAAAACTTTAAATTTCTTGTTCTTCAACCATTCTGATGTAGACTTGCTTGTGTGTTTCGGATCATTGTCTTGCTGCATGACCCAGCTGAGATTCAGCTTCAGCTGACGGACGAATGGCCTGACATTCTCCTGTAGAATTCTCTGATGCAGAACAGAATTCATGGTTCCTTCAATGATGGCAAGGCGTCCAGGTCCTGATGGAGCAAAGCATCCCCAAACCATGACACTACCACCACCATGCTTGACCGTTGGTATGAGGTTCTTACTGTGGAATGCAGTGTTTGGTTTTCACCAGACATAACAGGGCCCATGTCGGCCAAAAAGTTCCACTTTTGACTCATCTGTCCATAGAACATTGTTCCAGAACTCTTGAGGATCATCCAGGTGCTTTTTGGCAAACTTGAGACAAGCATTCATGTTCTTCTTACAGAGCAATGGTTTCCGCGTTGCTACTCTGCCATGAATCCCATTTTTGCCCATTGTGTTTCTGATGGTGGAGTCATAAACACTGACCTTAGCCGAGGCGAGAGAGGCCTGCAGATCCCTGGATGTTGTTCTAGGGTTCTTTGTGACTTTCTGGATGATTTTACTCCTTGCTCTTGGAGAGATTTTGGCAGGAAGGCCACTCTTGGGAAGATTCACTACTGTCCCAAACTTTCTCCATTTGGACAATATGGCTCTGACTGTGGTTTGGTGGAGCCCCAGAGCCTTAGAAATGGCTTTCTAACCCTTTCCAGACTGATAGGCATCAACAACTTTTTTTTCCTGAGGTCTTCAGGAATTTCTTTTGTTTGTGGCATGATGTGCCTCTAGAACCTGTGTGCTGACAACTTCACTCTGATGGTAAGGGCCAAAGTTAGTCAGATTTATATTGGGCAGGGCTGGCCCAAATCAGGCCTGGTTGTTAACCAAAGTACCCAAACAGCTTACCCTAATTATCCCTTTAATTGGGTTGAGTTAACTAGAGAGGGGGGCAATAACTTTTTCACACCTGAAGATTGCATGTTTGATTACCTTGCACACCAAACAAATGAAAGAAGCACCAAACTTTGGTGTCATTTTTTCTCTCAGACTCCCTCTATATACTGGGGGCAGCAGTGTGGAGTAGTGGTTAGGGCTCTGGACTCTTGACCAGAGGGTCGTGGGTTCAATCCCAGGTGGGGAACACTGCTGCTGTACCCTTGAGCAAAGTACTCTACCTAGATTGCTCCAGTAAAAAAAAACCAACTGTATAAATGGGTAATTGTATGTAAAAATAATGTGTAAAAAATAATGTAATTGTATGTAAAAATAACATGATATCTTGTAACAATTGTAAGTCGCCCTGGATAAGGGTGTCTGTTAAGAAATAAATAATAATAACAATAATAATAATAATAATAACAATAATAATAATAATAATAATAATAATAATAATAATAATAATAATAATAATAATAATAATAATACACTACTACAACCCACAAAAAATCTGACCAAATACAATGTGAAAAATGTGCAAAAATGCAGAAAATCAGACGGGGGGCAAATACTTTTTCACGGCACTGTATGTGGGAACTCAAGACATCTAATAGTCAACCCATTACACTGCAGGGAACAAAGCTTTCATTCTCAAACTAACATACTGATTCTGCAGCACTTCAGCACAGTAATCATCTCGGTCCTCTTTTAAGAATCCACCACTTATAAGAATCAAATCACCCGGAATATATATATATATATATATATATATATATATATATATATATATATCAGAGGATGATTCAGAATCAGAGGTAGACCCACAATACATTTCTTGTTCAAAATTGTATAATGCAACAAAAATAATACATTAAAAAGGTTAATGTGTGGCCAGAGGTTTCTCACTGATAATTTACACATTCTCAGACAAAACAGCAAGATTGTCAGTATCTAAATCCATTATATTGCTCAGAACGCAGGCAGAGACAGCATAGCAGCAGGGGCAGGGGGGCGTGGACTCTGTGTGTGTGCCTTTATTTCACAGCAAGATGTTACAATATGTAACATGTTAAAGTAGAAAAATATCGCAGGAGTAAAGAATATGTTGTGTAGGCCTTACTTTACCCCAGTGAATTAACTACAAAACAAAGGATGACTGTGGCAATGTGCCCCGCCCCTGTGTGCATTTGTGTGTTATATGTTGCGTGTGGTGTGTTAATGTTGGTCTATTGTAGTTGGTACACGGGATATAATGCGGGTAATGAGCACGAGTGTTTAAAATGTATAATTGTATTTAGGCACAGGGATTGCACTTCACGTGCATTTAAAGTATTTAATAGTATGTAAGCACGGGGTTGCACAAATGAGTTCACGTGCTGGGATTCAAGTGAATAATTAATTAGTAATTGAATCCCGGCACAACAGTATATATAGGTGCACGTTTTACTTACTCGGGGTTGTGTGTTCAGGGCGAAAGAATAGTAATAATAACAGTAAATAACAACTGCTACGAGTGCTGGAAGCACCAGCACCGTACTTGTTTTGTGTTTAGTGTTCATCCCTGTTTGTTAGTGTCTGTTCGTTTAGTTTGTCTATTTATTTTGGCTGAAAGTGCCGTGTGCTGTTTTTGTTTAAATCTTTTATTTCTTTCAATTAAACACACTGAGTGCCGCAGCGTCTCAGTTTCACTGCAAGTACTGCCTGTCTGTGTGTTTTCTTTCTGGCCAGCCTGTTCACAATGACAAATAGCAGTTCAAGTTAAACGTTGTTTTGATTATTCCCAAAATAATTAGTACAGAAAGTTGACACTTTATTTATTTTAAACTTTTTTTTCATTCCTTGCCATTTCTTCACAGTAAACAGTGGCTATAGACACATTTTCATAAAGTAATAACATGAGGTTTACTTGTGCCTTTTTGTAACTGAACAAACAAACGAAAACTGAAATTTAACTTTAACACTTTAACGTGGAAATGGCGTTGGAATACAAAGGGGAAAAAACTCACCATTTTGCTTCTTGTATATTACATTCCACATAACAGAAAGTTGCAACAAAAAATATACAACATTTCCAAAGTTTAAGCGAGGCATTTCAGAATGACGTGCTTGCCTTTTTTTCTGGCCCATGAGATTCTGACTCACTCTAAAGCAGCACAATGCTTTTTTGACCCAGATAGCCTTCCATAGCAGGGGTGGCCAATTTGTATCGCCTGACGCCCGGGACAACAAGATTTGTAGGATGGACAACAAGTTTTGCCGTCGGACAAGTAGTTTTTATTGATTTATTTTTCCTAAGTTCGCTCTGTTGCTAGAAAGGCACTCTGGGTATATTTGTAGAGAGCCACGCAAGTTTTTGAGGTATGAATTGCGGAAGTCTAGCACATACACACAAACATTTTAAAAAGTGTTTACGTCCCACCCCTATTACTTCTGATTGGCTAGCTGTGGAAGAAGCTGATCTTCTGTTGGTTACAAAGAAACCCAGAAATGGCTGTCTCAGGATGAGAGCCTCTGTTAAGACACACGTAACTTAAGGTATTATTTACGTTTTTTGTAAATGAGCAAATAAATTATACTGCTTTCTTACATGAACCTGACATTTAAATCCAGCAATCTAGTAAAGTTACAAAAAACAAATACACCATAGTCGTTATCTAGTAAAGTTATTTATTGGACATGCACAATCCATCGATTTGTGAAACCTGCATATTCTACGTAACATTGTTGCTAGGTGATTCACTCCCACTGGCTCTAACAGTGCAAGAGTTTAAGATGCTTTGTTGGGATGAAGATGATTAATTATTAAGTAATTCATTTAAAGTCAAATTGTATTTTTTTTTCACAAAGCTAGTCATTAAGCATTTAACAGCCCAATTTGTGTGCTATCAATTTAATTTCGAGTGTTTTTTTTGTACCTGTGTGAGTGCGTGGTAGTAAGGAGAAGAGAGAGTGAAGAAAGACAAGAGTCGGGTGGTTAAGACATCACATGTAGTAATGTAAATACTGTTGAAGAATATTAAAATATCCACAGTTAAAAGTGAATGAAGAGTCAGTTTCACAAAACGATACCAACTAAAAGGAGTAAAATAAAACTGAATATCTGACAACTGGATCCGACCGAAGTTACAGAAAATGACTGGTATGTACTACAAATAAAATAACAAAACAGCGTTTTGTTTAAAACAGCAAACTGGGGAACTTTGGGTGTCGTCACCATCTTAATGGCTGCTTTCTAGCGTATCTCCCGTTGTAGCTAAAGTCAATCCGCCCTCATCCTTAAGAACCCCAGACACAGTATATGCAAGAACAAATAACCTCAGCAAAAATGAGTCAAACTGCAAAACCAAAAAGAGAGAAGCTTAAGACAACCCTGGATGAGAAAACAAAAGATGTGAATATGCGCGGCACATCTCCAGTTGAACCATGAGTCGTCCCCGTCAACAGACAAAATGAGTGAGCTGGCGACTGTTCTGGCTGAGTTAAAAAAAACTCCGCAAAGATGTCAACACCAGTCTTGAAAGAGTATAAGAATCCGTGAAAGAAATAAAACAATCAGTTTCAAGACTTGACAAAAGAACTGGGGAAGCCGAAAGCAGAATTAGTGAAATGGAGGACAGTCGTATCAGAGGTGAGATGCTGTTAACATATTTGCTTAAGAAGGAAAGGTTACTGATGGAAAGCTGTGAAGAAATTGAAAATCAAGCAAGATGTAACAATTTACGAATTTACGGGGTGCCAGAAGGAACAGAAAGGGAGAACATGATTCAATTTACTGAAACCTTTCTTAAAGAGCTCCTAAAACTGCCACCTGATCTTGAATTAAACATCGAGAGAGCGCACAGATCACTATTATCACGGCCAGCCGACCCAAATGCACCTCCAAGGTCAGTTGTCTTGAAATTTTTTAATTTTCAAAAGAAACAACAAATACTTTTCAAGGCATGGGGCGAAAAGGAGCTAAGGTACGAAGGGAAACGAATCTCAGTGGACCAGGACTACTCTACAGGATTGCAACTTAGAAGGAAAGAGCATGCAGATATCAAGAAACAACTCAGAGAGCATAACATCAAGTTCCAGTCTCCCTACCCCGCCAGATTGAAGGTGTTCCTGGACGGCGGCATGAAAATATTCCACTCTGCCTGGAAAGCCCTTGAAGGTCTACAACATCTGGGCATATCAGCAAAACTTTCTGAACCTGAACGGTTCGAGAGAGAACTGCACCGGAGAGGATGGCAGGCAACCGGGAAAACTCACCGCAACGGAAGCAGCCTAACAAGCAGTGTGGTTCGTGACATGCATATCTTGCTGGGAAAGAAAGATTGAAACATGCGACTGCAAGTATCACAGTGACTCAATCCAGTAAGATAGTATCAATGTTTAGGCTATAATAATATTGAGGTTGTGCACAAGATCTTATTTTGTACTATTACTACTATTTTTATTTTATTGATTATTGTTACCCTATATGATCCTGCATTTTAGGCATTTTTTAGATTTTAACGTGAGGCCTTAGAAAGTTCAGTTAGTCTCTTGAACTTGTAAAAGTAGCACAATATACAGCAATAGGCCTACACAAGGATCTTGTATTCAGTAAGACATTTTCTTTTCTTTTTTGTAAACTATAATCTCCAACTAATCGGGGAGGAACTAAGGCTTTTTTTTTTTTTACTTAAATGGAGGCTTTATTAATTGGAGGTAGCTTCTGCCGTGAAGTCCTATGGAGCCGATCGTTTTTTGTTTTTTTTCCCCACCCCTCTGTTATATTACTTACTTTGTGGGAAACTATTTATGCTCAGGACAAACCTGGTTAATAGGCAGTGTTAACTACTCCGCTTACAGTTTAAATTCTTACTATCAAGGAGTTAAGAGCAGATAATTTGTGAATGTTGTTGGAGCGGGGGTTAGGTGGGGGGGGGGGGGGGGGGGATTGCTTAGCAGCGGTTATCTCCTACGTGGAAGCGGTCGTGATTGACACGGTTTCTGAGCTGAACTTAGGTTGAGACCCAGACTCTGTGTGGCTGCTTTAAACAACATGCAGCCAAAGGCCCGGGCACTACAGTTGTTGCTCTGGCTATTCCTAATTCCCTTTGACACACAAGATAAATGGCAAATAGCATGCGACTGCTTGCAATTAGTAGGCTGTCTGGGTTATGAAGGACTGTGTCAGGGGAGACCCACAGTACTGTGGGCCAACAGTGTGGAAGTCTGTAAAAAAGAGTTTACAGTGTACATAGTTGTTTTATCGTTGACATTTATGTTAAGTGTTACATATGTTATCTTGAAGTTAGGGGTTGTACTCAGTACGCAATTGGAATGCAATGGAATTACCTTTGTATGTATCTCATGTAAAAATATTTGTGTTTGGTTTAACTGCTTGATTCCCAATGCCCGACAGGGGAGGCACGCATATTTTAGTACTGTTAATTATACAGTGGGGGGGATAAAGATGGCAAAGACAATCCTTGGCATCAAGAACACACTATGCAAGGTTTGAAAGTAGTAACGTATAATGTAAAAGGCCTGTATAGTCCTATTAAAAAGAAAAAGATACTCACCCAACTTAAACAAATGCACTGTGAAGTGGCCATTATGCAAGAAACCCATCTTTCTAATGCAGAGCATTGTAAATTATCCAAGTCTTGGGCAAATCAAGTATTTTTTTCCTCCCATCACTCAGGCAGAAGGCGGGATGTGGCAATATTAATACATAGCTCAATTACATTCTCCCTCCACTCACAGTTTAAAGATAAAGAGGGGAGGTTTGTGTTGGTTAATGGGACTTTGGCAGGAGTAGCAGTTTCCCTACTTAATGTCTACGGTCTGAATGAAGATAATCCTCACTTTATAAAAACATTGTTTGATCTCATAACTGTAAAAGCAAATGGGATCTTACTGGTAGGGGGAGACTTTGTACTGTCGCAAGTCGTGGCTAGGCTTCCAGCTTGTTCAGCCCCCCTCCCTAGAATGAGCACTTAAAAATAACTGTGCAGAGTTGGGGTTAATTGATGTTTGGAGATACTCAAATCCAAGAGGACGCGACTTTTCTTTTTATTCTCACCCACATTCTTCCTACTCCAGAATAGATTATTTCTTTTTGTCAAAAACAGAAGCCCATAGAATTTTGGACTGTAAAATTCTTAATATCACCTTGTCTGATCATGCCCCTGTGGTTTTAGACTGGGATCTGGGTAAACAGAGCACTTCTAGCCGCTGGCGCTTAAACACCTCACTATTGGGTGATGCCATATTTCAAGATTATGTCAATAGTGAATTACAACTGTATCTAGAATTTAATGAATCCCCTGAGGTTTCTCCTGTTATATTGTGGGAGGGTGCAAAGGCTTTCTTAAGGGGGCGTATAATTGCATATACATCAGCAAGGAAGAAAAAAAGAGGCGCTGAGAGTAGAGTTAGAACAAAAAATACAGAAACTGGAACAGCAACATAAACTGTGGCTGTGTTGACTGGAGCTGACCAGCCCCAGTGTCTTATGTTGCTTTAGTGAGCAGCTGGTCAGCATCACTGTGACAGGTGAGGTCTGTGCTGGCTATCTGGCGCATCCGTGATCCTGCAGGTGGAGATCAGAATCCCTGTTTTGACCCGCCTGTCAATAATGGCAATGACACAAAAAGGTTGAGCAAGGGTGTGGTGCGGGGATCTCTTTGATTGGTTGAGGTGCGGGTCCTGGGGGGATGGTTGATCCCATAAAATGTAGTATGGAGAAGGAAAAAGAAAGACCACAGAGACGGTGGAAGAAGACAGCCATTACATTTGTTTTACTTACACAAACTGGGATGTTATTTAGTTTAGCTCGGAGAATCTGGGCAATCCCATTAGTGATAGTGAGGGAGTAGGAGAGCATTACTGGAATTCGGGTCTCACCGATTAGCGGAGGCTGCGAGACGCTGCGTGTAGCAGCACCTTTTATTTGTAGTTTTATTAACAGTGTTTATTTTCTCTTTTGCTTTCGTCTTTTGTTTTTTAATATTATTTTCAAGCACGTATGTGCTTGCATCATTGTGCACCCGACTACCATTGTTGGTAAACCCCTGGAAACTGTGTAAAATAAAGTCTTACCGTTGCCGGTATTGGAGCATGGCACAAGAGTGCCACCTTTGTGGACTAAACAAATCAGTGTGCTGAGTGGTGTTTCAACTAAATGTTCTGACTCCCTAGTCCCTCAGTGAATCACCCACACACCCTACCACAGTCATTTTATCGAAGGCTGCTAGTAAGGAACTAGTTAGCTGGCAGAACCAGGCCCCTGCCAAGTGGCATCCACAGAACATTCACCTTTCTGCACCAACTGCCTCCACGGTTGGTTCGGTACCGAGGCCGTACAGATCGGCTCTGAACCCCGAGGCCGGCCCCCTAGTCCGAGACCAGTCACCAATCGGTTATGAGAAACCCTGTTCGGTACCGATCAGCCACCGAACCTGTCCTCCACAGACATTTGGCTATTGCATCTGGTTCTCAGCCAGCACCCGAATATAAAAAAGACAGATTGCTCTTTATTCCAGTACATCTCTGCATGTGCTTCAGTGTGTCTTTCAGCACCTGGACAGCTCTGCAATACATTGTAATGCTGGGTGATGCACACTTTGCGTCTCGAATGAACTGAAGAAAGAATAATAGACAAAAATGAAAAGAAAAAAGTAAAAATAAACACAACACATTTATTATTTGTGTTCTCTGTATTCTTTCATGTTTATTATTCTTTGTTCTCTCCCCTTCTCTCTCTTCAGTTTCTTTGAGCCTGCATGTTCACTGCAGGACATTTCATCATATAGAGCGTATTTCGATCACTTCGATTGAAAGCCAGATGTACAGTTCAAAGTGAATTTCATAATTTTGAATTAAGTGCTTGTTCGTTTCGTGGAGACAATGGCACTGAGCAAACCCTCCACGGGTAATAAACAAAAGTATGAGGCTTTAAGCCAGAATGGGAGGAAGAGTTTGCTTTCACTGAAAACAGTGGTAAACCTCTGTGTCTCATCTGTAACAAATTGCTTACACACTGTAGTCTCTACAAGGCGAGCAACCTCAAATGTCATTATGAAACAAATCACAACACATTTTCATCTGAATATCCTCCTGGATCGGACTTGAGGAGAAACAAGCTGCCTGAGCAGTCAGCAGATGCTCCTTTTGGCATTGATTAAAGAAGCTGATGTAACGACTCAAACGAGTTTGGCATAGATAGGGCTCTTTGTTTTCGGTTTTTTTAATTAAGAGCCGACTCTTAATTAAACTCTTGGAAAAGCATTGATTGTGAAACAAGATCTCTTGTTTTTTCTCCTGCAACTTCAATGAGACTATGATTCTGTTTCATTGATAATGTTAAAAAAAAGACAGCTCCTTATTTGAATTAAAAATAAGGAGCTGCCTTTTTTTACATTATCAATGAAACAGAATCACAGTCTCAATTAAGTTACATACTTTATTCAGGTGAATAAATATTTGTATAAAATTGGAGTGTTGGCACTACACTAGAGAATGCATGAGTATAACCGCGGCGGTTATACTCGTACCTAAAACCGCCGCCGGCAGTCATTATGACGGTTACATTTTAAACAACATCAATATTAAAACGAGAGACAAACTATCGGATACAACTCAAAAGTTTTATTCAAGCACATCATATCAAACATCTGCACAGCCGAAACACTGTATTTAAATGAACAATTAAACATAATAAAAGGGTTTATTTTCTAACTTACCACATATAAAGCACCTTTTCAAAAAATAAAAAACTATAATAAAATAAACAATTTAAAATGAAAGCAACATGTTTTCTCTTGCGTGTGTGTCACTCGGTACAGCACAGAATCCAGGTTGAGCTGCTGCAGCCTGCTGCTTTGCAGTTTTCTGATCTAAATGTTTTTGCCAAAGCACTGTGGCTAGCTTCAAGATGAAATCTCTCCTACTGATATTTTCCCTGGTGCATTCTTTGTACAAAACAAAGGAATTGACGGCTGCTAGGTCCAGTAGAGATAACAACAGGCTTGTATATAAAAATAAAATAGAATATTGCAGGTTATATTCAAAATAAAAAAATGTATTGTAAAAGGCTGTCAAAGTGATGGCTTTGGTGGTTCTAGGTAGAGGGGATTTTCACTTTGTTTATTTCTGCGATCCTGCCTTTCAAATGCCATCAGGGTATTTAATACATGTATTTAGGAAACGTCAAGAACGGACAACTGTGTATCTTTCACACATGCAGAGTCATTTAAATTTTAAAAGTGAAAACTGTTAAGCACTACCAAACACTGACACTCCAAGTCCTCTATTGGCAGAAACCAGGTTCCTAGCCAAATGAGCTCTGTACAGTCATGTCTCACCAGCAGACATTCTAGTCAGAGGCCCTGCAAGGCCCCACTGCTGCACCGGCCTCCCTGGGTACTGGCAGACTTTTTGTAGGCGGTGCAGTCCTACTGGGGCAGACCAGCAACCGCTCCTACTGTCTCCCGAGCGATTGACAACCTTTATGGGGTGCACGATGCAGAGAAGCTGGTCCTTGTCCACATCCTGCCTGTTGAGGCTTCTAGTGCCACGCTAGTCCAGATGCCCAACCTGCCGTTGTTTTCTAAGGATGTTTCTTACCCTAACAAGCAATGCCATATCATGGCTATGCGGCTACTGTGTTTGACATGTACCTGGGCTACTGTGCTTGACATGTACTTACAGCAGCATACTACTAGCTAACCAGTCTACGCTGCTGCAGTCGTTGTCAGCGGACCACAGGCGCGCTGAGCCTAGTTAATGACCATCTTCTTCAGCTGTCAAAATACAGTGGGCAAGCTTTGGGCAGGAACATTGCAGCGCTGGTGGCTGCCCATAGGCAGCTCTGGCTCTCAGGCCAGTCCCGATGGGGACAAAGCATATTTGCTTGATTCCCCAGTTACACCAGGGCACACATTCAGGCCCACTGTGGATGGGATACTGCAGTGTTCTCACTAGGCATGGGAGTCCTCTTAGGAGCTGGCTCGCCTTCTTCTTAAACAGGGGACCCAAGCTCTGGGCCCACGAAAACCTCCTGTCCCTAAAGGCAGTTCATCTGCCAGGGGTGACGAACTGGGCAACAGACTTCCTTTCAAGAGGTAGGCCCCACAGTTCAGAATGGTGAATTCACCCAGAGGTTGTGATTCGGGCACGCAAAAGTAAACCTCTTTATGACCCAGGAATCCACTCACTGCCCCCCTGGTTCTCTGCACTGGTCCAGCTCCTGGACAGCCAGTCACCACATTTTCAATCTGACAGGGAGAGGAAGCTCCACTCACTCTGCTCAGTTAGAGTATTAGTGTACGATGTTGACTGGACTTAGGGTTGGCGGCAAACAGAGCAGCTTTTTATCTGCTAAGGGTCTAAGTTACATGGACAAGCCCTGTCCATACAGTGGCTGTCGAAGTGGATTGTCCGGATTGCTTATGATCTAGCCAACCTGCCCCCACCAGAGAAGGCCTCTGGTCATTCCACAAGAGGCCTTGCAACCAGGGTGCATCTGTCTCTGATATATGCAATGCTGCAGTGTGGGCGATGCTCCATACTTTCACAAGGTTCAATAGACAATGTCTTAGATCCCCAAAACCATGGTTTTGGGACCAGAGTGCTAAGGGCAGCGACTCAGTCTACTCTTTGATAGACATATACCATACTGTGGGTTTATCCTACACTTTTATCTCTAGTGTATATACACTAGATGTCATAGATTGCTAAGGGTAGCTATTCAGCCTACCTTTTACAGCATACACACTGAGGTGCAGGTTATCCCCACACTTTTTTAGGTTCTGTGGACCCCTTTTAGCACATCTGCTAGTGCAAGTCCTGCACTTGGGACAGCTTGGGTATACTATCCCAATCAGTAATGGAATAACATTTCATACCTGAATGGGACATGGCAGCTTTGACTCAGGTAGATTGGGCTACACAGAGGTATATCCAAATTGGTAATGGATAACATTTCTATTTCAAGGAACCAGGGTTATGGTATATTACCAAATATTTTCTAGTTTGCATGTCACCAGTATCAGTACACACGGTTACCATAGATATATCATACTCATAAATGAATAAACACTAACACTGCCCTCTTTCATTACTGTCTTTCTTGCAGATTTGGATTACTCTGTGAGAATTCTGCTATACTCACTGATTTTCCTGCTCAGTGTCTTTGGAAACACATTGATTATCATCGTTCTGATCTTGAACAAACGATTGCGAACTGTCACCAATTCCTTCCTGCTCTCGCTGGCCCTAAGTGACCTGATGGTGGCTCTTTTTTGCATGCCATTCACCCTCATCCCCAACCTGATCGGGGACTTCATCTTTGGGGAAGCCATGTGCAAAACTGTGGCCTACTTTATGGGTAAGTGCTGCTGGCAGCTGGGACCTGCTTTTTTATACGCCATGTAAACAGGGCTATGTGTATGGATTTGAAAATGCTCTAGTCTTCTAAAAGATCTGTTTTTCTGTTTATATTTAGCTGTGTTTAAAGGGATTAAAAGACAACAACACTGACATAATAATATAATCTAAAATAAGTGTTCCTGACAGGATATTTGAAAAAGTAACTTAAGTACAACTAATTAAAAAGTGTAAAAATTGTATATTATTTTCTGAGTTATTGTCTGATAGCAAACTACAGACTCTCTGTTTAACTCTTGCTACTGTCTGACTTCTTGTACACTGTGCTTCTCATAATATCCAAAAAATCAATCAAGCTGAGAGATTAGAAATATCTCTGGGAATAGCAGTCAAAAAGGTTGCACATGAAAGGATGGAACCCTTTAAAATTCTCCACCACCAAACTCCTGCTAGGCTCTCAAACATACTGTAAATGAAAAATATATATTCTATGTTACCATGGCAACAGATCTCTAAACTGGAATACGTATGAACATAACTATCTACTATTATAAATCACATATGAGAAATCAGCAGAGCAGCATTTCACATTCCTATACCTCTTATCTTGTGTATAAATGTCATCCCGTACATAGAATGATCAGTATTTTAAAAATAAAACGCTCTAAATAAAAAAAACAGAGCAAAACGGAAAATCCTGTTATTAACTTCGACCTTTGTTTTAATTTGGATAAGTAATTGTGACATATTACGTACCGATGTCACTGGCCGTGAATATGTCACTCAAACATCAGCATTACAGACAAAAAACCACCAAGGTGGTCTAAAGACAGTCCCAATATCACTGATACAAATGTACTCGCAGCCAGATTTCGAAAATTGTCCTGTAAAAAGCATTAAGCTGTACGTTTCCAAGCTTTAAGCTGTACAGCCAAGGTTTTTTCAGATTCCACAAAAAAAAGGCAGTTACTAACGACGCTTCAGGTCACTTACGGTGCTAGTGGTGCAAGCTTTACAGGATGTACATTTGTTTTTAATAAATAGTTTTGTCACGATTAACTAGTCTGAAAACACAGCACAGATCGGCTACTGTACGTCAGTTACGGTTGATCCTGGACCAAACCATTATTAAATGGGGAGAAGGGTGGTTGAATGTTATATTTAACGAAAATAAAAGTTATTTTCACTGTAAAGATATTTGTGTGTCTAATCCTTTTGTGTGTGATTTACAATAACTTAATATGTGAGGTATGACACAGGCCCGGTTTTAGGGATGGAACCGCATAACAGTCTCGCGTTTTGATTGGTCCATGTCTGTTACATGAATATGTCGTCACACGAGCGGTAAAGCTTGCAGGCATTTTTAACATTGTGATCAGAGCGAGAGAGTGATCTGCTTTCCACAACCTTTGCATTAAAATATAATGTGGTATTACGCTGTACTGATATAACAAACTATGGGTAATTACTTTATATGAATTATCATGTTATGCACGAATGTAAGAATTGGCATTCTGTAATATTAGCCTTTAATAAAGGAAAACAACTGCTTTAATTAATTTTCATGTATCTATTTCAGTGCAATGTAGTTTCTTCACGTAATAAGAAATACGTTTTTTCTAACATTTACATTTTATTTCTGTTTTTTCATAAAAAAAAAAAAAAAAAAGATTTCTGGGGAGAGTAAAAAATACATTAACTTTGATTCATGTACTAAGGGTTACTCTCAAATGAATTCACAATCCAGTTTATGGTAAACTGTGCATGGATGACTTAGAAACTCGGCTGTCAGCTGAGTCCCCAAAACTGGGCTGAATTCAAAAATGCAAAGCGGCCCAGAATTTGGGACGTTATCTAAAAACCAAGGCGGCCCAGAATTTGGGACGTTATCTAAAAACCAAAGCAGCCCAGAATTTGGGACGTTATCTAAAAACCAAAGCGGCCCAGAATTTGGGACGTTATCTAAAAAACAAATCAGCCCAGAATTTGCGATGTAAATGAAAACAGGGGCAGTCTATGTAAAACTGTGATTACATTAGAGATAAACTAATGTATCCTCTAACAAAACTGCAGTAGTGTATACATTTTATATTAAAATATATCGCAAAAACGATTATAGATATATGCTACTTGAAAGAAAAAAGTACACCACCACAGAAAGACAATTCTTACATTTATGCATAACATGATAATTCATATAAAGTAATTACCCATAGTTTGTTATATCAGTACAGCGTAATACCAGAGAGATCTGCGGAAAGCAGATCTCTCTCTCTCTCTCTCTCTCTCTCTCTCTCTCTCTCTCTCTCTCTCTCTCTCTCTCTCTGATCACAATATTAAAAATGCCTGCAAGGTTTTTCACTCGTGTGACGACATATTCATGTGACAGACATGGACCAATCAAAACGCTAGACTGTTATGCGGTTCCGTCCCAAAAACCGGGCCTGTGTCATACCGCGAATATGTCGTGTGAAGGGTGTCTTTTATTGTATACATCATTTCACGCGGTTTGTGCAACCAGAACCCAAACTGCGTGAGACGACATATCTTATACAAAACTTAACACAACGTATTAACTTATTGACCGTAACTAACCGTAACGTGACAAAACAATTTATTAAAAACCAATGTACATCCTGTAAAG
Source organism: Acipenser ruthenus (assembly GCF_902713425.1). NCBI lineage: Eukaryota > Metazoa > Chordata > Actinopteri > Acipenseriformes > Acipenseridae > Acipenser > Acipenser ruthenus. The sequence continues at coordinate 26,752,152 of NC_081197.1, forward strand.
CTTGTACAACTAGCATTCAATTGTCCTGAAGCGTCGTTAATAACTGAAGAGTGCTCGAATCCCACCCAAAGTGCCGGAACACACTAACATTTCAAGCTAAAAGAAGCAATCATTGAATGAATTACCAACCCGTTGGAGAGCACGTGCAGGGATTCATTATTAAATTACTGGATTGCCCAAGACTGCTGTGTTTTATAAAGTCTTAATTTCTACTGAGTTATTATCTTAATAAAAATGTATGATGTTTATATGTTTAATGCAAATTGCTGCTATGTTTATATTACATGTAAACTGGGTGTTTAATCTTTTGGTTTTCACTCTGTTAATTGTTTTATCTACTTTCTTGCTCTTGTGTGTGTGAAGACACAACTGTGATAAATGCACTTTATTAATACAAGTTTCTATATTCTATCTGTGGTTAAAGTAATGCAGATGTTTAACTTATTAATAGGTGAAAAGAGAATAGAGAAAGAGGATGGTTGTTAAATTGTGTTTGGGTATTATTGTCGTTTTCTTTATATGCAATGCATTGCAACTGACCATGTACTGTTTCTGGAAATGCAATAGTGAATGACTGGCATTTTGTTATTTGATAACTTATGTATATATTTGTGTCAATGAAGTAAAAGTTGTTACTTATTTCGCTGTGAAATTACAGTGATTGCAGAGGAAGAAATGTATAGCATATTTAGTGGTCAGGGTCCATAAAATAAGGAATGTGCAGATTGTTTACCCATGTGTTCAGCAAACTTTAATATTGCTGGGAAATAATGTTTTCTGTATATTAAAAAAATATTTATACTTCCCTGTGGGGGAAAAGGTTAATTAGTTTATTGTTGTTAAGTGTGTGGGTAATTAGGTGCAGTAAATATTACAGTGCCATATCAAGCTTGCTTTCGTCCCTTTTCTTTTGTGGGGGTCAAATTTCTCTATGCTAATAATTTTGTAGTGGTGATGGTTCCCTGGCTTAGGATAGGGTGTAGTAGGGTTAACTTGTTTTATATGGGTTTACCACTATGTCCTAGTGACAGTTTCGTTGAGAACTAATACACTATGTAACACAATTTTTGTTCCTGGGTAGTAAGTGTTATTTCCTAATTGCTTATGCCTCAAAAGTATAGAAAATGGCTATTATTCCCCACAAACTTTGCTTTTGTGACCAGGACAGTGATATTTTGAAATGTACCTATTTCCAATGAGAAAACAGGCGAATTTGTGCCTATTCGTTCACATAAAGTCAGAAAAAAACAACATATGAATCCAAATTAACATGTACAGTACTGTGCAAAAGTTTTAGGCAGGTGTGAAAAAATGCTGTCAAGTAAGAATGCTTTCAAAAATAGACATGTTAATAGTTTATATTTATCAATTAACAAAATGCAAAGTGAGTGAACAGAAGAAAAATCTACATCAAATCAATATTTGGTGTGACCACCCTTTGCCTTCAAAACAGCATCAATTCTTCTAGGTACACTTGCACAAAGTCAGGGATTTTGTAGGCATATAGTCAGGTGTATGATTAAACAATTATACCAAACAGGTGCTAATGATCATCAATTCAATATGTAGGTTGAAACACAATCATTAACTGAAACAGAAACAGCTGTGTAGGAGGAATAAAACTGGGTGAGGAACAGCCAAACTCAGCTAACAAGGTGAGGTTGCTGAAGACAGTTTACTGTCAAAAGTCATACACCATGGCAAGACTGAGCACAGCAACAAGACACAAGGTAGTTTTACTGCATCAGCAAGGTCTCTCCCAGGCAGAAATTTCAAGGCAGACAGGGGTTTCCAGATGTGCTGTCCAAGCTTTTGCACAGTACTGTATTTATACTAAAGTAATACAAAAATGACTACAAAAGATTTAGAAGTGAGTAGTTTTTTGAGATTTACGATTATACTGTAAATCACTTTCACGAATCAGCCCCCAAATGTAGTCTCCCATCATGTTCTCGTTATACTGTCCTTGGTAGCGGCGTTCAAAGTCCAGTATATCCTGGTGGAAGCGCTCGCCTTGCTCCTCCGAGTACGCTCCCATGTTCTCCGTGAATTTATCAAGATGAGCATCAAGGATATGGACTTTGAGGGACATCCTACAGCCCATTGTGCCGTAGTTCTTCACCAGAGTCTCAACCAGCTCCACATAGTTTTCAGCCTTGTGATTGCCCAGGAAGCCCCGAACCACTGCGACAAAGCTGTTCCAAGCCACTTTCTCCTTACAAGTGAGCTTCTTGGGGAATTCATTGCACTCCAGGATCTTCTTTATCTGTGGTCCGACGAAGACACCGGCTTTGACCTTTGCCTCATACAGCTTAGGGAAGAAGTCTTGAAGGTACTTGAAGGCTGCCGACTCCTTATCTAGAGCTCTGACAAATTGTTTCATAAGGCCCAATTTGATGTGCAGTGGTGGCATCAGCACCTTCCGGGGGTCCACCAGTGGCTCCCACTTGACGTTGTTCCTCCCCACAGAGAACTGGGTCCGCTGTGGCCAGTCCCGCCTGTGGTAGTGCGCCTTGGTGTCCCTGCTGTCCCAAAGGCAAAGATAGCAGGGAAACTTGGTAAAACCGCCTTGGAGACCCATCAGGAATGCCACCATTTTGAAGTCTCCTATGACCTCCCAGCCGTACTCATCATACTTCAAGGCGTCCAGCAGCCTCTTGATGCCATCTCAGAAAAATGCAGATATGTATCCACTTAGGCAGCTGGAACTAAACTGAACTGGTGGGCTTAAGGCCCCTGTATTTATATTACTATTTATATTACTGGAAAGTTCTAGAAAGTTCTAGAAGTTACTCCAAGTTTACTCAGCACTGAATCTATCTGGAATGTTCTGGAAAATAGGTAAATTTCAAAATATCACTGTCCTGGTCACAAAAGCAAAGTTTGTGGGGAATAATAGCCATTTTCTATACTTTTGAGGCATAAGCAATTAGGAAATAACACTTACTACCCAGGAACAAAAAAAATAAATAAAAATTGTTACACGGTGATATTAACAAAATGCCCCAAAAACTTTAAATGAAGAAAATTATTATAATGAAGAGCTGAAATGCAGCAAAAAGGTAAAAAAAATAAAAAAAATAAAAAGAGGTGAAAATGTTACCGTACCAAGCTGAAAACAGTTTTCATTATGGACTCCAATAAATCAATGTTTTTGCCAGTCAAGACGTTGGGTACCTAAATAAAGTTTAAGTCAACACATCTGTAGCAGCCACATCTATCCAAAATATATACAGGAGTTTAGAGGTTATTTAATTGACATCTCTTCAACCAAAAAAGCAGGCACTGCAATTAAATACATTACCATAATGAAAAACAGTTAATGTATCGTGAGTTTTGTACTCAAGCACGGTCAGCTATTGCAGGGAAAAGGGTTTATTTATTTATTAACCTGACCATTTGAAGAATAGCGAAAGCAGAAAACATCGAAATACTTGGGACTGTAATTAGGAAGTGTTACCAGTAATGTGCGACTGAAGTAACTTCTGGGGGAAAAAAAAAAAAGTTATTTGAATTCAGCTTACTTGCTTGCAGTAGAAAACCTTCCATTCACTGCTGATGAAAAATAATGGTTTGGAAATATCTATATATGACAATGTGCTTGCATAATATATAAAATATAAACATGCTGTTTTCATTGTAGTCATCAGTTGCATAGATTAACCATTCAGCAGAATAAGGGAATAAACAAGTGAGTACCAACAAAGTTACTGTTTTAGTATCTCTTTAGTGTCATAAGAAGTTGTTGTAGTTGCAGTTGAATATGGTAGCTACAAAGTTGCTCCTAAAGTGGCACCCAAAAATTGGATTTCGTGACCAATTGCTTTGGCCAAGGAGCCATTGGCTCCTAAGGCAATGTTTGCCTGGAGCCCTGAACATAGCAGCATTCCACTGACACAGAGAAAGAAGGCAGGTGGCAGAGCATTCAGCTTTAGAGCCCCTAAGTTGTGGAATGATCTGCCACGATTTGTAAGGGAGGCACCATCCCTCGGTGCTTTTAAAGTAAGATTAGACACAATTTGTTATAATTTAGCATATGTATTTGTGACAGGGTACACCCCGCCCCTGTGTGTATTTTGTTTATTTTGTATTTGTATTGTGTTATTATGATTTAAATGTTATTGTGCAGTGGTGTTTTAGGTCGGCAGGAAAGGGTTAATTGCCTTCACTGCTTCACGTGTAGAATGTGCACGAGCCCGATTGAATGATTAACAAGCAATTGAGCTCAGGCACAGCTGCATTAAAGAGGCAGGAACCTCTCAGTCTGGGTTGGGTGTTCAGGGCGTAAGAACGAGAGAGAGACATGAGTGAAAAGAAATATAAACAATTGCTAGATTTGGACCAGTGCGATACTTGATTGTTCACTGTGTTTTGTATTGTCTGTTTTGTGTTTTAAACCTTTTATTTATTAATAAATGCCCATCAGCGTCTGATTCTTCCTGGTCTCCCGTCACCCACAAGCCTATCTGCCACAAGTGTTGTTAAGAGTGGGATACAGCGCCTCCACATACGCAGGCCAGGAAAAGTACTGCGGGTTAATTTTATGTGAGAAATTATTTTTGTGTGTATTTTGTGTATTTTTTTCTTTTCTTTTTTTTTTAAAAATTTTAGTCATTGCCAATTATTTTCTCCCCAATTTGGAATGGCCAATTATTTTTAGGCTACCACCCCTGCGCTGACTCGGGAGGGCGAAGACGAACACACGCTGTCCTCCGAAGCGTGTGCCATCAGCTGACCGCTTTCTTTCACACTGCGGACTCACCATGCAGCCACCCAAGAGCTACAGTGTCGGAGGACAACACAGCTCTTGGGCAGCTTACAGGCAAGCTCACAGGCGCCCGGCCAGACTACAGGGGTCGCTGGTGCGCGGTGAGCCGGGGACAACCTGGCCGATCTAATCCTCCATCCCCCTTGGAAGCTCCCGACCTCGGTCGGCAAAGGAATAGCCTGGACTCAAACTTGCGATGTCCAGATTATAGGGCACATCCGGCACTCCACGTGGAGCGCCTTTACTGGATGCGCCACTCAGGAGCCCCATTGTGTGTAGTTTGGAGAGAAGAAGATGGAGAGAAAGAAAATGGAATGGGATGGGTGGTGCTTTGCCTATGGTGAGGTCAGGCACATATCACCTGACTACCCCAAACCCATGGCAGGAGGTGGACTTGGCTGCCTGAACAGGGCTGAGTGAGGCACCATGCAGTGGAGCGGAAGGGAGAGAAGAGGAAAAGCAGACGTTCATGCAGCTGGCCCAAAAGGGGGGAGCCTGAGCGTCCAGCGCCCACAAGAGGGGAGTCTGAGTATCCAGCATCCACGAGGGGGGAGTCCGAGTATCCAGCATCCATGATGGGGAGCCCGAGTGTCCAGCGCCATGAGGGGGAGCCCGAGCGTCCAGCGCCCACGAGGGGGGAGCCAGAGCATCCAGCGCCCACAAGGGGGGAGCCCGAGCGTCCAGCGCCCATGAGGGGGGAGCCCGAGCGTCCAGCGCCCACGAGGGGGGAGCCCGAGCATCCAGCGCCCACGAGGGGGGAGCCTGAGCGTCCAGCGCCCATGAGGGGGGAGCCTGAGCATCCAGCGCCCACGAGGGAGGAGCCTGAGCATCCAGCGCCCATGAGGGGGGAGCCTGAGCGTCCAGCGCCCACAAGGGGGGAGCCCAAGTGTCCAGTGCCACAGTTGCCACATCCGGAATACCCCACACCCCTGCAAACTATACAGCAGGAGAGCTGCTAGGAAGCCTACTTCTGGGCACTCGAGATCTCGAGTGGGTGCCCTGCCTGCGGGGAGTGGGGGAAATTCCCGACCAACTACACCCTCCTAGAAATGGAGGATGAACCACTGCTGGAGGGACACTGGGACACCTACCTTCGCCTTCTCAATGTCTGGAGTTGGTGTCCTGTCTGCGGGGAGTGTGGGTACTTCCCGGTCAACTCCTCTAGGAGGAAGGGGAGGAGGAATAGTTGCCGGTCAATATTGCCGCTGTCTCCACCACTAGAGGGAGACTACCTAAAACTCCTGCTTCCATCACCAGAGGAAGACTACCTACAACTCCCACGTCCACCACCGGAGGAAAATTACCTGCTGCTCCTGCCTCCACCACCAGAGGGAGACCACCTGTTGCTCCAGCCTCTACCACCAGAGGAGCTAGAGCTACCTCCCGGGGGTCTGCTCCTGCCATCGCCTCCCGAGGGTCTGCTCCTGCAACACCTATTGTTGGAGAGGGAGATCCCTGATTAGAGAAGGCCAGGTTGCTGCAAACCAGGAAGTGTTGAACATGCCTCTGAAGCCTAGTTGATGCATCTGTGTATAGATGGCGCTCGACTAATGAGGAGATTTCATCATAGAAAAGGAAATTTTGTTCAAATTTTGCAAAAAGGATACTGACACTTTCAAGCCTGTACAACTAGAGCTGGATAGGTTAATGTGGTGATGTAGTCCACTGAGTTAGCAAGATCCAGCAATCGAAATATGAATGTCTGGCCCAGGGAAATTATTCTGATGGCGTATTAAGGGGCCAAGAAAGACAGCAGTTCTCGTTCAGTGCAGACTTTTCTGATTTGAAATTTTGTGAGATGATCTAGTTATTGTGGTAAGTGAACCTCCATAGCAACAGTTGATGCTTGGGACATTTTGTTTGTGGGGTGCTGATAGATCAATAATTAGATGTTTTTTCCCAGTGTATTTTCTTGTTGCCACTCTTATGGTGCTGATGTGATAGACAGGAAAAGGGTTGAGTGGGGTTGTTGAAGGGGCCAGTCATGAATCCTTTATTGATTTATTTTTTAAACAGGTTCAATGATGCACTCACAAGCCTGATTCATGGCCCCCACTATTATTAGAAATTGCACTGTTCAAATCATACTGTATTTAGAAAAATAGAATGCAGTGTATTTGACATCACGAGAGAACCCAGAAGAACGTGAGAGTGAGAGGAGGCATTTGCACAGCTGTCAGATACAGTGAGTGTAGATAAGAGGGTGTGTGTCTGCAGTTGAGGAATGTGTGAAAACTTACAAGGAGAGGAACAGCTATCACAGTTAAGTAAAACAAAGCTTACATCTAGAAAAACTAAAAAAAGGCTTCCAAATGACACAAAGTCGATAGTGAAAATTGGCAATTTAATTCCGAGTGGACAGAAGAATACGTGTATTTTGCCAGACTTCAAGGAATGCAAAGCCAATGTGAATGTGCACTCAAATGTTTACAGTCTGTAAAGTTGCAAACATCCGGAGGCACAATGAGACGAAACACAGTCATTAATGACAGCTTTCCTTTTAAATCTACAATCCTCAAAGAAAAAATGTAAAGCGTAACCCTTTGAGTAGTGAGCTCTAAAATGCACTGCCGTCTTTTTTTCTGTCTACTGCATGCGCTTGATTATTACGAGTACAGCGTACAAACAAGCTGAAAGCTATATGTTTGTATGTATGTAATGAAAACTGACGAAATACAGACAAATAACTTTTACCATAAATAAATAAAACAAATAAATATAATGTTTTATTTTGTCATAGAGAAAGGTTTTAACTAAAAAATAACAGGTAGACAATAAACAATAAGCAACGGGGTGGAACACGTCCTAACAAAAAAAGCAAAAAAAAGCTGAACTAGAGGGAGAGAGCGAGCGAGAAAGAGAGAGAGAGACACGAATAAATCAGATCTGGGTAAACAGGTTGTGGGGGTGGAGGGAGTGAGAGTGTCTAATGCTTCAGCATATGATACTCCTTGAAGCATGGAGCAACACACAGAGCTTGGCACCACCTCTTTGCTGTCGCTTGATGTTGATGGTAAATATTCTCCAATTACATCTTCACTTACACACTCGCTGACATCCGAATCACTGGAAGAATTGTATGTATTTGAATATAAATTGGAATCTGAATTCAGTATTATTTCAAATACTTCTTTCTCACTGAGCAATTTTCACCAGTTTACAGACATTGCTGTCATTTTTGTGATGGTTTGTAATTCATCTAATTCAGTCAAAATCTAGAATATTGACTGAATTACATGTAATTCAGTCAATATCTAGCAGAGGGCACAAGAGACCAATAAAAGGTGTTATAGAAACCTAGTGTTACAATATCTTGTTATCAGGAGTTTTGTAGGCTCGGTAATTCAAGTTTAAAGTTGCAGAACGTACCAATATGTTCATACTCCCTGGGGACCAGAGAGCAGTGAACGTACCAGTACGTTCGTACTACTCAAAGGGTTAATTTATACTCACTGACATTCTACCCTTATGATCAGCCGAACAGCATCCCAACAGGAAAATGCAACAGCAGCATCCCTTTGGGTAGCATGGCATCTTTCAGAAAACTAAAAAACGTTCACTGAAGTGGAGCTTGTTAAGGCCTGTGTAATAGAAATGTTGAATGAATTTTTCAGTAATGCTGAGAAAATTAGAAAATCAACTACAAATCTCATTAAACAGATTCTGTTGTCTGGCAATAGCTCAGTAAGGCGCGTGGAAGTGTATGGGGAGGATTATTTTTCTTCTTTAATTTCTGAAAAAGGCTTTTATTTTGCAATTGATGTATCCTGCGACAAACAACGTTGCCCAGTTGTCAACTTTTGTCCGCTTTTCTATTTGAAAGGAGCTGTTATGTTTGAAACCTTTGCATGGCTAAACTACCAGTGAAATACTTTTTGGAGAACTAACTTTTATATTAACAATCTGGATTTGTGTAAAATAAACTCGATTGTGACTGACGGAGATCCATCTATGCTCGGTTCTCAAAAGGGTTTAACCAGCCGGCTGGCTGCACAAAACCCAACGGTTGTTTCTTCAGCACTTCAGAGCCATTTTGGAGGACGTGTTGGTTAACTACTTGTTGCTACACCATGATGTGCGTTGGTTAAGCAAAGGTAAAGTACTGGAGAGGGTATGCACTCTTCAGAATGAGATTCATGTTTTTTTAACTAAACATAGTAGCTAAAAGGCACAAGCCTTTCTAGAGTTTGTAATTGACCGGACAGCAATGACAAAAGTGTCTTGTGTGACATCACTGCATAGCCAAACCAGTTTAGCCTTAAACTTCAAGGCCGTGATCATACTGTTGGTGAACTTTATGAGGCTGTAGTCGCCTTTCGAGACAAACTGACTGTGTTTCAAGCAGACTTGCTGTCTGGAAGGAGGGTCCATTTGAAGACTTCATACTCTCCAGTGAGCTGTTTTTATTCCTCTGTCATCCATTTTCCATTTATGCCAATGGACCTTGGACGGCAGAAGCAAAGCAGCTGCTTTCTACACTGGATGAGGGATCTTTCCAACTAGAAATGGTTGAGCTTCACAATGCAGAGGTACTGAAAGCCAGGCTCAGTGATGTAAGTCCCTGTGAATTCTGGGTTAATGTTATTCCTTTGTGTGACAAAGAGGGAATTAATCCGAATCAGCAATCTCCCTCTTGACATGTGAGGGTGCTGTACAACAGGAACTGTGTGCCTTGTACTGAATGGTTGGGCAGTTCATTCCAGGGGAAGTCAGAAGCTGGCCATTCTGGAAGGGGGTGGTGTCATGGTACCAGGAGTCCTCGTCATAGTACGGTGAGCGAAGTTTCAGTCATGAATTGGAGGAGACGTGATTGAACTAGCTATCGGAGGGAGCGGGGCTGAGGATACTTTAGCTGGAAGTGACGCCATAATCGGCTCCTTTGTTGTGGTTAATGGGTAGAGCCAGCATTATTATTTAAACGGTCAAGGAGACCAAAAGGAAAATAAAAGAACTTGAACCGTGAATTTTGTGTTTGTCGTTTGTCTGGAGCACCTGCATCACCCTTTCACCTACGCACTGCAACTCACATGTTCACACTTTTTTAACCATGTTTGGCTCAACATATCTTTGACAATCTGGCTTCTCTACATTGAATCTCATAAAAAAATTTGCAACAAAATCGTCTCACAGATGACCACCTTCACGAGTGCCTGTGTATTGCCACAATGTCATACCAACCCGACTTATGTAAAGCTACAAATTGAAACTCCACTAAAACTGCAACTGGCATGCTGGGTTGTGTGATATTCCACTCAAGCGTTTATTTTTGAAAACATATCACAATTAAAATGTGTATCACAATATATTTCCTGATAGAGGTAGCTGTGTCTGAGTAACTTATTGATTCAGTATTTGTAGTGTTTTGCCTATTTTTCAGTGATAACATTTAACTGGTTATTTTCAGAAAAATTCCCCAACAAGCTCAAGCCCGGCCCTTGGCTGAAGTGACCCATTGTGGAAAATAATTTGGGACTACTGGTCTCGGTGATTTCAATATATTTGGATTCGATTGAGAGGGGTGGTACCAAGGGGCATAAGATGGCAGAATGGCTAAGTGAGCTACAGACAGCACAGGAGTTGGCTCGAAGATCTGAGAAAACTCAGTTGAACAAGTCGTAATCGATTTGAGCCCAGTTGATGATAATGTTGTCTTGAGAAAGTACTTCAGCAGCTTTGGCAGAGAAGGTGCTCTGGTATTTCATTTTTTTTTAAATGTGGCAGATACTTCTCCACAATCTACTGTGTAATGATTGATTGCATCAATGGAGGAAATTAAATTAACATCTTTGAAATAAATTAAATTGTTTCTTCAGATTGGGTGAAAGGGAGTGTATTCTTGTTACAGTAAAACTGGAAGAGGAATTACTTTTAGCAGAAGCCAGAGTGAAGTCAGAGGTGTCAATAGATGAGCCTTCACATTGGTTGCTGGTTTCCCGTCTGGGAGAATGAGAAGAATGGGAGTGATGATCAGACCTATGTTGTTCCAGGTCTGTGATCCTGATTTCCAGACAAGAGGCAATTGTCCACAGCAGCAGCAGACTAGTGAAGAGGAAGCATGAGTTTTGAAATGTCCTTCAGAAGTGCAGAGTGCCTAGGATCTGCTAGGGGGAGCTCTACAGCTGCGGGAACGTCCGGTTAAACCTGGGGAGCATCTTGATTGATAGGCGTATGGTGTTTGACCTTTGACCTGGAGGCAAGATGGTAGCTTGGGTATATAGGAGTTACTCCAATAGTTTTGCACTTCAGTTGAAAGAGAGAATCTCTGTTTTATTCAGCGGGGATTGGCACTTTTAAGTTGATGCAGACAGCGGTCTTGATTGGTTGTAAACATTACCAGTTCAGTAGCTACTTTCAACCTAACGCGGTAGAAAGACTTATACAAAATTTTGTGAAAGGTGGGCTTGGTTTATATAGTATTGGGTAGCCAATAGGTTTAGTGTAGCGGGCTAAGCCTTGCCCCTAGAATTATGTCAAATCTCCAATTAAAGTTTAAAAAGTAAAAAAAATAACATTTGAATGAAACAAACATTATTGTGCCAGGCAGAGTCATTGTTATGTTTAGCAGAGATGGGGTTAGAAAAACCAGTTGAGAAATGTGGTCAGGTTAATTTGATTAATTGATTACCAATTTAACCTGGCCACATGTATAAAAGAACCTACCCAGAGGAGGAATGTTAGTTCAGCGAGGGGCTTGTCGAAACAGGATAGCTGTATGGCTACTTTCAAAGGTCTTTTGTTAAAATTATTTTGTTTAGAAATTAAATTGTCGAAAAGGGCATAGTTGCAGATATTTGTTTATGTAGTTCTCACCTTGTCTGCCTGACATTTTGCTGCCCTGTCACAGGGTTGTTTTGTTACTTCATTGTAAGTGCATCCTATAGGATCAATTCCATTATGTTGCCTGAATGTCCCCTTACCTTAAACCTATGATCTTTCATTATTATTATTATTATTATTATTATTATTATTATTATTATTATTTATTTCTTAGCAGACGCCCTTATCCAGGGCGACTTACAATCGTAAGCAAATACATTTCAAGTGTTACAGTACAAGTAATACAATAAGAGCAAGATAAATACAATGATTTTGGTTCAAGCAAGTACAAGTGTGACAAAATACAATTCAATAATACAGTGACAGTGATAGTTACATCAAGATATGATTAAATACAAAATACTACAGATTAAACACTTGGCAGATTACAGTACTCTGAAGTACAGGATTAAATGCAGTAAAATAGGGGGCAGATAAGAGCAAATAAAGCGCATTTAAGGAAGGGTGATAGTGTCCCAGGGGAAAAACAGAGGAGTTCTACAGGTGCTGTCTGAAGAGGTCTTAAGGAGGTGCCGGAATGTGGTCAGGGACTGGGCGGTCCTGACATCTGTAGGTAGGTCATTCCACCACTGCAGAGCGAGGGTGGAGAAGGAGCGGGCTCTGGAGGCAGGGGAGCGTAGAGGAGGTAGAGCCAGTCTTCTAGTGCAGGCGGAGCGGAGAGGTCAAGTGGGGGTGTAGGGAGAGATGAGGGTCTGGAGGTAGCTGGGTGCAGTCTGGTCAAGGCATCTGTAGGCTAGTACAAGAGTCTTGAACTGGATGCGAGCGGTGATCGGTAGCCAGTGGAGTGAGCGGAGTAGTGGAGTTGCGTGGGAGAAGCGAGGCAGAGAGAACACCAGGCGGGCAGCGGAGTTCTGGATGAGCTGGAGCAGACGGGTAGCGGACGCAGGGAGGCCAGCCAGGAGGGAGTTGCAGTAGTCTAGGCGGGAGAGTACCAAGGCCTGGACCAGGAGCTGGGTGGCGTAGTTGGTGAGGAAGGGTCACATTCTTCGGATGTTGCTCAGGAAGAATCGGCAAGTGCGTGCCAGAGTGGAGATGTGCTGGGAATAGGAGAGGCAGGGGTCCAGGGTGACTCCGAGGTTCTTAGCGGAGGAAGAGGGAGAGAGTGTGGTAGATTCCAGAGGAACAGAGATAGAGAGATCAGAGGAGGGGGAGGGGGAGGGAAAGAAAAGGAGGTCAGATTTAGAGAGGTTGAGTTTGAGGTGATGCGAGTGCATCCAGGAGGAGATAGCAGACAGAGGTGGGGAAGGAGAGGACAATCTGAGCATCATCAGCATAGAAATGGTATGAGAAACCATAGGATGCGATGAGGGGGCCCAGGGAGCGGGTGTAGAGAGAGAACAGGAGAGGACCCAAGACTGACCCTTGGGGGACTCCTGTTAAGAGAGGGTGAGGTGTGGAGGTTGCTCCACGCCAGGTTACCTGGTAAGTGCGGTTGGAGAGGTAGGAGGAGAACCAGGCCAGAGATCCCCAGGTCAGCGAGAGAGGATAGTAGAATAGAGTGATCAACAGTGTCAAAGGCAGCAGAGAGGTCGAGGAGAATTAGGACAGAGGAGAGAGAGGCAGCTCGGGCAGACTTAAGTGAGTTGGTGACAGACAGGAGGGCGGTTTCAGTGGAGTGAGCAGACGGGAAGCCAGATTGGAGAGGGTCGAGCAGAGAGTGGTTGGACAGGAAAGCAGAGAGCTGGCGGTGTACAGTCCGCTGGAGGGTTTTGGAGAGGAAGGGTAGGAGGGAGACAGGACGGTAGCTCTGGAGGAAGGTGGGTCGATGGTAGGTTTTTTGAGGAGGGGAGTGATAGAGGCTTTTTTGAAGGCAGAGGGAAAGAGACCAGAAAGTAGAGAGGTGTTGAGAAGGGAGGAGATGAAGGGAAGTAGAGCAGGAGCAGCAGCTTGAAAGAGGTGAGTGGGGAGGGGGTCCAGGGCACATGTGGTGGGTTTGTGACCCTGGAGCAGGGAGGAGAGGTCAGAGTCTGAGAGGGGCAAGAAGGTGGAGAAGGAGGGTGAGTTAATAGGGGATACAGTGGGTGTAGGGGTTGGAGCAGGAGGGGGTGCGGGGGAGGGAGAGGTGTTAAAGAGTTTGCGGTTTAATTCATTAGCATTAAATTCATGAGAACTAAAATACAACATTAAAAAGGGGGGTCCAGCTTTTATTTTCTGTGGTCTGACATACCTACAAAGCTCACAGTTTCAACAAGTACTTAATAATATCTGAATAATTATGGAAGGCAGAATGGCTTACGGATCCCCCCAGTCCGATGGAGCCTTCAAGTTTGGGGAGATGGGACATCACCTCCAGAGTGGGGCATTGTTCCAAAGGTGCTCTGCCTCCCTAACCTCAACAATAACCTTCATTAATTAATAATAATAATAATAATAATAATAAGAAGAAGAATATTTGTATACTACGGTACATCTTTAGAGTTACCTGGATTTTACCATTTACATTGTAACTACAGTTATATTACAGTAAGTGCAGTTTAATTGTAGATGTGCTTAATATGAGAACATTGATTATAATTACATGTAGTTCCTCAGATGGCATCTGCCTGTTCTATCTCTATATTTTGTCTTGATATCTACAGTACCCCTGTATGTTATTATATGTTTACTGTTATCTATTGTTTTGGTCTTTTCAGGAATCTCAGTAAGTGTGTCTACCTTCAGCCTGGTGGCTATAGCCATTGAGCGTTACAGTGCTATCTGTAACCCACTCAAGTCTCGGGCATGGCAGACCCGTTCTCATGCCTACCGTGTCATTGCCTCCACCTGGATCCTGTCTCTGATCATCATGATCCCATACCCTGTCTTCAGCACCCTGATGGCATTCCCCAAGGCCAACAACTCCACTGGACACAACTGCCGTCTCATGTGGCCCAAGGACCAGGTGCAGCAGGCCTGGTAAGACCAGCAGTATTACACTGCTCCTCAAAGTTAGGGACTGTAAACATTTTTTTTATTGCTATCTCAGTCATAATATTGCTTTCATATTCCTTGTGATTAAGGCCCTGTGTAAATCGTGATTTCTTCAATATTCTTAAGAAATAAAAATACATTTTCATAATTTGTATTTCATACAAAAAAAATCACATGAACTAAACTGTACAGCTCTGCTGTTATGTGCCTGCATGTATGTACTATTCGGCATGAACATAGTGCTGTGCAGGGATTATGTCATGTATGCAATCTAGGTGGGAAATTAAAATACTGCACACTAAACAAGAAAATTGATGTCTCTAAAAAGGCAAAAAATATGTCTGCAGCAGCTCGCATAAAGAAGTATTCAGTAAGAGTTTTACACAACGATGGAGGTAAGCTCTTCTGTACATCCTGCAACATTACTGTAGATCATTACACATAAAGTATTCACATAAAGAGAAATCCAGAGCAGTACTGCAACTGCTTTTCTTGTAAAGAAACAAAAAACGGTGACTTCTGTGTTTCAAACATCCACTCAAAACAGTGAAGCATGAAACACAAATATCCTTCTTGAAAAATTGAACAAACGAAAGTTACATAAATTCTTTAGACTGAATGTATCAAATGGTGGAGCGATTCCTTCATCAGCCCAGCTGCGACGTGAATACTTAAAGTTGCCAAGTATCACAAGCAGGAGATTATGGAATTGGTAAACCAGTCTGGTTGCTTGTCAGTGGTCACTGACGAGTCGACTGATGCCTAAGATCAGTATGGGTTACACATTGTATTTGTCTTGCAAGGCCTAAATGGTGAACATGCATCTGACATAGAACTGAAAGCTGTGCTCGCAGTTACACTTTACCTAAAGGCTGTTAATTACAACAGCACTTGACAAGCTATTGTAAAGTGCTTGAATAACTTTGATGCTGATTTTGATGATGTCAATGCATTTATCTCTGACAATGCATCCTACATGTCAAAAGCTTACAATCAAGTGCATAAGGGACTACTCGGTTCATCTTACGTGCAATGCTCACATATTAGCCCTTGTCAGTGATATCTAGAGGACCGGTTTTCCAGAAGTTGATATGCTAATAGCAACAGTCAAAAAGGTTTTCAAAAATGGTCCAAGCAGAAAACTGCATTTTAAAGGGCATCTACAAAACGCAGTCCAAGCTGCATGTTCAAATCTTCCTGTAAAATTGCCCCCTGAACCACTTAAGACGAGATGGGGAAGCTAGTATGCTGCTGATTACCATTCAAAGTACCTTACGTTTTACTTAAGCTTTGTGGAGGATGAAATGGAAATGACACTAAACACAGAAGTGTTAAAGCTGAAACGTCTGCTGGACAATTCGGAAATGTTACAGATGCAACTCAACTTAATAACAAGGTATGGCAAAAAACGTTAATTTGATTTAATCAATTAGTTTGAAAGCCGTGAGATTTGTGTTCATTAAGCCTACAATATAGTTTCTGACACATACCAAGCACCAAGTGGTGATGCAGGGATTCAAAGCCAATGTATTAAAACATTTACTGAAATTGTAGATAAGCTTACAAGCTCCTAAGACCCTGATCGCAGTGAAAGAAAACCCTGTTTCAGCCAGCCAGCACACTACTTCCTTAAAGCGGTAAGGGTGTATGAAACCCTGCAAGCACTTACGTTAAACTTGGATGCTCTCCCTTGGATTCCATACTTGGTTTCAACAGGAGCTGCAATACCTAATTAGAAGGCTACCGGTTTCATGCAAAGGAATGCAGTCGTGACCTTCCTCTGATGACTTCTTTGAGGTCTGCAGAACCACGCTTTCCTAACATTGCAAAACTGGCCAAGCGATATTTGTATGTTGTCCCTAATTCTGTGGATTTTGGCATATGGACAGTTTTTTACTGCGCAAAGGCAATCTATGACAGAGGAAAGAGTGAACCAACTAACGATGCTGAACTTTACTTAAAAAATATGAACAGAAATAACTGAAGATTACTGCAGAGTTTTGCTGTAAAATGTCCACGCTTTAAAATAAAACAGTTTAATGTTAGTTTTGAATCAATGTGACAGAGACAGAATGATTCTTGGTGATAAATCTCCCTCCCGACCTGTGAGGGCGCTGTGTAAAGGGAACAGAGTGCCCTGGACTGGATGGCCAGACAATTAATTCCCAGGGTTAGGTGGAAGTCGGACATCTAGACAGGGGGCGGAGCTACTGTACATTAAATCATCGAACCGGAAGAGAAACGATGTGGCAGCTGCGGATTGGAGGAGCGGTTACAATCGTTAACCAAGGGGGCGTGACTGATGGTATATAAGGGGACGTAGCCAGGTGATCTGTTCCTTTGTTATGATTAAACTAAACCGGAAGGAGACCTGTATTGTAATCGTGAGTGTTTTGTTTGTTTTGTCGTGTCTAAAAACTGTTTGTTTGTTGTTATTTGTCGCTAAAGGCCAGCACCAAACCCGGACAACATTGCACTTGTGTCACGATTAACTGTATTTGCACCATGAGCACTATAACACTCACTGTGGACTTGTGATTGTGTTACGTGTTACGTGTGGGTATTTAAATATCGGGACTATTATTTTGGGGCCAACCCATGGATTAATTAAACAGAGCAATACACAACCCATGGTGTATTGTCTGATATCATTATTGCTTACTGTTTTGTCATCAGACTTTGTATTACAAAAATAAACCCCCATTTCACCAGTACTTTGTTGTCTGTCACTGTCTTGAGCAATGCATCACCCCTACACCTATGCACTGCCAACCACTTTGCCACAATCAACAAGCCATTTTTATTATTTTTTAATTTTGGCAATTGGACATTTATACTTTAAGTGGGGATCAGTCCAATCGGCAAATGATGTTCAAAGTAAACTTTCTAAGTACAGTACAACCTCATAGTTACGAACCCCTTGGGAATGGAGGTTGTTTGTAAGTATGAAATGTCCGTAACTCTCAAAATTAGTTTTCAGTGGTTTTAATAAATGTGTACACCTGCTATCTACACCCTCAATCTGAAGAATACTACAAGGATACAGAACAGTAATGCAATACTCATATTGTTATGATCATACTATAAATGGAAAAAGGCTCAATTGAAGTTACCATTGAAATCCTAACTGTAGCAAAAACACAGATTTAAACATCGAGGAAAACCTGGGATAACGTTGTGCTTGTTTTTAAACAAAATGCATTCATGCAGCTTGCTCAGTCATCCAGCCTCCTTTGGCTTGAAAAAAAATCTGTGCTTTGTTTAAAACTAAAATGTCCCCAGTAAAATTGCCTGTACTTTGAAATCTGCCTCACCTTTCTGAATACATTTGCTGGTACAGTAATTTTGCCTTCTCCATGACCAGCACGCCACTTATGTAGGGGCGCCTATCTGGTTGCATTGCACACATGATTGAGTGACTGCATACTTCCTGTTGAAAGCGGGGGTTCGGTCAGTTTGTAAGTTTGGAGTTCGTAACTCTGGGGCTCTATTGTACTCATCTTTGCTATTTAAAAAAAAAATCTGTATACACAATTTATAAAATAGTTCCGTGCACATTCCGCTAAAATACAATCATTTACCTGTGACACTGCCGTGAATTAAAAAAAAAACAAATCCTCGATTTTTACAAGGTCGTACTCATGATCTATTCTCTCCTGCAGTAAATACACAACACCATGTGGCAAAGTGGTTGCTGATTATGCACAGGTGCAGAGGTGATGCAGTGCAGGAATAAACAGAAAGAGATTTGTAATCCGGTATGGAAAAATAGTCGTTTTATTTTCATTATAATCCAGGCCTGGTGACCAAATAATAAACTCTGGTTATACACAGCGATGCGTAAAACACAGAGAACAGTAACAGGGATTGCAGCCCTAAACAATAAACACAGTATCTCTCCCACAATATACAACCACGGTCACCAGTCCTGGGTGCGTGCTGTAGTGCTCGTGGTGGGTGATACAGTTTAAAGAGTGACAAATAGTGCAGTGCTGTTCCGGGTTCAGTGCTGGCCCTTAGCGACAGCTCCGGAACATGTTAGCCGTCTATAAACACACAAGTAACAATTATAGACAAGACAAACAAAACAAACACTCACGATACTCTCAATACACAGTGCACGGGTCCTTCCCGGTCTATTTCAAAACCAAAAGCGAAGGAAAAGATTTACAATTCTCCGGCCCCTTTATGCGATCATACATGACCCCTTGGTAAATGATTGCAGCTGACTCTATTGCCTGCAGCTGCTACCTCGTTTACCTTCCGGGTCAATACATTCCTGCAACGGAGTCTCGCCTTCTTCCAGGCTGATCGACTTCCCGACCCAGGAAATGAACTGTCAGGCCAACCCGTCCAAAGCCTTTCCCTTTCGCTACTTAGCGCCCTCACCGGTCGAGAGGGAGCTTTACAACCAGAACTCATTATATTTCTGTCACACACTCTCAGTTGATTAGAGGTCTCAAAACATCTTTAAGCCACAGCTACAGAGGTAAAACTATACAAAACTAGATACAGTTTTAACAATTTTGTGCACCTTAAATTACTATCAACCAATAGATTTTTACTTGCAAAATTATGTGTTAATTTTAGTTACTTTTATTGTATCATTTTAAAATAAAGTTGTGTTTCGTGGATATTTCAGTAGCAATGACCTGGGAAAATGCTGAATCTGCTTAGGCAGCTGGATGGAGCTAGGATCTCAAAGAAATACCCAATGTTCTGTATCCCTTTAAGAGTAATAAACCAGGTAGAAAATAAGAAAGGTAATATTACTCAAACGTAATGAAGTTGCAAAACTTAATTGTTGGTCAACAAAATTACAATTTCAAAGCAAAACAGTTATTGCAAACACAAAAATCTGTTAACACATAGAAACGAACTGAGGTGTTATAGTCCTTTCTACAAGTTAAACATAAATGAAAAGCTTACATTGTCAGTCAGTAAACCAAAGTATATAAATTCTTAGAACAAAAAACACAATGTACACCACATAATTTGACAAATCCAGTTGTAATTCTATTCCCCATTGCCTTGCCTTTCATTTCTGTGAGGCCACAAGTTCTCATCGACATCACACAACACATTGTCTCTTGCCATACACCTGGGGAAAAAAGCCTTGCATGGTGGATCCACCCTTGACAGGCCTCAACTGTGATGTCTTCACAGGCAGCCTCCATGGCCTGGATAAGGGTAACCTGCTCTTGGGGATGGTGGTCATAAACCTTCCATCTCCATGCCGAGAAAAACTCTTCAATGGGATTCAAGAATGGTGAATATGGTGGAATGAAGAGGATTGCACATCTAGCATGCGCTTGAAACCACTATCGGACAAGTGCACTGTGATGGAATGGAACATTACCCCAAATTATGATGAATTCTGTTTGGTGTTGCCCCTCTACTCCAACATCTCCATCAGGAATCAAATGCTCAAGCAGCTGATGCAGGAAACTCAGCAGTGTTGTATGGGCCTATCATTGCTCTATGGCAAATTACTCGAGATATAGCTGCACACATTGTGATGTTACCACCTCGTTGACCAGGGACTTGAACGGTGGCACGATGACCAATCACATTTCGTCCACGTCTCCTTCTTTTGGACAGATTGAATCCAGCCTCACCCTCAAAGATATATTCCTGGGGTGCAATACTGGCATCAAGCTCCAGAATCCTCTAGGGGGGATAGAAATGTATCATACAATCCAAGATCGATAGCATTATAATCATATTGCACAGTTGTACGGATAAGAACACACCACAGAAAATGACTTACTTCTACATACTGATACCGCACATCCTTCACCATGTCGCTGTTCATCTCACATGACACCCTGTACACTTGTTTTGTCCTGATGTCACTTCTTATCAGGACATGATCAATAGTTGCCAAGCTAAAACTATGAATACTGTGAAATACTTTATTGTCCTGCATTATTCTTGCCTGAATGTCTTTTAGGCGGATGGTGTTGTTTTCAATGACCATGTTTACAATAGCCGTCTCCTGTTGTTCAGTGAAAATACGTCCGCGGCCACCAGAATGAGATCTTCTATCAACTCTGTAAAATAGATACAATGTGTGATTGAATTACGGTATTTACATATTGCATCTTACAGTATAATAAAACAATGCATATCCTGAAGTACTTTACAAATGTGCACACTTTGTAAGACCTTACCTGTTCTCCCTCCTGAAAATACAGATGATTGATGACATGATCAACTATTATTGCTCTAATCTCATTCGATATATTACTCACTCTACTTCCTGGTCTTTGTTCTCTTGGCAGTACTCTTGCTCCCCCTCTCATTCGGGCCCCAGCTTGTCTCCTACGTTGCTCCATTTCACACCCTCAACTGAGAGTCTACCTCGAGCTCCTTTTATTTACTGATGTATTAATTAAGAGTTAATTATTATTATTATTATTATTATTATTATTATTAATTTCTTAGCAGACGCCATTATCCAGGACGACTTACAATTGTTACAAGATATCACATTATTTTTTACATACAATTACATTTTTTTTTTTACACATTATTTTTACATACAATTACCCATTTATACAGTTGGTTTTTTTTACTGGAGCAATCTAGGTAAAGTACCTTGCTCGAGGGTACAGCAGCAGTGTCCCCAACCTGGGATTGAACCCACGACCCTCTGGTCAAGAGTCCAGAGCCCTAACCACTACTCCACACTGCTGCCCTACCACTACTCCATGTATGTAGCATCTACACATGCGAAGTGTTAATGGATTCAATTGAAATGAATTTTTCAATTACAAACAATATGCTGTAATGTGAGAACAAAACACACTCAATTGAATCATATTTTCATTGTAAAGTGTTTCAAAGTGTTAAATGTTTTTCAAAACAAATATTTGGATTTGCAATTTGTGTGAAATGAACAAGAAAATACTTGTGGTTGTGCAAAAGGAGTGTATGGTTTTGATGGTGAGGCTACTGTGTTTTACAGTTTTTCTCAATTGCTTAAACGCAATTCTTGAAACAGTGTTCACATTTTAAAACCAGTTAACACAAACCTCAAAACTCTATTTCATTTAGCCCTAAGACACTCAAAATATTTAACACGTTTCAAAATCAAATAAGTACATCAAACAGAACAACAGTGTCATATAATGGAAAGCTCTCTTTATTAGTGTTTAAACAAAGGCACAAAAATATGAACTATCAGCATCAATATGACACTGATTGCTGTTCCTCTATCTTATGGTCTAATTGATACTGGTGATCATTGAAACTATAATTACTGTACAAATACTGTAATTAAGGATGTTGCCACACACAAAAGAACAAAACAAAAAAATGTTTATTCAGGAACAGGGTTCCCAATATTTTTCATTCAGTAAAATGAAACAGATGCAAATATGTAAAGCAAAACAATGTTATATTGTAAACAGTAGTGTTACAGTATATAAATCCAATAAGTCGACAAAGGCAGGTGGTCCAAACTATAGAAGTGTAAAAGAAAACACACAAAGGATCAATTGTAACGTCTCACTGGCCATCCAGTCTCTCCTCTCTGTTAGGCCACAGATTTTCATCCACATCGCACCTAATGTTGTCCCTCACAAAGCAACGAGGGAAAAACCTTCTTGCATGCCGCAGCCATCCCCTGCAATCTTCTGCCGTGATGTCCTCACAAGCAGCATTCACTGCATCCACCAAAGACAGCTGATCTTGAGGCCGGTGGTCATAAACCTTCCACCTCCATGCAGAGAAAAACTCCTCAATGGGGTTGAGGAAAGGGGAATAGGGTGGGAGGAATTTTATGGCCATGCGTTGGTGGGCAGCAAACCATTCCCTGACTAGAGTGGAGTGGTGAAAGCTGACATTGTCCTAAACTACTACATAATTTGGCAAGTCAGCCCTCACCAGCTGTCTCTCATCAACAGGTACAAGACGGTTGTAAAGAGCCTCCAAGAAAGCTAAAAGACGACCAGTGTTGTAGGGCCCAATGGTGGGGATGTGGGCAATGACACCATTATCTGATATGGCAGCGCACATGGTTATGTTACCCCCACGTTGGCCTGGCACAATCAGTGTGGCTCTGTGTCCAATAAGGTTTCTGCAACATCTCCGGATTTTGTTCAAGTTGAAACCAGCCTCATCTACACACACAAATATATGTGGTGACTCATTGGCCTCTAGCTCCATTAATCTCTGCAAACCATTCAATTATTATTATTTATTATTATTTATTTCTTAGCAGACGCCCTTATCCAGGACGACTTACAATCGTAAGCAAATACATTTCAAGTGTTACAATACAAGTAATATAATAAGAGCAAGAAATACAATAACTTTTGTTCAAGCAAAGTACAAGTGTGACAAACCACAATTCAATAATACAGCAGATAATAGTGATAGTTACATCAGGATATGATTAAATACAAAGTACTACAGGTTAAACACTTGGCAGATTACAGTATTCTGAAGTACAGGATTAAATG
The DNA here is from genome assembly GCF_902713425.1 of Acipenser ruthenus. NCBI lineage: Eukaryota > Metazoa > Chordata > Actinopteri > Acipenseriformes > Acipenseridae > Acipenser > Acipenser ruthenus. Next base: position 26,775,135 of record NC_081197.1, read on the forward strand.
CAGTAAAATAGGGGGCAGATAAGAGCAAAATAAAGCACATTTACATGAAGGGTGATAGTGTCCCAGGATACAACAGAGGAGTTCTACAGGTGCTGTTTGAAGAGGTGAGTCTTAAGGAGGCGCCGGAATGTGGTCAGGGACTGGGCAGTCCTGACATCTGTAGGAAGGTCATTCCACCACTGCGGAGCAAGGGTGGAGAAGGAGCGGGCTCTGGAGGCAGGGGAGCGTAGCGGAGGTAGAGCTAGTCTTCTAGTGCAGGCGGAGTGGAGAGGTCGAGTGGGGGTGTAGGGAGAGATGAGGGTCTGGAGGTAGCTGGGTGCAGTCTGGTCAAGGCTGTAGGCTAGTACAAGAGTCTTGAACTGGATGCGAGCGGTGATCGGGAGCCAGTGGAGCGAGCAATGTATTGTAATCACACAATAAGAGTAAAGTATTTCCCACATATTGTTATCTATTCCAAAAGTAGGTCTTAGCCAGGCAATATTACTGTAAAAGGAAAGACATTACTGTACTCTGATGAGGCCTTACCTGTACATATTGAAATCTCCTTCACCCTGTTGCTGTTCCTCTCGAAAGGGACCTTGTACAGGTGCTTCATACGGAGCTGGTTTGTTTTTAGCACTCTGTCAATCGTCGAAAGGCTCACAGAATTTATGTTTTAACATGGCTTCATCCTGTACAATTGCGCTCTGAATCTCCCTGAGACGAATGGTATTGTTTGCTATGACCATGTCAACAATTGCCGTCTCCTGTTCAGGGGTGAAAACTTTTCCTCTGCCACCAGAATGGGGTAGTTGTTCAATTCTATAAATGAATACAGTAAGCATTGATGGACAAAGTCAATATGTAAATTGCAAAACGGCATGCTTTGACAGAGTTTGTACTGTAATACTGTGAAGAAATGTGTTGTATGATCACATACCTGTTTTCATTCCTGAAAGTCCTTATAATTGATGCAATAGAGGATAGGCTGAGATAGGTTGCACCCTCTGCCCAGCTTCTGTCATTGTCAGGCCATGATTTATGACATGGTCTACAATTGTGGCCCATATTTCGTTCAAAATATTTGGATGCCTTCGCCTTCCCCTTCCCCTTCCCCTTTCCCCAGCTCTACCACCATGCATACGGACCCCTCTTCCTCTTGCACCTCCAGGTTGTTGTTCCTGTCTTTCTCCTACTTGTTCTTGCTCCATTTTTCAGCAACACCAACTCACTGGTAAGCTAATATATATAGAGTGCCTTGCAAAAGTATTCAGACCCCTGACCAGTTCTCTCATATTACTGAATTACAAATGGTAAATTGAAATTTCGTTCTTTTTGATATTTTATTTTAAAACACTGAAACTCAAAATTGTAAGGTGACACTGGTTTTATGTTGGGAAATATTTTAAAGAAAAATAAAAAACTGAAATATCTTGCTTGCATAAGTATTCAACCCCCACACATTAATATTTGGTAGAGCCACCTTTCGCTGCAATAACAGCTTTAAGTCTTTTGGGGTAAGTATGTACCAGCTTTGCATACAGTGTCGGAGTGATTTTGGCCCATTCTTCTTGGCAGATTTACTCCAGGTTGTTCAGGTTGGTTGGACGACGCTTGTGGACCGCAATTTTCAAATAGTGCCACAGATTCCACCGTGTAACAATTCTTTTTTTTTTTTTGGTTCCTGGGTAGTAAGTGTTATTTCCTAATTGCTTATGCCTCAAAAGTATAGAAAATGTCTATTATTCCCCACAAACTTTGCTTTTGTGACCAGAACAGTGATATTTTGAAATGTACCTATTTTCCAGAACATTCCAGATAGATTCAGTGCTGAGTAAACTTGGAGTAACTTCTAGAACTTTCTAGAACTTTCCAGTAATATATAGTAGTATAAATACAGGGGCCTTAAGCCCACCAGTTCAGTTTAGTTCCAGCTGCCTAAGTGGATACATATCTGCATTTTTCTGAGATGGCATCAAGAGGCTGCAATGGTGGCATTCCTGATGGGTCTCCAAGGCGGTTTTACCAAGTTTCCCTGCTATCTTTGCCTTTGGGACAGCAGGGACACCAAGGCGCACTACCACAGGCGGGACTGGCCACAGCGGACCGAGTTCTCTGTGGGGAGGAACAACGTCAAGTGGGAGCCACTGGTGGACCCCCGGAAGGTGCTGATGCCACCACTGCACATCAAATTGGGCCTTATGAAACAATTTGTCAGAGCTCTAGATAAGAAGTCGGCAGCCTTCAAGTACCTTCAAGACTTCTTCCCTAAGCTGTCTGAGGCAAAGGTCAAAGCCGGTGTCTTCGTCAGACCACAGATAAAGAAGATCCTGGAGTGCAATGAATTCCCCAAGAAGCTCACTAGTAAGGAGAAAGCGGCTTGGAACAGCTTTGTCGCAGTGGTTCGGGGCTTCCTGGGCAATCACAAGGCCGAAAACTATGTGGAGCTGGTTGAGACTATGGTGAAGAACTATGGCACAATGGGCTGTAGGATGTCCCTCAAAGTCCATATCCTTGATGCTCATCTTGATAAATTCAAGGAGAACATGGAAGCGTACTCGGAGGAGCAAGGCGAGCGCTTCCACCAGGATATACTGGACTTTGAACGCCGCTACCAGGGACAGTATAACGAGAACATGATGGGAGACTACATTTGGGGGCTGATTCGTGAAAGTGATTTACAGTATAATCGTAAATCTCGATAAACTACTCACTTCTAAATCTTTTGTAGTCATTTTTGTATTACTTTAGTATAAATACATGTTAATTTGGATTCATATGTTGTTTTTTTCTGACTTTATGTGAACGAAAAGACATAGATTTGCCCGTTTTCTCATTGGAAATAGGTAAATTTCAAAATATCACTGTCCTGGTCACAAAAGCAAAGTTTGTGGGGAATAATAGCCATTTTCTATACTTTTGAGGTATAAGCAATTAGGAAATAACACTTACTACCCAGGAACAAAAATTGTGTTACATAGTGTTCTCAATGGGATTGAGATCAGGACTTTGACTGGGCCACTGTAGGACATTCACCTTTATGTTCTTGAGCCACTCCAATGTTGCTTTGGCCTTGTGCTTGGGATCATTGTCCTGCTGAAAGGTGAATTTCCTCCCAAGCTTCAATTTTTTAGCGGACTGAAGCAGGTTCTCTTGCAGTATTTCCCTGTATTTTGCTCCATCCATTCTTCCTTCAATTTTAACAAGATGCCCAGTCCCTGCTGATGAGAAGCATCCCCACAGCATGATGCTGCCACCACCATACTTCACTGTAGAGATGGTGTGTCTTGAGGCATGGGCAGTGTTAGGTTTGCGCCTCACATAGCTCTTTGAGTTTTGGCCAAAAAGCTCTATCTTGGTCTCATCTGACCACAAAACCTTTTCCCACATCGCAGCTAGGTCACCCTCAAGCTTTCTGGCAAACTCCAGACGTGCTTTCAGATGGTACTTTTTGAGTAACGGCTTCTTTCTTGCCACCCTCCCATACAGGCCAGTGTTATGCAGAGCTCTTGATATGGTTGACTGGTGCACCATTACTCCACTCCCAGCAACTGAACTCTGTAGCTCCTTCAAAGTGATTGTTGGCCTCTCTGTGGCTTCTCTCACAAGTCTCCTTCTTGTTTGAGCACTGAGTTTTGAGGGATGGCCTTTTCTTGGCAGTGCCTGGGTGGTGTGATGCAGCTTCCACTTCCTGATTATTGATCCAACTGTGCTCACTGGGATATCCAAACACTTGGATATTATTTTGTACCCTTTCCCTAATCTATGCATTTGTATTGCTTTATCTCTAACTTCTGTAGAATGCTGTTTGGTCTTCATTTTCCTTCAGATCCACAGCCTGACCAATGATCCTTCAACAGTGGGGTTTTTATCCAGAAAATGAGACAGCAACTTTAATGGTTCACAGGTGGAGGCCAATGGTAAGGTAATTGTGTCCTCGTTAGGGCAATTTCTTTCATCAGTGTAAACTGGGAGCTTCCACAGCACAGGGGTTGAATACTTATGCAAGCAAGATATTTCAGTTTTTTATTTTTCTTAACAATATTTCCCAACATAAAACCAATGTCACCTTACAATAATTGATATTTTAAAATAAAATATCAAACAGAACGAAATTTCAATGTACCATTTGTAATTCAGTAATATGACAGAATTGGTCAGGGGTCTGAATACTTTTGCAAGGCACTATATATATATATATATATATATATATATATATATATATATATATATATATATATATATATATATATGTGTGCGTGTGTGTGTGTGTGTGTGTGTGTGTGTGTGTGTGTGTGTGATTAAGTATTGATTGTTTATTGAACAATTTAACAGTCACAATTTGCACCTGTGAGGTAAGGTTGAAAACATGTGGGATTGGTTGCTTTCAGCTGTGAACAAATTAATTAATTTAGTGTAACAAAACTTACTCGATTAATTTTTGAGATCTGTATTCATTGATCTGCAAAAATGTTCTTGACATTTGCATTTTGTGTGAAAACAAACATAAATGATATAGTGTTTTGCAGAACACGCTACTATTGTGGGGTTTTCATTAATTGTTTTGAAAATGTAGATAACGTTTCAAGAATTGTGTTTAAGCAATTGAGAAAAACTGTAAGACTTTTACCACAGTTTCATTCACAGTGAGTTAGCGATTGGGAAAAACTGTATTACAACTTCTGGACTGTATTTATTTTGTTTAGTAGTTTGTTACCTATAGGCATATTGGCATATTATGTATAAGGTAACATAGGCTGTAGTCTTTTTCCACTGGAGCTGTTAATTCGCTAAAAGGAAACATTTAAACGAAAACTGTGATTTTACCAATGAAAACAGCCCTCATTTACATAAATGTAGCTATTATGTGAATTTCAAAACCCTGTAGACTCCATAGTATTTTGGAAATTCTATTTACTGGTTCATGCGAATTAATTCAATGCATAATTTCAATGGAAACGAGTATAAATGTAATGGAAACTAGTATAAATTCAATGGAAATAAGTAGAAATACAATGGAAACTAGTATACATTCAATGGAAACAAGCATAAATCTAATGGAAACCAGTATAAATTCAATGGAAATAAGTATAAATTAATTGGAAACTATTATAAATTCAATGGAAACTAGTATAAATTCAATGGAAACGAGTATAAATTCAATGGAAACTAATATAAATTCAATCGTATAAAAAGAAAACATGGTGCATTCTAAAGGAATTAGGTTTAATTGGGAAGCAGAAGAAATGTCTGTTTTTTACAGTTCATTGAAGAATTTGATGTGGCTACTGCAAAGTAGACTTTATATAAAAAATAGACAATTAAGGCTTATCAGTCTAAGTGATACAGGGTTCCTAGTTGGAGAAGTTACAGTTTTTCTCAATTGCTTAAACACATTTCCTGAAACACTATTCACATTTTCAAAACAGTTAACACAAACCCCACAACAGTAACATATTTTGCAAAACACTATATCATTTATGATTGCTTTGACACATAATTCAAATGTCAGGCACATTTTTACAAAACTCTAAATACAAATCTCAGCACTTGACACAAAAGTCTATCAAGTATGTCTCGTTAAACAAAACAAATTAATTTGTTCACAGTTGAAAGCAACCACTCCCAGATCTGTTTATCTTTCTCTCATTGGTAGAAATCCTAATTTTTAAATTGTTCAATCAATTATCACTGCTGAGTTGATGATGAAAAATGGATCAGCAAATTTCAAATCAGCATTTTGAATGACATACGGGCTACAATTGTAGACCATGTCATCAATCATGGCCTGTCAATGGCAGCGGCTTGGCAAAGGGTTCAGTCAAATCTCAGCCGAACCTCTGTGGCTTCAATTATCAGGACTTTCATGAATGAGAATAGGTATGTATGAATATAGTATGTGATCATGCAAAAGAGCCACATGAACACATTTCTTCAGTTTTACTGTACAGTACAATATATGTTAGAGCAGTTTTGCCATTTATGTAATGACTTTGTATACCCATGTGTTTTTGTTTACAGGATTGAAAGACTACCCCGCTCTGGTGGCAGAGGAAAAGGTTTTACTGATGTACAAGAGACAGCAATAGTGAATATGGTTATTGCCAATAATGGTATCCGTCTCAGAGAAATTCAGAGTGCCGTGCTGCAAAATCAAGACATGTTTGCAAATGTGCATGCAGTAAGCCTGTTTATGATAGATAGGGTTTTGAAGAGAAATCAGCTGCGTATGAAGCAAATGTACAAGGTCCCTTTTGAGAGGAACAGCAACAGAGTGAAGGAGATAAGGTACCAATATATACAGGTAAGGCCTCTTGAAAGCACAGTAATTTATTTACTTGTAATATTGCCTTGCTAACACTTACTTTTGGAATACAGTAACAAATAATGTTGCTTTACTATTGTATTGAATCTTTTTCAGAGAATAATGGAGCTGGAGGCCAATGAATCCCCTCATGTGTTTGTGTATGTGGACGAGGCAGGGTTCAATTTGGCCAAAGTGCGGAGACGTGGGAGAAATATCATTGGTGAATGTGCCAGGACAGCTATTGCCGCACACATCACAATGTGTGCGGCAATAGCTGAAAATGGTGTAATTGCACACATCCCCACCCTTGATCCATACAACACTGTTTGCCTTTTGGCATTTTTGGATGCTCTCTATAACAGCCTTATACCTGTTGAGGAGAGGGAGCAAGTGAGGGCTGACTTGCCAACCTATTTGGTGGTGTGGGACAATGTCAGTTTCCACCACTCTACTCTGGTGAGGCAGTGGTTTGCAGCACACCCTCGCATGATAATGGAATTCCTCCCACTCTACTCCCCCTTCCTGAACCCTATTGAGGAGTTCTCAGCATGGAGGTGGAAGGTGTATGATAACCATCCTCACGACCAAATGTCACTACTGGATGCAATGAACGCAGGCTGTGAAGCCATCACAGCAGAAGATTGCTGGGGATGGATGCGTCATGCCAGACGATTTTATCCTCACTGCATTGCAAGGGAGAACATTAGATGCAATGTCGACGAAAACTTGTGGCCAAACAGAGAGGAGAGAATGGCTGATCCCTGAAGTCCCATTTGAATTCAAACAGAAATCTCTATTGTTCTTTTGTTTTTCTATTCTTCAGTATACTTTTTCGCCTTATTGGATTTGAACAGAATTTACAGAATCCAATATATATATATATATATATATATATATATATATATATATATATATATATATATATATATATATATTCATTTACATACTGCACAATATGTAAATTGACATTGCTGGATGTAAAATATATGGAGCCTGGTTCCAAAATAAAACTTTTTTGTTGATATAACATATTGTGTGCGGTAACATACTTACAGTATTTACAGTAACAAAGTTTCAAGTTGACTACAGCATGAGGAAGCTTGTATTTAGGATTTCATGTCATATTGAAGCTTATACTTAGTATTTTTTGTAGCCTTTGTTTAAATACTGATAAGGTGAGTTTTTCATTTTATGACATTGTTGTACTGTTTGATGTACTTATTTGATTTTGAAACGTGTACTATATTTTGATAGTCTTAGTGCATTTTGCAGTTGATATGTGTCGTTTTGCAAAATGCGATACTGTTGTGGGGTTTGTGTTAACTGTTTTGAAAATGTGAATAGTGTTTCAGGAAATGTGTTTAAGCAATTGAGAAAAACTGTAATAGGATTCTTAAAAATACACACTAATAAGCATAAAAAGTTAATAACATCATAAAGCACACATGATGATTACATATTCAGTAGAAAACAGGAAACTAAACCAAGTGCATAAATATAAAAAAGGAAAAAAATATATGTGTATAGCTATAAATATACTTTACTAAATGAGACCCGCATACTATAACCCACTGTTATACTATAACCCACTGTTATACTATAACCCACTAGCCACCCTGTCTCCCATTGTTAATAAGCCTTGTTAAAATAGGACATATAAAACTAAAAGGCTACGTTAAATTAGGTTAAAAAACAAATTAACATACAATTTAAAGGAGCATACTTAAAACAAATAGAAAGATAAAACTAACCCTGTATACATTACAATGCTCAAACCAATGTGGTAGAATAGGTGTTCCCAACCCTAATCTGGAGGCTTTAGGACCCTGAGGGCTAATTATTAGTTAATTGAGACACCTGTGCACACTTGGCCCCTGCATAAAGGGAAGGGAAACCTGTGGACAAGAAGAGTGAGGCTAAGGCCTAGGAACACACACAGAGAGAGAGAAGGGCTGAGAGCAGCAGGTTGTGATTTCTACCCTGCACCGGGATAGCAGTAGCTTGGGTGCCATTTTGTTCATTTGTGTAAGAGTTTGTGTTGGGTAAGAGTTTTGTTTAAATCTTGTATTTGTATAAAAAGTATTAAAAATGCGCGAAAACGTTTAAACTGCAGCTTCTGTGCTATTCTATTCATGCCGTTGACCAGCCTTGACCGCCCGCCACGTTGCCACATATGGTGAAAATGGTAGAATAGTGCCCCCTACTGACCCAGCTCAGAACTGAAGAAAAAAATAAATTAATTAAAAAAGGAAGTTATGTTAAAGGCTTTATTAAAGGCCACTGCTGCGCAACAAGAGGCCAACCACAGACAACGAGAGTTGCTGCTGTGGCCAGATTGGCTGCTAGAACCAGATTGCTGCTGCTGGAGCCAGAGTTTCTGTTGCTGTCTCCAGAGCCAAAGGGGGAGAAGCCGCTGCCGTCTTCAGAGCCAAAGGGGGAGGAGCTGCTGCTGTCACCAGAGCCAAAGGGGGAGGAGCTGCTGCCATCTCCAGAGCCAAAACGGGAAGAGCCGCTGCCGTCTCCAGATACAGTAGGGAAAGAGCCACTGCTGTTGTCTCGAGAGCCTGAGGAACCAGTCCAGCGCTGCTACTGCCAGGGTGTCCTGTGTTGCTGCCAACACTGCCACTTCCGGAGTACCCTGAGTTGGTGCCTGTACTGCCACTGCCAGAGTACCCAGTATTGTTGCCACTGTCGGAGCTATCCTCAGAAGAGGAGCCCCAAGAAGGGATAAAGGAGTGTGACAAGGCTGGCTGAGTGATGACGTCAGACCCAGGAAAGGAAACACACACAGGACGGTGAAATGATGAAGGCGCTTGCTTGCGTCGGTTTATTTCAAATAAAAAGGTTGTACAAAACAGAAAACACAGACTGAACAAACAAAACGGCGCGTTGGCCAAAGTAAATAGACAGACAAACAAAGTGGACGAACAGACAAACAAGTACCGTGCTGGTGCTTCCAGCGCGCAATAGCAATTGTTATTTCTTTTTAGTTTTTACCTCCTCTCCACACCTGTTCTCCACTCACGAACACACAAACCCTGAGTGAGTAAAACGTGCATCTATATATACTGTTGTGCTGGGATTCAATTACTAATTAATTATCCACTTTAATCCCAGCACGTGAACTAATTCTGTGCAACCCTGTGCTCAAATATTATACACGTGAAGTGATTACCCGCATTATATCCCGTGTACCAACTACAATACACCAACATTAACACACGCAACATACAACATAAAACACAAAAATACACACAGCAGCAGGGCACATTGCCACAAGGAGACACTTGGTTTAGGGGGTAGGCTGAGGGTTAAAAGGGCACCTCCTTATAGACGCCAAGTAGAAAGTATGGAGCTATGGTTAGGGTCAGGTGGCATCAGAGGTCTAGTCTTTGACCAGGGCTGGCTGAGCCTTAACATTCCCTCGCACCCACCCAGAATGAGCACAATTCAAAGGGGGAGGTGGCCTTGAAAAAGCTGTATGTGTTGTACACATGGGTGGAGGATATGTGGTAGAGCAGGTGTTCCTGGCCCTTATGTGAAGTCTTTAGGATCCTGAGGGTTAATTATTAGTTAATTGAGACACCTGTGCAGACTTAGCCGCTGCATAAAGGGAAGGGAAACCCTGTGGACAAGAAGAGTGAGGCCAAGGCCTAGGAACACATGGAGAGAGAAGGGCTGAGAGCAGCAGGTTGTGATTTCTACCCTGCACTGGGATAGCAGTAGCTTGGTTGCCATTTTGTTAATTTGTGTAAGAGTTTGTGTTGGGTAAGAGTTTTGTTTAAATCTTATATTTGTTGAAGTATTAAAAGTGCATGAAAGCGTTTAAACTGCAGCTTCTGGGTTTGCTTTTCCTGTGGTTGACCAGCCTAGACTGCCCGCCACGTTGCCACACCAAATATAAACATTTCAATATCGTGTGTGTACAGCTATGGCCAAACGTTTTGCATTTTTTCATTGATCAATAACATGAGAAAATAATATTACAGCAGGATGCTGAAAAGGGACGTCCACTTGTTTGTAACAAGTTTGATTCATTCATTTACCGTAGTATAAGGACGTGCTAGGTATAATTGAATACACATTGGGTTGGATTCTGTACAGGGCTCTGTCGTCAGGTGCAAGTGGTGTGGGGAACAAAGTGAATGTCCAGACAGTAATTTCTCCCAAAACGATCTGTGTTTTTTATTTAATAAACAAAATAATCTGCCCCTCTACCAGCAATGGTATTGGGGGTTATGTGGTGGGCTTGCAAACCCGAAACAATAATAATAATCATAATATCAAAAGGACTTTGTCCATCTTGCGTCCTCGTGTGTGTTGTGCCATGAAAGGAAGTGCTCAGGGTTGACTGCTGGCTCTGAAGCGACAGCTCCTGGGTGCTCACTCCTCTTCTGTAAAACACAAAAAGAATACACGTAACAAAACAACAAACAATACAGGCTCCGGCAGTCTGTTACATTTTCAGCGCAAGGGGCTATACTCACGCAGCTGAATCCCCTTTGCACTGCCTGACTTCCCTGCAATCAGCTCGGCGCAACCAATCGCTGCCTGGCCGTCAGCTGAACGCATGGGATTCGTTTAGAGTACGTGCAGCTACGTGCTTCCTCCAGATGGGGAAGTGAACTACCAACCTTACACGGCACCCTTTTTGGTCGGGAGGGAGATTTACAACATTGATTCTTTCTCTCTTTATCACATATCTCACCCTTCAGAGTGATGTAGAAGGAGCACTCAGCCAACTTTACATTCCCCAATGGTCCCCCCTCCCTTGAAAGAAAATCAGCGTTTTGATGCTCCTTACCTGCACGATGTTTCACTGTGTAGTGGAAGGGTGGAACGCCAGGTAACAATGAGTTGTCTGGGTGTTGTTGTCCTTCATCATGTGTAACCACGTTAAAGGAGCATAATCAGTGACAAGAGAGAAAGAACATCCCAATAAGTAATAGCGAAGAGCGTGAGTAGCCCATTTGATGGCTAAACACTCCTTCTCAATGACGGAGTAGTTAATCTCCCTAGGAGCCATTTTTTGCTCAAATAAATGATAAGGTGTTCTACCCCATCAACTTGTTGGGACAGGACTGCCCCCAGACCAATCTGGGAGGCAACAGTCTGAAGGATGAACTCTTTGCTGAAATCTGGCGGGAGCTTGACAGTTGCTTCTTAATCATATTAAATGCCTCCTGACACTGCACTGTCCACTTAACTATTTGTGTTGCAGCCTTTCGGATGAGATCTACCAGGGGGTTGACTATGGTGGCATACTCAGGGATAAAATGGCGATAATAGCCGGCTAACCCCAATAGTGATCTCACCTGTGACTTGGTTCTTGGGATCGCCGTATCCACCAGCACCTGGACTTTGGAGGCAATCGGCTTTACCCGGCCATTACCCATAATGTAGCCAATATATTGGGTCTCTTGCTTGCCAAATGCATACTTACCTAGCTTGGGTGTTAGCCCTGCCTCCCTTAGAGACTGTAGGACACTGTAGGATGGCTGAAAGTCTAATAATATGCTCCTTCCAGGTGGAGCTAAAAATCACCACATCAATGTATGCAGCTGCATACTGATGATGGGGAGCTAAGACCTGGTCCATCAGTCTCTGAAAGGTGGCGGGAGCTCCATGCAACCCGAAGGGCATGGTCCGGAAATGGAACAAGCCATCTGGGGTAGAGAAAGCAGTTCTCTCTCGAGCTCTGAGTGAGTGGAATCAGCCAGTATCCCTTCGTCAGATCCAAGGTCAAGATTAACTGTGCCTTACCCAGTCGGTTAAGGAGCTCATTAGATATGCAGCAAACTTGGAGATGGCATTAGCCTTTCTAAAATCCACACAGGACCAAGGGGAGCCGTCCGCCCACCATCATCATAGGACTGCGCCACTCGATCCTCCACCTCCTTGCGAACGGGAGCCATGTGGCTTTCTGGGAGCCAGTACGGTCTCTCTCGAACCTTGACACCTGCTGGAGTAATAATAGCAAGTTGAATGGCATTAGTTCTACCGGGCAAGTCAGAAAAAACATCATTAAACTTTTTCACTAACTGGTAGAGCTCGAGTTTTTGATCTGGAAGTAACTGTTCCCCCATCGGAATGTTAGTTGTAGCTGGCAGACTGACAGTGGGACCAAAATCCTCTTCTAAACTGTCACAAGCTATGAATAGGGCCTCCCTTTCATTCCGGGGTTTTAACAAGTTAATATGATAAATTTCTGCCTTATTTCAGCGATCTGGTTGTCTAATTTCATAGTTCACTTTACCAATGTTCCTCCCACCCTTCTTTCACAAGATCAAGGATACCTTGGGGTTGCCTCCCATACAGCAGCTCAAAGGGAGAGAACCCAGTTCAGCTCTGAGGCACCTCTCTAACTGCAAACATCAGGTAGGGGAGGAGCTTAGCCCAATGTTTCTGTTCTTGGTTGACAAACCGCTTCAGCATCTGTTTCAAAGTCTAATTAAACTGTTCCACCAAACCATCCATCTGCGGATGATAAACGGAGGTCAGAATGGACCGAATTTGCAATAATTTATACAATTCCTTTAAACATTGTGACAAAGTTCGTTCCATAATCAGTTAGAATTTCTTTTTGAATCCCTACTCTTGCTATAATCTGCACTAACTCTAGAGCAATTGCTGCGGCAGTAGTGGATCTCAATTGTACTGCCTCTGGATATATGGTCGCCTAGTCCACCACTACCAAAATGTGCGTATATCCAGTCAGACTGGCTCAATGGACCCAATATATCCATAGCAATGCGTTCAAAGGGAACTGAGATGAGGGGCAGTGGAACCAGCGGGGCCAGGCAAACCCACCCCAGCACTGTCTGCTGGCATTCCGGACACTCTTCTACATATCTCGTCACTTCACTAAAAACTCCCATCCAATAAAAACGAGCCAATATTTGTTCCCGAGTCTTGTCGCTACCTAAATGGCCCGAACATGGGACATCGTGAGCCAAGTGTGTTACAATCTGACTTGTGCTCGTGGCTTGGGATACTCTATATAGTAAATGTCCGACAATTTGTGTGATGAGGATATGTAAGCGGCCGGTTATCCTCTACATCTTTCCCCTCGATAGACTGGACCTGCCCCCAGATGTGAGCCAGCGATGGATATTTTTTTGTTCCAATGCTAGGTCCACATCTCGGTCCCAGAACTTCGGGGTATTGAGTGAAGCTAAAGTAGTTTCAGCAAGAGGAACCTCAGTAACCCCAGCCTTGTTTCATTGACATTCCTTCCCATTTTTCAACCCTTTGCTCTTTTTTTGTTTTTTTCGAGCCTTGTTTCATTGACATTCCTTCCCATTTTTCAACCCTTTGCTCTTTTTTTGTTTTTTTCGAGCAAAATCGGGAATGGAACAAATCAGCATGCAGTGGGAAAAGTTTCCCAATAGCTTCCCCCGCTGCTCCCATGGACTGGCTTTACTGTTTTATTAATCATTGTTTCAAAATACGGCCAGTCTCGATTATAAAATAACTGGATATGGCAACTTTGCAGCCACTGCCACGATTACGTGGCGAGTATGACATCCAATAGTCAAATCTGATTTTGTGAGGGGGTAGTCCTTGTTATCCCCATGAATACAGGAAATAACCACAACCCTGCTTGACCACCAAGGTACCCCTGCCAATAGAGCTTCAATTAATTTGCCCACATCCTGAGTCCACTAATGCGTGGGTGCTCACATCACCAACCTGTGCATCAACAATGTAAGACCCCTCCCAATCATTACTCCTGGACTTACCTGGTGCTGTTATTACGTAATGGGAGGCCGCACCACATTCCATCACCGGCGGACAATTCCTGGCAAGGTGGCTGACCTCATCGCACCGGTACCAGGTGGGGTGAAAGGGCGCCCACCTTGCTCTCCATTGTTGTGGAGGAAGGCCACCCGAGGAGTACTGATGAGAAGTGGATCCATGGGGGGAGGGGGTGAAGTGCTGTGGGGGTCCTGTCCTTGGGCCTGTCATTCGGGGTCGGTTGGAGGGAAGAGTGGGGTGTTCTGGGTGTCTGGCCCCAGCACCTTCACAAATTGCTCAATAGCAATTAACACTTTTTCTGCGTTGATCTACTAGCTGCTGCACCACCATACGGGGTTGCAGTCCTGAGGATCGCTGGTATTCCCAGAACAGGCGACAGTGCGTCTCCTCTGTGATGTCAGGCTGCTGGAGAATGGCCTGCTTCACCTGATCATAAACCAGGGCTTGGTCGTGTGTCAGGGCTTGGTAGGCTGCCTGGGCCTCCCCGATCAAATCGGGGCCCAACAGGGTAGCCCATCACTCCCGAGGCCACTGTGCTGTTGTTGCCTGCCTTTTGAATGTAACCAAGTAAGACTCGGGGTCATCCTCCAGTGACATCTTCACTACCCTCGTCCTCGGTAGTGGCACTGTTGGTTCAGCCGCCGGTTCCCTACCCCCGATTAGTCTCCAGGAACATGCCGTGCATCCTCTCCATCATGGTTGTCAATGATTCCTGGCGTCTCCGCTTCTGCATCTCCAACAGCGCCGCCAATGCAGTTGGATCCACCTCCGTCCAACTTCTGAACAGCAAGTGTCATCAGGTGCAAGTGGTGTGGGGAACAAAGTTAATGTCCAGACAGTAACTTCTCCCAAAACTATCCGTGTTTTTATTTAATAAACAAAAGAATCCACCCCTCTACCAGCAATGGTATTGGGGGTTACACAGTGGGCTTGCAAACCCTAAATAATAATAACAAAAGGACTTTGTCTGTCCTGCGTCCTCCCTGCACAAAAGTGTGCATGCTCAACTCCGGGGGATCGTGGTGTGCGTGTTGTGCCGTGAAAGGAAGTGCTCAGGGTTGACTGCTGGCTCTGAAGCGACAGCTCCTGGGTGCTCACTCCTCTTCTATAAAACACAAAAAGAACACATGTAACAAAACAACAAACAATACAGGCTCTGGCTGTCTTATGTTTTCAGCACAAGGGACTATACTCACGCATCTGCTGCCTGGCCCGCAGATGATCGCATGGGAATCGTTTCGAGTACACGCAACTACGTGCTTCCTCCAGATGGGGAAGTTCACTACCAACCTTACACTGCACCCTTTCTGGTCGGGAGGGAGATTTACAGCATCGATTCTTTCTCTCTATCACGGGCTTCAATGTGTTTACCTACCTAAAGCTTTATTAAATCAGTCAATCCGTTTAGCTAGATATTCACTAAAAATGCAAATAATATTTTTTTTGTTTTAAAGTAGAGAAATTCTATGGAAATGGCTTAGCAAACAATTTTCTAACGTATATTTATTTATTATTGCTAATAACCATAATGCGTATTATCTTTTTTTTTTTCTTCGACATTTCAATGGTAACATAGCCACTGATGTATTGCTAATGTGTCAGTTTATAGAGCAGAATTACACACAGGGCCAACACCTCTAGTAACAGTATGTACTTCTGTCAATTTGTTGTAATAATTTAGGTTTTCCTCCATTTGATTCCACTAAAAGGGTGAATGCCACCACGTGATCAGTTTTAACTAAGAAATTCTGAAACACCTTTGTTTAAAGTTTGAAAAAACAAACCATGGAACAGCCCAGAATGCTGTTTTGGAGAAAGTTCATGCAATATTCTCAGGATTTTATTTTTCTTGCAGGTACCTGATGCTGCTGTTTACTCTGTTCTTTATCCCTGGTATTGTGATGATAATTGCCTATGGACTAATTTCCCGGGAACTGTATAGAGGAATCCAGTTTGAACTGGGCCAGAAAAAAGAAATCACTGGTAAGTTTGACTCCACCTCAAAGTGTAACCCATTCATGCTATGATCTTGCATGATGTAAGTGTCCTGCTTTCTGTGTTGCTCTGAAGGTAAAATCCCTGCCTTATAATGCAACACAGAGATTAAAAGGTACAGACATAAGCAAGACACAGGGTGGAGATATGAATCAAGCAGAGGGATGAACGTGGTTGACATATATAAAAACATAATCCTGTGATATACAGAATGATCTATAAAGAGCTGTAAGAGTTAATGAAGCATCTCACTTTCACCATCCTCTGTAGCAGTCAGTGCATCCAATTTTTCTATTTGTGACTTGTCATAATTAAACATTTTATTATCACATCCTAGGCAACAGGAATTTAGTGGAGATACCCACGGATGAAACTTGCTACAATTTTTTTCACATATTTTTCACACATACTAATTTTACAATGTTCCCTTTATTTTGCTATTTGATTTATACATAAAAAATTGAGAAGGACCCTCATACAGTAAAATATAGTACTTATAATATACCAGATGTCAAATTGTGGTGAAACTTGCCATGAACCTGTGATGAAACTTGCTAAGGGATTGAGGCTGTCTGTATGCCAGACTTAAGCTTGTATATATCGACACAATATCTTATTCAGTGGTGATAAAAATTGGTCTCAACATTTAACACAAGCTATTTAGAGTACAGTTGTAGTCAAAAGTTTACATACCCCAGTGGAAATATATAATTTATAGAGATTTCTCGAACAAAGAATTTTAGGAACATTTTTTTAGCAATAGTTTTGCTTTTGTGGATGAGGAAAAAAAGTTTTAAGAAATAGATTTACAATTCTCTACAATTATTTTTCAGCAATCTTTTTGCAAAACTCCAAAAATTAAAATTCAAAAGTATTCATACCCTTTGGTGCTATGATAGTATTGTCTACAAGGTGCTAGAAATTTCAATATGGTAATGCAGAACCTAATTCTAGAAAAGTCTAGAAAATGCTGGATTGCAGGTGAACATTCTTAGAGCGTATAAAAGGGTTAGTGTGACAGAAGTAGAATGATTCTTGGTGGTAAATCTCCCCCCCGACCTGTGAGGACGCTAGGTACAGGGAACAGAGTAACCTGGACCGGATGGCCTAACAATTCATTACCAGGGTTAAAAGGAAGTCAGTCATCTAGAAAGGGGGCGGCGCTCCGGTACACTAACTCAGCGACCCGGAAGGGAACTGATGTGGGAGCCACGGATTGGAGGAGCAGCTGCAATCGTTTACCAAGGGGTCATGAGTGCCGGTACAAATAGGGGACGGAGATAGGTGACCTGTTCCTTTATTGATGGTTGTGTTACGAAACCAGGAAGGACCGAAACGTATTGTATGGTGAGTGTTTTTGTTTGTTTTGTCGTGTATGTTTGCTTGTTATCACTGTTAGACGACTGACATGATCCGGAGCCGTCACCAGTGGCCAGCACAAAACCGGACAACACTGCACTGTGAATCACAATTAATTGTATATGCACCACGAGCGCTACAGCATGCACTAGTGGACTGGTGACTGTGTTTGTACATTGTGTGTGTTTTATAGCATGTTACTGTTTGCGGGACTGCAACCCTTTATAACTACTGTGCAATACACATTGCTGTGTATTGCCAGATCATTATTCTTTTCTGTCTGGTCATCAGACCATCTGGCTTATAAATAAACAAACCATTTCACCCGTACTTTGTTGTCTGTTTGTTTCAATTGAACAGTGCAAATGCTCTCCACCTGCATATCACTTACCACTTTGCCACAGTTAGGCATAGGATTATTGCTGTCATTAGCAATAAATCAATATGAGAAAAAGTAAAGCGCTATCTGAAGAAAATTATTTATTGTCATAAAGCTGGAGAAGGATACAAGAAGATTTCCAAGAATTTGAGTATCTCAATTTCAACTATTGTTTCTATTATCAAGAAGTACAAGACTCCTGGCACTGTCACAATGCTCCCTCTGTCTTGAGGAAAGAAGGTTCTTTCACCAAGAACAAGTAGAAGAATTGTGAGCAGGGTTAATAACAATCCGAGATTGACTGCCAAAGATATTCAAAGTGAATTGGCTGCAAGTGGGACTGGGGTTTCCGTTTCAACCATAGGTCGAGTATTGCATTGTGAAGGTCTCAATGGCTGCAGGCCAAGGAAAATGTCACAAGAACAATCGCTTAAAGTTTGTAAAACAGCATTTGAATGATGGATATGAGTTCTGGTCAAAGGTTTTGTGGAGTGATGAAACAAAAAATCAAGCTATTTGGTCACACTGATAGTCATTACATTTAGAGAATGTCTGGTGAGGCGTACAAAGAAAAGAACATTATTATTATTATTATTATTTATTTCTTAGCAGACGCCCTTATCCTGAGCGACTTACAATCGTAAGCAAATACATTTCAAGTGTTACAATACAAGTGATACAATAAGAGCAAGAAGTACAATAACTTTTGTTCAAGCAAAGTATAAGTGTGACAAACCACAATTCAATAATACAGCAGATAATAGTGATAGTTACATCAGGGTATGATTAAATAGTGATAGTTACATCAGGATATGATTAAATACAAAGTACTGCAGGTTAAACACTTGGCAGATTACAGTATTCTGAAGTACAGGATTAAATGTAGTAAAATAGGGGCAGATAAGAGCAAAATAAAGCACATTTACATGAAGGGAGATAGTGTCCCAGGATACAAACAGAGGAGTTCTACAGGTGCTCTTTGAAGAGGTGAGTCTTAAGGAGGCGCCGGAATGTGGTCAGGGACTGGGCAGTCCTGACATCTGTAGGAAGGTCATTCCACCACTGCGGAGCAAGGGTGGAGAAGGAGCGGGCTCTGGAGGCAGGGGAGCGTAGCGGAGGTAGAGCTAGTCTTCTCGTGCAGGCGGAGCGGAGAGGTCGAGTGGGGGTGTAGGGAGAGATGAGGGTCTGGAGGTAGCTGGGTGCAGTCTGGTCAAGGCATCTATAGGCTAGTACAAGAGTCTTGAACTGGATGCGAGCGGTGATCGGGAGCCAGTGGAGCGAGCGGAGTAGTGGAGTTGCGTGGGCGAAGCGAGGCAGAGAGAACACCAGGCGGGCAGCAGAGTTCTGGATGAGCTGGAGCGGACGGGTGGCGGACGCAGGGAGGCCAGCCAGGAGGGAGTTGCAGTAGTCTAGGCGGGAGAGTACCAGGGCCTGGACCAGGAGCTGGGTAGCATCATACCTACTGTCAAACATGGAGGTGGTAATATCCTTCCTCTGGGGATATTTTTTCTCTAATGGCACAGGAAATTTAGTTCCAATACATGGTAAAATGGATTCCATAGCATACCAAAAGATATTGGCCAATCATCTGAAACCCTCTGCTACAAAACTTTTTAAAGCACAACTGGACATTCCAACAGAACGATCCAAAGCACACATCAAAATCTACTTCAGAATCGTTATAGAAGAATAAAATCAAGGTTCTGGAATGACCTAGTCAAAGCTCCGATTTAAATCCGATTGAGAATCTTTGGTATGACTTGAAGAAGGCTGTGTACAAGAGAAGTCCTCGGGATTTGAAAAACTGGAACAGTTTTGCTTTGAAGAATGGTCAAAAATCACTAAAGAATCATGCCAAAAGCTCAGGTTAAGAGGTTATTATTGCTAAAGGTGCCTCAACTATTAATTTAATTTTCCTTGTCAGGGTATGAATACTTTTGAATTAGCATTTTTGGAGTTTTGAAAAAAAAAAAGCTGCAATAAATTGTAAAATCAATTCATCCACAACAGCAAAACTTTTGCTACAAAAGATTTTTCCTATAATGAATTGTTTGAGAAATTTCTAGAAATTATAAATTTCCATTGGGATATGTAAACTTTTGACTACAACTGTATATGAATATGGGGTACATGAAGGCATCTGTTTTATTTTTTATTTTTAAGGCATTACATTTTCACAGGTGCATGCAGTGGATGCACAGCTATGGTCAAAAGTTTTGCATCACCCTAGAATTATCTGATTTTGCTTCATAAAGTCGAATGAAACCTGCTGAATAATGTTACGTTAACATATGAAATTACCGTTTTGTAGTTTACCATATACTTAACGAAAAACTGTCAAATTGAAAAATGTGACATTTTGAAATCTAACATGAAAACGCACAATTTCCGGAATGACGTTGGAAATCTTGACACATGTTATTCAATTAGAAGTAATGAAAAGGTCACAATTGGAAGTGGCACATGTAGATTTAAGCAATATAAGCATCATTTTTACATAGATTTTGTAACTTTAGAGTAAGCCATGGGGAAGAGCCTAAAATTCCAGGGTGATGCTAAACTTTTGGCCATAGCTGTAGGTGGATGGTGATCTAGTGTTTTATATTACTGATAGTTCTGATCATTCTGTATGTTTATGTTTATTTTTTAACATAAAATGTCCGTCTTTCTTAGCCCACAAAAATGGCCTCAATGTAATGGGCAATCTGGCAACCAGCAGTGACGAGGGAGATGGCTGCTACATTCAAGTGACGAAGTGTCAGAACACGGTGGAAATGTCCACTCTGAACCCTAGTGGTGGAACCAAGATGGACAGAGCTCGTAGCAGCACCTCTGAGGCCAAGCTCATGGCCAAGAAGCGCGTGGTCCGCATGCTCATCGTCATTGTTGCCATGTTTTTCATCTGCTGGATGCCCATCTACTCTGTCAACACCTGGCGGGCCTTCGACCACCACACTGCACACAAGGTCCTCTCTGGGGCTCCTATTTCTTTCATCCACCTGTTGTCTTATACATCTGCCTGTGTCAACCCCATAATCTACTGCTTCATGAACAAGCGTTTCCGCAAAACATTTCTAGCTACGTTCGCCTGCTGCTGGAGGCCTTGCTGTCATTTTCAAGAGACAAAAGATGACGTCGCCGGTACTGGGGCCTCGCTGTCTAAATTCAGCTACACCACTGTCAGCACACTGGGTCCCTCATGACCAGTCCCTGTGAACTGAGAGACAGGGAAAACCATAGGCAACTGTATGATACTGGACAAGACATCCTCAGCTGTATGACATTTTTTTTTTTTTTTTAAATGTCTCTTGATCACCATATTCATTTTTTTTTGTTTGTATTGTTTTCTTGTAGTAGCTCATCATGGAAGCCAGAATACTGGGTGGATTTGAAAAGTCAGATAGCAAGTTTCCTTTGTTGAGAATATTTGCTGCATTTTTTTCAGGACCCACAAACCTGCTGCTTCTGCTTTCACCAGTATTATCTGGTTTATTTTACTTCTTACTTTTGGTTACAAATGGTACAGTTTTGTCCAGTATATCATTAAGATTGTTATGTAGACAGAAGTCTGGGTTATTCCACTCAGTGAGAACACTATAACAATTTTAAACAATACAGCCAAACCTATACAGTACTAGTATCATATTCAAACAAAAGTCGTTTTAAAAATGCTGTTTGAGTATTATTTAATGGAGTATCTAAGAGTAGTATATAGTATAAAAGACTATACTTGCAAAATTGCCACTGCTTTGGAATTTACTAATTCCAGTTATCCACATAGAAACATATTGAGATTACTTGAGATGCGATCGAGATTGATTGTTCCCCTGAGGTCTGATCTGAGATCATTTTACCTGAACTGCACAACAATAACATGTAAGATTACTGTTCAAAATCACACCACCCTGCAATCTAAAATAAGAAAAATAACAATTTTAAACTACAGATTAATGAAACCTCTAACTTTCTAAAAGTGCATTTCTCAAAAATGTAAATAATAATAAAAAGTTATTACAAACTTGTAAGAGCGGGATACATTTTACAGGAAACCGAAATAACTGAAATGGGCATTTAAAACCGTATAACTGAAATGGGCATTTAAAACAGTATAACTGAAACGTGCATTTAAAACAGTTTAACTGAAATGGGCATTTAAAACCGTTTAACTGAAATGGGCATTTAAAACCGTTTAACTGAAACGTGCATTTAAAACTGTTTAACTGAAATGGGCATTTAAAACCGTTTAACTGAAATGGGCATTTAAAACCGTTTAACTGAAATGGGCATTTAAAACCGTATAACTGAAATGGGCATTTAAAACAGTTCAACTGAAATGGGCATTTAAAACCGTTTAACTGAAACGTGCATTTAAAACCGTTTAACTGAAACGTGCATTTAAAACAGTTTGTATAAACCATGTGGGGTTGTAGAACTTAACTGGGAGTAAATATATTTCATTATGCATGGATCGCTTGCTTGGGCTTGCATGAATACACAAGTTTAACCCACTAAACCATCAATATTAATAGAATACTACTCGTCAGTATTAAATTTGGACCAAACAATTTCATCTATTTATTTGAATACTTGCAAAAAGTGTATAAAGTAGGGTTACATTTAGATGTGTTATCATGTTGCACTAATTGCTGACCGAAAGAAAATGTTATTTTTCATATATGTAACATATACCGACAATTATTAATGAACAACATTTGAATTGAAATAGCATTTGTATGGACAAAAGTTTTAAATATAGATTTTTTTGATTTTGTAGTTTAATTGTTAATCAACAAATTCATTTTTAAAATGCAGTACATCTGGTACAGTACTCACATGATACCCCTACATAGAGAGAAACAATCTAAAGCACAAATCATCTTGTTAAGGAACAAGTGTATACAGCCCATTAACTTCCTAAAAGCTCTGTTACACTCTGCTGGAAGAAGAAGGTATTGGTTTTACACTTCAAGCTGAACTGCACGATAAGCGCTGTATTCTGTGACGTGCATCGGGGTACCGCAAGTTTACTTGTATGTTAATTAAAATAATCTGCAGTGTGGGGGATTAGCTGCTGCTGGGAACAGCTTGCTTCCACCTGCCCCCTTTCCTTGTCATTCCAGAGCACATTTATTATTAATATGACTATTTAGTAAATGTTGGGAGATACAGGACCCAACTGCTAACTGCTTTATAGGGACTGGGTACATTTGAAAGTATTACATATTGTATAATGTACACAATACACTTTTGGTTGTAATATAATAAAAATTATATCAAAAGTGCCTGAAATGATATACAGTCGCAGACAAAAGTATTTGGGCAGTTTAAAAAAAAAAAAAATTAGAAAAACCATAAAGTGATTTCTATAATTTTGATTTGTTCTATTGAAAGATATAAAGTAGAGATTCAGCTTTATAATAAAACAAATTATTACATAACATGCATAAAATGAAAGATAACAAGCAAAAACGAATTTCATACTTTGACAAAAGTATCTGGGCAAATCAACATATTTCATATGAAACCCATTTGTTGCTAATTATTGATAATGATCATGATTGAAAACCAAATGTGGCGGAGTGTCCCGCCACTATATATATATTTATTATTATTTGTATTTTTGTTTGCGGTGCAGATCAAATCGCTGCGTATTTGTTGTTGTTTTTATAATTTAAAAACCTTGTGAGGATGCGTTGCTGATCAGCTATTGATTATTTAACTAGCTGATAGTCACGCATCCTTACTAAACTCGTGCAGACTGTGGCCGAGGGGTAATAAGATAATTAACAGCTAGTTAACCCCTCGGCCAGAATATAAGAACCTGCAGCTGTCCGTGCTCGGGGGAGAGTGTACAGAGGAGAGTACAGGGAGCGGAGAGAGCGAGGAGAGAGAAAGGAGAGAGAAAGGAGAGAGAAAAGAGAGAAAACACATTTAAAAACAACTGCTAAGTATCGTGCTGGTGCTAAAACCAGCACGCTTATTTGTTTGATTATTTGTTTGGCCAACGTGCACTTTGGTTTTGTTGTTTGTTTAAATCTTTTGTTTTGTTTTATTATTTAATAAATACGCTGAGCGCCGTAGCGTGCAGCTTCACCCACCCATCCATTGTTTTGTTTCTGGTACTTCCTGGTCCGTGACGTAACCACACACGCCACTCAACAGCTGCTCGACCACACCAACACTTGATGATAATTATAGAATAAATAAATACATAATTATTAAGTGCTGAAAAATAATTTGTTAAGTTGTGATTTAAAGCAATAAAAATTATTAAAACTAAAGAGTACAGCAACAATCTCAAAATGGCAGTGATACAACTAAATGAAAAAGGAGAAACTACCAGAAAAATCGCAGAAAGACTCGGTTTACCAAAAAGCACTGTGTGGGCTATTATTGACAAACACAGGAGAACAGGAGCTACTGTAACTAGCTGCAGGTGTGGAAGACTGTGGCAAAGTGGCTGTGAGTAGAACAGGTGCAGAGGTGATGCAGTGCAGAAATAATCACATATGGAAACTGTAAACCGATTTGGAAAAAGGATCTTTATTTTATAAAAATCCCGGTCTGGCAACCAAACAATAATCCTCCGGCAATACACACCAATGTGTAAAGCTTTAATATTTATTTATTCTGTAATTATCATCAAGTGTTGGTTTTCAATCATGATCATTATCAATAATTAGCAACAAATGGGTTTCATACAAAATATGTTGATTGCCCAAATGCTTTTGTCAAAGTATGAAATTAGTTTTTGCATGTTATCTTTCATTTTATGCATGTTAGTAATAATGTGTTGTTTTAGAACAATTCAAAATGATAGAAATGCTGTGTCCTGCATTCTTCCTGCTTCGTAGTGATGCTTTAAAGTTTTATCATTAACATTGACGGTCTTTGTTTCTGCATGCTTATTAAAGTCTACAGTAATAAGTCTAATTTCAGAAAGAAAACTACAGTAGCTAGATGTATTGATTAGTTCTAAAATGAAATAATGGCAGATAAAAGGAGTTGCATGATAAATCAGGGAAATGAGAGACACTACGCTTTTAAAATGGTCCCTTTTCATTGAGGATAGCATGGAACCATTGGCTAGGGAGTCACTGACACATCAATAAAGTGTATTAAAATTCTAATTTTTTCTTGCGTTTCTGTGCTACAGTAAGTAGAACCATATTTAAAATAGTTTGAATTACAGTGATAAGATACTATGGCCCATATTCATAAAAGATGGCGGTAATTTCCGGCCAGTAAAAAAAAAATTACCGGGCAGTATTTAAAACGTGATTTATAAAACTACGGGCTGGTTATTTTACTGGCTGGTAATGGTTTTAGATGTGATTTTCTGTCATGGTTAGTTTATGTAACCAATTGTCAGAGGTATACAAATGAGCGGTGACCGGCAGTATAAGTACCTGGGATGTGTGGAACGCGGGAGTGGGAGGGCGAGACAGCGCAAGAGACACATAGTAAGATGGACGGACAGAGCAACAGCGTGAGAAACTGAAGTTACCCAACCTGCGGTGTGACAGACGAGAGAGGCTGGGAACCTGTGTTATGGTTGGGGAACATGCAGAGAACGGGGAAACTACAGTTAGCTAGCTACAGGGGAGTTTGTTGTTTTGGTGGCTGTAATGTTGTTATAATACTGTGGCGCTGTTTGAGTCCAGTCCATGTTTTGAGTGAAGTAATGTAGCTGATTGTTACGTCGCTCCAGTCCGGGTTTTCGGTATAGCGGGGAGTTGCAGTTGCAATCTGGAAGCGCAAGGTTGTTTGTTTAGGTTTAACAATTAAATGAATACAGGTTATGAATATTCATCATACTGGTTTTGGATTGTTCTTCTCAACACACAAGAACACTATAGTGGCGTGGTCCTGGCCCAAACAGGGACTGTGGGAGATATGTTCCAGAATAAATTACTGTCATTAAGCCCTAAAAACCTTGACTCCAGTGTCATCCATCCGGCTGAAAGCATGGGTCGTCACAATATTTTACTTTTGGTTGTGAAAAAAAGGATCCTCTCAGGTTGGCACACGTTTCCTGTGGAGCACACAAGAAAGTACAGGAGGCACAAGAGCGTCAGCAAGATCGTTATTTTTCTCATAATATTATGTTTAAAACTTTCGTTTGAATGACAAATGTCACAGAAAGACAGCACTGCAAGGTTATATTGAAATAGGAGTAATTGTTAAATGACAGAAAAATGGCCTATGCTTTTATTTGTTACTGTATTCCCTCAGTTTGCACATACCTGCAACAATTCATTCAAATACAACACAATACATACAATAACATCTGAAATCTGTTTCTCACACAGTACACCTTAACATACAACAAGCTTCTTTTAAACTAAAATAAATACAGCTAGGTTGAAAAATCTTGTCACACAATACTACTCGGTTTCATAGTGAAATTGGATTAGAAAACCCTATATGTTTTTTGCAATTTATTTGTAGTTTCAACTTCTTGAACTAACTAACAATCCCGTTTGACATGAATATGTATTTCAATATACAGCTATGGCTAAAAGTTTTGCATCACCTAGAAAGCATTGAAAAGATAAAAGAGTTTGGTTGTATATATGAAAGTAGATGGCTGGACCAATTGTGTCTTTAAGCCATTTCTGTCCAATAGCTGTGAATGAGCATATATTAAAGAGTTAAATATATGTCTATTGTCAGCTTTAAAGCAGGAAAGTGAAAATCACCTCAGTCATAGCTGAGGTACTGTCTGACATAACAGCATGCTTCTACCATCCAATAGAAACCAACTAGTGCAGGAAGCTGATGGTACTGAAACTGGGATTCAGAATAAGCAAACAAATGTAGGTTTATATTTTATAGAGTAAAGTCAAGTAGAAAGGTAACAAGGGGAGCTCTCAATAATTACATTTGCTCTGTTGGGAAGCATGCATTGTATCTTCTAAAACTAATCACACTGTATTCTTATTTTCAATGGCCATTTGCTACAGAAAAACAGGACTTGATGGAACAATGACTAGGAACAGCTGCCAATTCCCAGCCCAAGCCTGTTTCTATAAGTAACAGGGTAAATTGTACAGATAATGTTATTACACAATGAATGCAAAGAACTTGACATACATTCTTTGTTGAAGATGTGAAGTTCAACAATTATGAATCAAGTAGTTAAAAAAGAATACGATTCCCAATAGAAAGTAATACAAATTAAAAGTGATGTTTTTGTCAGAAGTTTGTCTGAAAATGCTAAAGGAATTCAGTGAGTTTAAATGAATCTTCCCTTTCTGAGTTTGCATACTTTCATTTATTATACAGACACATTGTGCACACTGTAGGCTGTTGGTTAAACCCCAGAGGGAAGTCTAGCCTCTAGCAGCTATTTTTATTGCAGTATTGTGGTTAGTATTACGTGAACATGACTACAACGACTTGTTAAGGCCATCAAAGTGATTTCTGTTTTCTCGAGCTCCTAGGATAAATGATCTCATAATCACGAGATAACGGAATGGTAATATCGAGATCCTGAGGCAAATTATCTTGTGATCTCGACATAATAAAGATTTTTTAATTTGATGGCCTCACGAGCCGCCTTACATGACAGTATCTGAACTTCAGTTTTAGAGTGAATTATTACAGTATTTATGTTGCAGTCAATGTCAATGTGTGGCATTGGTATGCATATCTGTTTTTTTCTGTGAACAGTTCCAGTTTTATTTGTACTCAGTGAAGTTTACGTATGGTGCACTGCTGCCTTTTTATGCCAAATGCTATCTGTGTAGATTTGTATAATAACTGTATTAAGGTATTTATTATACGTTTGTACAATGTTGTGGCATGGCAAAGCTTTTTAAGCACTTTAAACCTTGATTTGTGTAGCTGCATGGTACCTGAATAAGGAACCTATTAATATTTTCTATTAAAAAGGGTGATTAGAAAGTAAGTTTACCACATCAGTGTTATGATGCGTTGATGTGGTAAACCTACTTTCTAATCACCCTGTATATTTGAGACGCTTGAGTAAATTCCCCATCCACATATCTAGCCTCCTGGCTGAACCCAGTCCATTGAGATAAGAGATTCTGAAATATCGCACAATCAATACAGCCTTTGCTTACGGCTCTTGAGATCTATAGCCAGTCTGAATCAGGGCTATTTTATTGGGATGTAGGTGGGGCATTTGCAGGATGTTTCTCATGGAATGATCTGTGGAATGGATAAACTTTTGCCTTGGTTTATATACAGTACCTTTCCTTTTTTGAATCTTTGTAATCAGTTTGTTTACAGTGTGTTACTGCTTTTAGAAGCACATATTATGTTTGACAAGATGTTTAAGCTTACATGTACAATGTTGTAAAGCTGGTGCAAAATAAATGTATCTCTTTCATTCTGTGGCTTCATTGGGATGTGTGTGAAGATCAACAAAAAAACAAACTATGAAGAAAGGGGTCTGTTGTCTGGATTGGAATTCCAAAATAATTTACTAGTATTCTAGTTGGAAAGGGGTTCACTAATTTCAGAAAATGTTTTCACAATTTTCAAAGCTAGGTAAATGTATACTTAACTTAAAATTTTTGTGAGTCAATTTACTTTGTCTGATTGTACAGAAAATGTAAATGTACACATTTTAAAGACATTTTGTAAATTGAGTTACTAATTGATTTTTCAAACTTGTTAAGGCCAATCTTCTGAAACTTTTGAGTAATTTCCTTTAGAATTTTCTCTTCTTTTTTTAGTTTAGATTGTTTGTTTTAGAATGCACTTTAAGACTTATATTTTAGCCTACTGTTGATGAAAATAGAGGTGCAACACACTATCAATTGTGATCAATGTTGGGAAACTGATCCCGAAGGTAGCACCCGGTAATGGAAATAATTCTGTTATATAAAATAGTCAGTGTGCGATATTAACTACATTGTCCGAACTTTACTATCTTTTCCTTGGGCCTTTTTTATCTCACCAGACATGTAGTGGGGAATGTCGCTCCGGTACTGGTTTTTGGTGGGGCACCGCTCTATCACTTATTTATTCACTAAAGTCGACATTTTATTTTGGTACGATAGTCACTTTTCATGGATCACAGCTTTATCTCACATTGGTCAAGGGTGCATTGCCTACTACTGTCATACACTGTCAGACTGTGAATATGCTCAGTAACACAGCCAGGCTAGTGGGCAAAGCACAGGGTGATTGGAAAGTAAGTTTACCACATCAATGCACCATACGTTGATGTGGTAAACTTACTTTCTAATCACCCTGTACATTGTTTTTAATTTTTATTACTGTACATCGAACAGGTTAATGTATCAAGCCTCTGTTTTTTTATCCAACAATGGGATACCAATAACTTATTTATACTGTATCATAGCTGATGGTATTGGGACACAACATTCATTGTAGTAAGGCTGTGTTAACAGTACATTCACAAACATAAAGCACTTTATTTAATATGCATTAAAAAAAAAAAAAAAAAAAAAAAAAGCTGCATTTTCTGGTTATACTCTAATTAGGGCATTTGTATTGTATTTTTAACTGTTTTATATGCTTCAAGTGATAGCAAACATTTGTTCCCTTTCAAGTACGAAATGTAACCATTACCGAATCATATAGCCCGAATCAAAGCTTATATCAAAGCTGCTCCTTTAAGAGTCCCATCTGCATCAGGTGGCATCTCTGCCCTCAGGGATAGGGATCAGCACCATTTTTCTTTCAGCTTGCCTGAGAAAGGAGTGAGTTCTGACTTTTCAGTCAACCTATGGAGATAAGTTGATATTTCACTTGTTCTCTCTTATATCAATTCAATTAGTTTTGCTTTAATATGAAGCATATAATTCTATCTTAGCCTAGGTTCTGATTAAGCCCCATCACGGCCTTGTGTGCTGAGCGAAGCAGTCCTTTTCTGTGGCTAAGTTTCACGCTCTCTTCCTTGCTGCTTGGCTCTTCAAGAGTTGATATCTCTTACTAGCACCTTTTCATATTTTATATATATATATATATATATATATATATATATATATATATATATATATATATATATATATATATATATACAGACGTGCTCAAATTTGTTGGTACCCCTCCACAAAAAACGAAGAATGCACAATTTTCTCTGAAATAACTTGAAACTGACAAAAGTAATTGGCATCCACCATTGTTTATTCCATATTTAATAGAAATCAGACTTTGCTTTTGATTTTTTATTCAACATAATATTGTAAATAATAAAACAAATGAAAATGGCATGGACAAAAATGATGGGACCGCTAACCTAATATTTTGTTGCACAACCTTTAGAGGCAATCACTGCAATCAAACGTTTTCTGTAGCTCTCAATGAGACTTCTGCACCTGTTAACAGGTAGTTTGGCCCACTCTTCCTGAGCAAACTGCTCCAGCTGTCTCAGGTTTGATGGGTGCCTTCTCCAGACTGCAAGTTTCAGCTCTTTCCATAGATGTTCGATAGGATTCAGATCAGGACTCATAGAAGGCCACTTCAGAATAGTCCAATGTTTTGTTCTTATCCATTCTTGGGTGCTTTTAGCTGTGTGTTTTGGGTCATTATCCTGTTGGAGGACCCATGACCTGCGACTGAGACAGAGCTTTCTGACACTGGGCAATACGTTTCACTCCAGAATGCCTTGATAGTCTTGAGATTTCATTGTGCCCTGCACAGATTCAAGGCACCCTGTGCCAGGTGCAGCAAAGCAGCCCCAAAACATAACAGAGCCTCCTCCATGTTTCACTGTAGGTATGGTGTTCTTTTCTTTGAAAGCTTCATTTTTTCGTCTGTGAACATAGAGCTGATGTGACTTGCCAAAAAGCTCCAGTTTTGACTCATCTGTCCAAAGGACATTCTCCCAGAAGGATTGTGGCTTGTCAATATGCATTTTAGCAAATTCCAGTCTGGCTTTTTAATGTTTTTCTTTCAAAAGTGGAGTCCTCCTGGGTCTTCTTCCATGGAGCCCACTTTTGTTCAAAAAGCGACGGATGGTGCGATCAGAAACTGACGTACTTTCACCTTGGAGTTCAGCTTGTATCTCTTTGGCAGTTATCCTTGGTTCTTTTTCTACCATTCGCACTATCCTTCTGTTCAATCTGGGGTCGATTTTCCTCTTGCGGTCGCGCCCAGGGAGGTTGGCTACAGTTCCATGGACCTTAATAAGTTACTGATTGCAGTAAAAAGCAAACCTCCATAATGAACAGAACGCTGTAGAAGGTGACTGTGAACACTTATAACACGATTTTAAAAGGACGTTTTTTTTTTCAATATTTAGAGAACACATAAGTGTAAATAAATTATGTACAGGCTTTAATTTACCAGTACGCTTTTATGCAAATCATTTGTTTAAAAACAAATGTCCTCGATATCTATGTAATTTGTCAACAGAAGGGAATATTAAATAAAATAAAAATAAAAATGGATTTCCCGTTTGTGGCACCGATCCCTGAACAGTAGCATTAATATAACAATGTATTTGAATCTGTGCATTTAATAGATTCTGTAACATGTGTAAGCTGTTTTATTTATTTATTTATTTATTTATTATAATTTGTTTTGTTTTGGTCTTTGAATATAATATAATGTAAAAAGAAAAAAAAAATGTAGTTTAGTTTTTAGTTTATTCACTTCTTCCAGGTTGTCCGACTTCCCAACCCAGGAAATGAACTCAGGCCAGCCCGTCCAAAGCCTTTCCCTTTCGCTACTTAGCGCCCTCACAGGTTGGGAGGGAGATTTACAACCAGAACTCATTGTATTATTACTTGCACTGTGATTCTTGAAATGTAATTGTTGACGACTGTAAGTCGCCCTGGATAAGGGCGTCTGCTAAGAAATAAATAAATAAATAAAAATTATATTTCTGTCATCTTTCTATATATATATATATATATATATATATATATATATATATATATATATATATATATATATCTTTCCCATTACTCCCCCCTCCCGGGAAAAATAATCCACATTTTGATGGTCTTTCCCTGTATGGTGTACCATATGGTACATGAAGCAGTGTGGAGTAGTGGTTAGGACTCTGGACTCTTGACCGGAGGGTCGTGGGTTCAATCCCAGGTGGAGGACACTGCTGCTGTACCCTTGAGCAAGGTACTTTACTTAGATTGCTCCAGTAAAAAC
This sequence comes from Acipenser ruthenus, assembly GCF_902713425.1. Lineage (NCBI taxonomy): Eukaryota > Metazoa > Chordata > Actinopteri > Acipenseriformes > Acipenseridae > Acipenser > Acipenser ruthenus. The sequence goes on from NC_081197.1 coordinate 26,807,021, forward strand.
CCAACTGTATAAATGGGTAATTGTATGTAAAAATAATATGATATCTTGTAACAATTGTAAGTCCCCCTGGATAAGGGTGTCTGCTAAGAAATAATAATAATAATAATAATAATAATAATAATAATAATAATAATAATAATAATAATTTGAGCGGTAGGCTAATACCGCGTCATGGTCCCGAGACTTCTGGGCAAGCAAATTAGATCGAGTCCGCCCCGCCCCTTTGGTCCCACTGCCGATTATTTCCACCCCTTTTTGAACGCATTGCTATGGACATAGTCGGCCCTTTGCTACCTTCTGATTCCGGGTATGCGCATATATTAGTGGTGGTAGATTACGCAACACGATACCCGGAGGCAGTTCCATTGAAGTCCACTAGTGCCGCTGCGATAGCCAAAGAACTAGTGCAGATTATGGCTAGAGTAGGGCTCCCCAAGGAGATCTTGACTGATCATGGAACTCATTTATTGCCTAATACGTGACAGAAAGTATACAAAATACAAAGAATACGTCCCATCAGGATGTCTGTTTATCATCCACAGACGGTTTGGTGGAACGCTTTAATCAGACCTTGAAGGCAATGCTGAGACGATTTGTAAATCAAGAGCAAAAACATTGGGCATCGCTTCTTCCCTATCTCTTTTTTGTAGTGAGAGAGCTGCCACAGGAAGAGGGACAGAAGCCGCTGTACCAGGCATTCTGATATTACTGACCGGGTTGTGGGGCAAATGGAGAAGCTTTACGAAGCTATGACCCAGCAGCAGTCCCTTTTGACAGAGTTACTGCAAAGCCCCTCCCGTTGTCTCAGGTACCAGAGGCTGACCCAGAGCCCATGCAGGAGGACACTCTGTTCATTGCTGCATCTGAGGACCTGGATGCTCAAGAATTAATTTTACTGACTCAGGACATGGAATCTGCCCCGATCAGATGAGCTACCACACTGTTGCAGGTGCCTTGGCCCATGGAAGATGAGCCAAAACGCTCTATCTTCGATAGGGTGCCCGCTGCTGTATGCCAGTGTTTTTTTGCATGAGGGGCAATCGTCCTGGGCGAGTCAGGCGACTGACTGCCCCTGCTGTCTCAAGGTAATTGGATAGTTTATATAGGGTGCACAATGCAGATAAACTGGGCCTTGGCCAGTTTCCACCTGTTGAGGTTTCCATTGCCTCTTTGGTGCAGATGCCCAATCTAGACTTGCTGCAAAGGGACGTCTCATGTCCCAATAAACAACCTGCTCCAGTTGTCAAAGTACAATGGGCAAACATTGGTCAGGAGCATGGTCGCGTTGGTGGCGGCAAGAAGGCAGCTCTGGCCGGTACCTGACAAGGACAAGGTGTCTTTGCTACATGCACCTGTCACACCAGGGCATACATTTGGACCTGTGAGTTGGAGTTTGTGAGATTTACAGATGCTGTCTTAACAGGTGTGTCTTGAGGAGAAGCCGGAAGATTGCCAGGGACTGAGCAGTCCTAATATCCATGGGTAGGTCGTTCCACCACTGAGGGGCAAAGGTGGAGAAGGAGTGGGCTCTGGAAGCAAGGGTGCAGAGGGGGGTACAGCTAATCTGCCAGTGGCAGAAGAATGAAGGGGGCGAGAGGGGGTGTAGGGAGAAATAATAGTCTGGAGATAGGAGGGAGCAGAAAGGTTGAGACAGCGATAGGCAAGTACAAGAGATTTGAATTGGATGCAAGCAGTGATAGGGAGCGGAGTAGCGGTGTAGCTTGGGAGAAACGAGGAAGGTAAAAGACGGGCAGCAGAGTTTTGGATGAGCTGGAGTGGATGGAGAGCAGAGGCAGGAAGGCCAGCCAGGAGGTAGTTGCAGTAATCAAGGCGGGACAGTACCAGGGCCTGAACAAGGAGCTGTGTGGAGTAGTCTGTGAGGAAGGGGCACATTCTGTGTATGTTGCTGAGTGACAGGAGCGCACCAGAGTAGAGATGTGCTGAGAGTAGGAAAGGGATGGGTCGAGGGTGACACAGCGGTTCTTGGTGGGTAGAGATAGAGAGATCAGCAGTGAAGGAGGAAGAGGGGGGATGACACAGAGATCTGATTTGGAGAGGTTAAGTTTAAGATAATGCGAGTGCATTCAGGAGTTGATGGCCGAGAGATGGCCGAGAGATACAGGAGTAAATGTCGGAGTCGGAGGGGGAAAAAGAATGGAAGGTCTGGGCATCATCAGCATAGAAATTATATGAGAAGCCATAGGAGAAGCCATCAGAGTTCTCAATTACCTGGACGACTGGTTGATATGTGCCGAGTCACCAGCACAGGCAGTGTTGCACACCAGCCACCTCCAACAGCTAGGCCTCACGGTGAACCTTTCAAAAAGCCGACTGACTCCCTCTAATGGGTTGTCTATCTCAGTGCAAGCCTCGATTCCGCTAGCATGATTGCTACTCTGTCGGATGACAGAATTCAGAGCTTTTTCAGACCAACGCAGCGGTGAGGGTACTGACATTCCAGAGACTTGGGCCTGCTGAGCCAGGCGCGTGAGACTCCAGACACAACAGGCTTGCAGCTTTGGGTCTGGCCCCTGAGTGGAGACACCTCGGGTTATCTGACAAAGTCATTGAGACTCTTCAGAATGCCAGGGCAGCATCTACATGCTCCCAGTATGGCTACACATGGGGTGTCGGTCGCATTGACTGGACCCCATTATTTGCCCCTGGCAGATGTACTGCAATTTTTGAGGAAGGGGAATCTCCTTCCACACCTGGCAGCTATATTGGGTTGCCATATTAAAATTGACTCAGTTTCCCCAGGAGCTTACTTCCTGGCGGGAAAGTTTTTGAAGTGTGCTCGGAGGTTAAGACCCTCTAGGAGGGACCTTGTTTCTCGTTGGTGACTCAGTGTAGTGCTGGACACACTTACCATTCGAGCCCCCACCGGAGAAGGTCACTGGTCACTCCACAAGAGGACTTGCAACCTCTTTAGTGTTATTCCAGGGTGCATCTGTGTATGGGCCACACCTCATACTTTAACTAGATTCTTCCGACTGAATGCCATAGATCAGCAAAACCCTGGTTTTGGGACCAGAGTGTTAAGGCAGCAACTCATTCTGCCCTTTAACACACTTTTCATTGTGTTCCACTTTAAGTCCTGGTGGTAGTTAGCTACGCACATTGATTGAACTTCTGGTATTTAAATGCCAAAGTTACTCAGTGTAATCTTGCAGTATATACACTGCATGAGGGCCCTCCCTGACTGTACTGTGGACCATATGCCATGGACCATGGAATGCTGAAGGCAGTTTACCCTCCTTTAGCACATCTGCCGGTGCTGCAATTCCATCACTTATGACGGCTTGGGTATTGTATCCCATTTGGTAATGGTTACATTTCGTGCTTGAAAGGGAACGTTAGGTTATTATCATAATCCTGGTTCCCTGAAATAGAAATGTAACCCTTACCCTTCAAGGTCTCTGCGTTCACTCCAAAGCAGCAGGCCTGAAGAGAAAATGGCACTGATCCCTATGCGACAGTCATTGATATCTCCTGGTGGCAGAGACAGTGCCTGACACAGATGGGACTCCTAAAGGAGCAACTTTAATATAAGTGCTCAGGTAATTCAGGCTATAAGAGATATATCCCATTCGGTAATGGTTACATTTCTATTTCAGGGAACCAGGGTTATGACAATAATCTAACGTTAGTATGTGTATTTTAACTCAGTTGATATTTACATTTTTGTTAAATGTAAAATATAGTAATTGTTAATTGTTTTTAATGTACCATTATTTATTTTAGGACAGTAGTACTTTTTTTGTAACAATTACAATTAATATAGTTCATAGAATACACAATAAATTGGGCTTAGACAACGGTTGGACTTGGAGAGTTTATGCTTAGTTCATGCACCCAGGATGATCCATTTTAACATTGTTTATTAATCACAAAAAAAGAACTGCACTGAAAACCAGGAACTTTATTTTAAAAGATCAAGTAGCTTTAAGTAACATTTTAAACCCTTTTTTTTAGATTCCCTTAACTTTTTTTGCAATCGTTTTAAATGCAGTTGTTTGTTATAAGTTTTGGTATTTTTTCATATGACCTTGGAAAGTACTTTGAACTGTTTTGAAAATCCTAGCTCCTTATTATAGATACATGAACTTCTAATTTCTTATGCACTTCCTCATTCTGGTAATATTCCATGACTTCCAGTAGCGTCCCTCGACGTCTCAGTGATGTTGCTCTTAAAATCCAAAACAATCAGATTCTGTCAGTAATTCCAGAGACAGGACAATAAATCATATTGTATAAAAATAGTGGTCTGATAACACTCTTTAATTTAAATTCATGCATATGTATTCGTCAGATAAACTACATATTGGATAAAAAAAAAACTGTTAAAATTTAATTTCACGCTACTTGCTCTTTAACCTGATTTGGGTATAATATACTGTGGCAGTGCTGAAGCCCTGCACATGGGAAATATGTAGTTTATTGTATATTTTTGGGTTAATAGCTGTAAATAGATTGATTTAATTAATTGTTTAACTGCTGTTGCGCTTCGCCGGGGACGATTACCTGTCTGCTGCAAGGCCTGCCTTTTTCACACCTTTGATGTATAGTTTGTTGTATTGTGTTTTATTTTTAGTGTTTTTACAGTTTTTACAGTACCGTCATCTGTGCGCTACCATTGCTGGTAGCATCACATGACATTATTGTTTATTTTTTTGTTTATGTGTTCATAAATACTGAGCGCCGTGCTGGTGTGTTTCACTGCACCTGTGTCTCCGTGCCTCCAATCCGGCTCTCACCTGCCTGTCTGCCTGCTTCAGTGAGGGAACAACACGCAAGAATGCCACACGTACTCACTAATGGAAAGGAAACACTAGCTTTACTTTTGTTTTTTTTTACATTATACTCTCCATTTGAGTATATAAAACCTCAAGGAAGTGCTTTATCCACCCCAAACATAATATTAGGTAACATATTTTAAGTTAAAGCATTAGTAGTTTTAAATGTAATTTTATCTTTCAAATCTGCTAGTCCCACCTACTTTACTGTCTTTATAAATCACTCAAGCAGATATGTTTTTTAAATGAATGTATGCACTTAATCACCTAAGTAGTGAGACAGTTGATTGGATATGGAGTGATTTCAGCTGTTGAAATACAAGCTTGAATAAAAGCAATAAAGAAAATCACAGAACAAAACCAAAAACAATATGTCTGTCAAGAGAGCAGCGCCTTCGTGCAGTTGGCATGTTGGAGGCTGGACTAGGGCAGCATACTGTGGCTCGTTGTCTTGGGTGCTCACAGCCAGCAAATTCAAACCTGGCAAGACGGTATAACCAGACACACTCTGTCAATAACAGGCCACGAACTGGGAGACCAACACCTGCCCAAGATCGACAGATCATTTTGCAGCATCTTCATTGTTAGTTCTTAATCAGCACAATAAAAAGTCACTGCACCTGCTCTAAAACAGAGTTTGTCATTTTTAGATCACATCTATTTCATGTCACCTGAACCCAGAACCACTCAGAAGAATATAACTCTAGACAGTTATTATAAATAAGTCGACACATTTTGAATGTGGACACTAAAATCCATGTCATTAAACAACTTTTGTTTGGGCATTGCACTCAACATACTTTACTTATTGGCACTAAATTGTCCTGTAACAATTTAGCTGAACACTGCACTTTATATGAAAGTGGCAATTTATTCACAAAGAAAACTTTTATTGATGCAGTTTACAATGAGTGGGATAGAGAGAGCTCATAGAAGCCTGTTCATAAACAGATGAAAGTAGTTTGTTTGGCTAAAGAATTTATGGAGAAGTAAATTATAAGCTTTAGCCCACTAAACACAATAAAAAATATGACGTGGGACCTATAAGTCAATGGCCACAACCCTCTGAGACTGCATTAACAAATAATATAATTATAAAGTATACAGCAAGTATGTTCAATATGCACCAGAGATTAGACCTGTCTGGCAAATAAGACAGCCTGTCTTTTTAGTTGGAATAGGTCATGCTTCGACATGTGACAGGGACACGCAAAAAGTACACGTGAGGGGTGGAGCCTGGATAAATTGTGTCAACTTCAGCTCCACTTCTCTTAAGACTACCTCAAATCTATACCTTCTGTCAGACTGGACAGTCCCAAGTGAAGTATAATGCACAGAAGGCTATAATGGGAGAAAAGTAAACCAAGTATAAAATGTAACATGATTGTAAAACAGCTTTCAAACAGTTCAAACTATAACACTAGGGAAATGAGTAAGGTACATTTTTTAAGCATTAAAGATCGATGTATATTTATGAGAAAGCATTAGGCACTTAAACAAAAGCAGAGACTAAAGAAAATGACTCACAAGCTCACTAAGTGTCTTTCTGGCTTCTGTTTCTGTAGAGCTGTATCACTGTTCCACTTAATGGAGCCCTGGACTCATTTTTAACAGTTAAATATTTTCACTTAGGCAAGCAATTATAATGCCATGTGTATGTTAAAATAGCTTGTGCAGACATTAGTGTGTTTTTCCTTAAAAGGAGAGTGACAATCTAAGAATACAATGAGTTCACACTGAGAAATGTGCCCACTTTTTTACAACAAGCTGCAGGGCACTTTCCACATTATCTTTCCTGTGCAATTTGGCTCTATTTAAAAAAAAAAATAGAGCAGAGGGACTGAGTGTTCTGAAGAACCATAAATCCCTACCTTGGTTTAAAAACGTAGCCTTTTCACCCCTCTTGTACAATCTGTTGGTCCCTGTGGATGACCAGGCAGAGAATAAAAAAACACAAGAACAAAAAAATAATGTTGCCAAGAGGGTCTTTAAACAGAATAATACAGATTCTTCAATTCATAAACAGACAAACATCAAGTCATCCCAAAAAGCTACACTCTTGCTGCTGGCCAAAGACAGTCAAATCCAGTGACTCCTATGCCGGAAAGCTGAACTTTACCATGGCTGACCTTTTTTCCTCTGTCACATATCCCTCTCCTATGAGTGGAGCTGAAGGCACACGACTGAAGCCAGCTCCCCCCTTCTTGCAAAAAAAAAAAATCTGTGTTTAAGTGCAGTTTCCCCGCCTGATGTTGCACCTTAAATGAAAATGGTTGGAGAGCAAGATACCAGCGAGTGACCCTAGCATTAACATCCTTCATGGAATGAAGCCTCTTCAGAGGTGGGTGATCTATGACAAGAGTGAATGGTCTGCCCAGGAGACAGTACCTCAGGGATTCCATGCACCATTTAGCAGCCAGGCACTCCTTTTCTATTACAGAGTACCTGGTCCCCCTTTGAAACAGCTTTCTGCTGACATATATGATTTTATGTTCTTCACCGTCTTACTCCTGGGAGAACACTGCACCCAGACCAACCTCTGAGGCATCAGTCTGCAGTATAAACTCCTTAGTAAAGTCTGGACTTATGCATAAAACCTCCTCTAGCACTCAGTGGTCCACTTAACTTTCGCTGTCGCAGTCTTTTTGGTGAGATCATTAGGAGGTGGAAGAAATTGCCATAAAACGTTGATAATGACCTGTCAGACCCAAAAACCACCTTACCTGTTTTTTTGTTCTGAGAATTGTCGAGTTTAGGAAGGCTTGCACTTTGCTAACTAAGGGGTATACTTGACCATTCCCCAAGACACACCCCAAGTACTTAGTTTCTGCCCTTTCAATCATTTGCCCTCAGGCTTGCCTTGTTGGTGCGGTGGATGACCACATCATAGATATAGGCTGCTGCATACTCCCTGTGGGGGTGGAGCACCTTGTTTATCAGTTGCTGAAAGGTGTCAGGGGCCCTGAGCATGGTGTGGAACTGGAAGAGACCGTCAGGAGTTACAAAGGCAGTCTTCTTCTGGGCGGTGCGAGTTAGGAGAATTTGGGCATATCGTAAGCATCGAACTTGGATGCAGAATTTACATTTCTGAAATCTATACAGAACACATGGTGCAGTCTGACTTGGCCTTCAATGTCTCCCAGCTCAAGCATATACTTCTAACTTCCACTCGGACCGACTCCCTTCTGCTCTCGGGGATCTGGTACTCTCTAACCTGGCGGAGTGATAATGTCATGCTCAGTCAGGTGTGTTAGACCTGGCACACTCGAATACACATCCCAAAGCTGTTCTAGCAAAACCGGACCCATTGATACCTCCTAAAAACTCAAGGGCTATAAACATGACTTCCCATTCTTTCCATGGTTTAAGGAAGTTGACATGATACATTTGCAAAGTTTTGCGGCGCCTAGGTTATTGGACCTCATAATTGACTTGTCTAATTCTCCTTACCACCTCAAAGGCCCTGGTCACTTAGTAAATAATTTGCTTCCTGTCTCCAGGTTGGAATACTCTTAAGGCGAGCATTCCAGTTGTAGGACTGCTCCTGAAGATGTTGCATGCTTTGCAGGTTTTCCTGAGTGAGCCGGGCTAGCAGCTCCAGTCTCTCTTGAGGCTGAATGATATGCCGCACAAAGTTTTGGGACTTGTTTTGCTCTTCCCACCCCCCCTTCACCAGATCAAGGATACCTAAAAGCTGCCTGCCATACAATAGCTTGAAAGGGGAGAACCCAGTCGAGGACTGAGGCACCCTTTTGAATGGCTAAAAGGAGATGGGGAGCAGCTATCTCAGTCATGAGAATCCTTCTTTGCAAAATAATGCAGTATGTTCTTGAGAGTCTAGTTAAATCACTCCATCAGCCCTTCAGTCTGTGAATGTTAAACCGATGAGCGGATGGAGTGAATCTTCAGAAGCTTACATACCTGCCGTAAAACAACCTTGATGTATAGTTGGTCCCCTGGTCAGTAAGGATTTCCCAGGGTAACCCTGCCCAGGAGAACACCTTTAACAACTATGTGGTCACTGTGCTTGTGTTAATGTTACACAAAGGCACTGCCTTGGGATATCTAGTGCCATAATCCATGATCACCAAAATGTAGCGACTCGACCTGTGAGGGCACTGTGTAACGGGAACAGAGTACCCTTAACTAAATGGCACGACAATTTATTCCGTAGGGTAGGTGGAAGTTGGTCATTTAGGAAAGGGGCGCAGCTACGTGTAGGTTCTATAGACATTGTCATCTCAAATATATTGCAAATGTCATGGTTTGTGAAGAATAATAATACATTATTATTATTCTTATTACTATATCATGTTTTTCTGGCCTGGTCAAAATAACTACTGCACATTCTAGCAGCTCTTCAGAACTGTCATGAAGCCGGGCACGGATTCTAGCAGCTCTTCAGAACTGTCATAATTTCTTATGTTATGTTCTTATGATATTGTATCAGGAATCTACATTGAATGAACTTTAATCTAATTTGTCTAGCTTTGCCTAGAGATAACGATCAACCTAACACCTTGAATGCACCAGGCACTCAGGAAACAAAAGGCTAATCAAACCCGTCTCTGTGATTTAATTAACCCGTCTAGTGAGAGAGAGGTGGTTTAGCAGAGGAGTTGAAAGAGAGAAAAGTAGCTTAAAGATTTAGAGATTTAAGACACATTTCACATCATGTTGATTTAATGCCACTATGAGTACAAGATGCAAACGTTTTTATTCTTAAATTGCCTAACAAGTATAGAATAACCCAGGTAATAAATCCCTAAGAGAATTAAAAGTCGCAACCAGACATGTTTGGTGTCTAAAGAAATGTAATTTCTTATGGTAAAAATAATGGGAATTCAGAATAAAATCTGAATTATTTAGTAAAAGTTATGCATGTTTTAAAAGTTTCCCCTTTCCAGATTATGATAATGAACTAATCAGACAGAGGAAGGGGGGAGCAATCAATCAAAATTGCAAGCCCATTCGCTACAAAATAGCCAATCGGAGCATGCAGCAGGAAATTCAAATAATCTCTTTGTTTGAAAAGTATAAAACCCCTGCTTTAGCCCCAGCTCCTTGTCCCCAGCTCTACTCCGCTACGCTTGCCCCAGACCTGCGTTGGCCCTCTAATCTGAGTCCCCGGCTCTACCCCCCTATGCTTGCCCTCTAATCTGAGCCCAGCGCTATCCAGACCTGCTTTAGCCCCAGACTGGCTGCTGATCCCTGCTTGCTCAGACTCTAAGAAACTACAAGACTGCACCTGGAGCCCTCAGCTCTCAGTATTTATCCATCAAGGTTGGGGGCCCTGACACTCGGAGAAACACAAGGTAACATAACTGCTTTTCAGGCTAGGTAACAATACTCTTAAATATCTATTCAGGTATTGTGTGACCCCTTGTTGTGTCAGTATGTACTAGTATTTTGTTGGTAAATTGTTGTTTTAAACCTTAGTTCTCATTGTAATGCTTTTAATGTGACTTTAATTGTGTAACTGTTTTGTGTGATTTTCAAACTTTTATATTGTTGCATGCTTAATAAATACCATCTTTCTAAGAAGAGATTCCCAGTATTGAGTCATTTGCTCATGTTGAACAAACACGATTTATGAACTTTGAACAGTCTGGAATGTGTTCTGTTTTTGGCTTGTTGTAACGTGTAAATGCGCCATCGTTTTCAGAGAGCGATATTAAAACGGACACTGTTTATTGTAGAGGTCCCACCGAGATCTTGACTATCGAAGGTATCTCTTTATCTCCTACAGTTTTTGGAGGTCCTTTAATTTATTGCTCTTAAGAATATATTAACTGCCTACAATAGTACCCACATACGGTATTCAAACTCAATGACCCAGACGATAAATGGTGTGGCATCTGAGGACTGGAGGAGCGGATGCGCTCGTTAACCTAGGGGTCATGAGCGAGGATATAAATAGGGGACTTAGCATACATGATCTGTTCCTTGGTAAATGGTTAGTGTTGAAAACCTACAAGGAGTCTGTGTGCTGTTTCATGAACCGTGAGTTTTGTCTTGTGTTTATTAGTGTTTTGTTAACTGTCGTCTGTTTTTAATAGACTACCAGTTGCACGATCCGAAGCTGTAGCGAAAGCCAGCATAAACCCAGACATCACTTTCACCCCTGCATTTCACAGAGAACTGTATTACACCACTTGCATGTATTCACTATCACTAAGAACTGTGTTTGTGTTTTGTGTTTAGTGTTGGTGTGTAAAACTGGACTTTTTGGTTACGGGTCAAACCCGGGGAATTACAAATACTGAGTGATACACGCCGCTGTATCACTCCAATATTATTATTTACAGGTGTATGCCATAAGGCTCTAGACATTGTTAATTAAATCAATAAACACCCTTGCACCTGGAAATCATTGTCTGTCTGTTTTATATTCTCTCTGCACTGCACTCACCTGTATTCACTCACCACTTTGCCACAGACAGCCACAATTACATGCGCTGCCCTGCTGTCAATTACCAGCCTAATTTTGGTTGTTGGGTATCTCCTAATGTCTCCATGTAGGCTACCAGGTCTCCCCATCAGCCGCAAGATTTGAATGAGAGTTTGCCTACACCCATAGTCCACTAAAGCATGGGTGCTCTTTCCCCCTACCTGTTCTGGCATAAGATAGGGGTCCTCCTGACAATCCCCAGAGCTCTTACCTTTAACATTGTTGCTTTTGTGAGACAAGCAGAATGGAAGAGGGGGATTTTGCTCAAGTAGTGGCCATCCTAGCCCTCACTTTAACCAAGGACAGATTGGTACATTTAGGCTTGGGTGCTTTTGCAAGCTCAGGACCCATTCTTCTTTCTTCAGTGTTCCCGACGTCCCTCTGGATCTGTTAATGTAGCACTCTGCGAGATGAACAGCCTGGATGACGGTAGTGGGCTGGTGTCGGCAAACCCACAGTTAAACCTCTGCGGGCAATTTGTGCAGCAGATGAACTCCATGATCTGCTGGCTCATGCAGACATCTGGGTCCTTGAGCCGTTGACCCACAGTGCAGGGTCTCTCTCCGGAGCGTTTCACTCCGAGTCGGTCCAAGATGTTATATCCTTCTGTGGCAAAGTGGCTGCTGAGATGAACAGGTGTAGAGGTGATGCAGTGCAGAAATAATCACAGGTGAAAATTGTAATCCAATTTGAAAATGTTATTTTTATTGTAAACACAGATCCTGGTCTGGCGACCAAACAATAATCCTCTGGCAATACACCCCTGGTGTAAAGCTTGGCAGGAAAATGATAATAATGATTTGTAAACAAAACAAATAATAACACATTATCCGGTCCCACAATACTACTAACACAAATCACCAGACCGGGGGAGTGCAGTAGTGCTCAAGGTGGGTGATAACAAATAACAGTGACTGTTATTTTATTTTATTGTTCCGGGTAGTGCTGGCCCAAGGCGACAGCTCCGGAGACGTGTTAGCCATCTAGTGAATTTACAAACAAAAGACAATTACTAACAGTGACAAAAACAAACAAAACACTCACAAATACTTTATTTTTAATTCTTTCGGGAACTCTCCCGGTCCTTCCAGTTCTGTGCTTCTCTGAACCCAAGCGAAGGAAAAGATTTACGATTCTCCGGCCCCTTTATGCCATTCCGCATGACCCCTTGGTAAACGATTGCAGCTGACTCTATTGCCTGCAGCTGTTACCTCGTTTACCTTCCGGGTCAATACGTTCCTGCAACAGAGTCTGGCCTTCTTCCAGGCTGACCGACTTCCCGACCCAGGAAATGAACTCAGGCCAGCCCGTCCAAAGCCTTTCCCTTTCGCTACTTAGCGCCCTCACAGGTCGGGAGGGAGATTTACAACCAGAGCTCATTATATTTCTGTCACACATTCACATGAGACGTAAAACCGAGGTCCTATTGTAATTGACTCTGCAGATACTTAGTTCACCCCCTAGTCTCTGTAATTCACTATGGATAAAAGTGTATGCTAAATGGCTAATTAATAATAATAATAATAATAATAATAATAATAATAATAATAATAATAATAATAATAATAACAAAATATTGCTTCCTTCATGGTAACATAACTGGGCACTGGTATCATCAAGGGCCTGATAGGGTGCCTGTGCCTCTCCCATCAAAAGTGGGACAAGATTGTGTGGCAAGGTCACTGTCTGACCATCAATAAAGTATTAGAGAACATAAGTTCACAAGAGAGAGGAAGCCATTCGGCCCATCTTGCTAATTTGGTCGTTAGTAGCTTATTGATCCCAGAACCTCATCAAGTAGCTTCTTGAAGGATCCCAGGGTGTCAGCTTCAACAACATTACTGAGGAGTTGGTTCCAGACCCTCACAATTCTCTGTGTAAAAAAAGTGCCTCCTATTTTCTGTTCTTATTGCCCTGTATGGCATCCAGTGCCACTGCATTGGTCCTCTCATGCGGGGGTAGGGCTAGCACACAGTTGCGGGCCTCGTCCCCCAGTGCTGAAACGAGCTGGGTTCCCTTCTCCTGTTCCGCCCACCCATTAGCCTCTCCGATAGCCTCAAACATATAGTAGAATGCCTCTCAACTACCTGTGCCATCGAATTTCCCCACTTTCACCCGGGGCGCACCATGGGAACTTCCAGGCTGTGGGTATGGGGCTGTAGTGTCCCAGTTCAGGGCCTGTGACTTCACCACCTCCTCAGGTCCACCGCCGTTGTTGACATCCCTTGCCTCTGCCCATTGAGCCAGAATGGCTGCCTTTACTTCGTTCCGCTGTTCGCTGGTAAGGCCCGAGTCCCTGTAACTGTCTCACTGTAACTGTCTCACTGTCATGGGAGCTGCAGTCGCTGAGGTCGTCATGGGAACAATCAGCCATTTTTTGTTTTGCTCCACGAGGTCCCCATGATGCGTCGGCCATTTTGTGTGTACCAGGCTGTCCTTGTGGCACGTCAGCCATCTTGTGTGTTGCTGTCTGCACCTGCCTCCTCTCTGAACCCTCTCTCTCCACGTTTCAAGCCAGGCCGGCTCATGCTTCATCTGGTCCCGTCACCTCTACCGGTCCTCAGTGCGATCGTATCCCCGTACGGCTCCATAAGGTCACTTCTGACACCAGTGTAACATTTTTGGGTTCCGACCTTATGGACTCAGGCGGAGGCAGTGATTGTGGTGAACGGATGAGGTCAGCCTGTATTTATTTAGAATAAGGATAGAGAGGTGAAAGAGCACAGGGTAGGCAGAAGTATGGGGGGGGGGAGGGTCAAGCCACGCACACACACACGCTGCTCCGCAGCCGTAGCTCCTCTGGCTCGTCACTCGGACTCCAGTCTGGCTCCTTCCTTCTATCAGTCGCTCCCTTGTCCCAACAGGTTGACCGTCCCCTCCCTCTTTTCCTCTCACTTCCCTCACCAAGGTTCATGGGAGGGCGGGTTAATGACACAGCTGTAGTCGGGGCCCGTCTCACGGCTGACAGTAATAATAGTGGGTGTGTGAGGCGTGTGAGTAATAATGGAATGTCCAGAAAATAATTTACGTGCAACAAAATAAAATTTGTTTTATTAATATTATTTGTTACACAATAAAATAAAACAAAACAAAAAAAGAATGGCGTGAGGGAGGGGGTGCTGGAATAATGATAAAAAGAAGGGTTCGGAAACTCCTTAGTCCTCTTCACAATATCCCCGGACATAAAAAGGGATAAAACAGAAAAGAAAACATTAATGTGTATTCCGCCCCGTGATAACAAAATCAAAACAAAACAAGCCAATGCTCCGTCTCTCCCTCCAGCCTATTCTCCCCGCCTATGCTTTTTAGGATCAACCTCGAACACAGTAGCACGTTCCCTTTAGTATGCAAAGCCCCGCCACTGTAGTCAGTGGAACACCAATCCCAAACTGACAAGTGTCCTTACATCTCACTTGACTCGAGTGACCGGGATTTACATACTCGCACTTCCGCCCCTCACCAAGGTGCCGTCCCTCATAAAGATGACTTTTGTCATGGTCACGAGACCTTGGTAAGGGAAGTCCCGAGTTGATGTCTTCTACTGTCAGGAGGCTGAATTACAGACCGAAACCCCTTTGACTCATCACAGGGTGGTTCTCTTTCTCTCTTACTATCTCCTCACTCCTATCAGTTTGCTTGTCGTCTCTCTCTCCCCCTCCTCGTGTCATTCCTGCCGCTCTTATATGCTGGCCCGCCCCCCTCTCGCTTCTCAGACCCGGTTGGAGGAGACCTCTTGGTGGCCTTTCCCCTCCGCCCAATCAGCGTCTTCGCCACCTGTCCATCACGCGGGTCCTCCCACCACCCGCCATCTCTCTAGGTCGTTACAATACTTTTATATGTGTGTGCATTTATATGCAGAGAAGATTACATTACTTCCAGATTGGCTAGCCTGCGCAGTGAAGTATATAAATATTTCGGTTTTGAGGTGGCTGATGGAATAGTAAAACAATATAACAAGACCTTGCTTTTCTCCATGGATATTGTGAAGCAAAGCACCACTAAGTTAAAGTAAGTTATTGCTTTTCTTATGTAAATATCTGTTAACATCTATATGTATATATGTTTCATATTGCTTTTGTGTTATTACATTTTTCTGTGTTTTGGAAGACTTCGATATTATCGATATTGATATTGAAATATGTGCACAATCTCGATATACAATTTTCATATCGATGCCCACACCTAGTTTAAATAAAAAATTGCTTAAACCACTGGTATGTGTTGTGCATGGCTTTCACTAATTCCTTTTAATTATCATATGTATGATTTCAATGTTATCTTCAAATAAAAAACTAAAATTAAAACTTATATATTACAGACCACAGGGTCATTTATTCATCATTAGCAAATTAATATTTTAAACTTCAGGGTACATTATGCTGTCAAAGCTTGCTAATCTATTACGAATTGACTCAATGCCAAGATGCTGCAACAAACAGATTTCTGCACCATTATCCTAGCAGTTATGATGTGTTGGATTGCAACATCAACACTGTTCAAGTTAAAGGTAGGTATTATCTACTGTACACAGGTACAGATTAACGCAGAGGCAAACTAGGCATGGGCCTAGACTTGAGAGGGGGTCAGAAATGTACGCCATCGTTTGCCCACCCCCCTCTCACATGTGTCTGTCTCTTTAAATAATAACGTAAGCTAGTATTCAAGTAAAATAAAATATCAAAGGTGCATGACTGCATTCCAGTTTACAGTAGACAGACCTGTCAACTCTCCCGTATTCACCGGGAGTCTCCTATATTTTAGACCCTTCTCCCGGACATCTCCCGGGACAGATTTTCTCCCGTATCTTGCTCAAAACTCTCCTGTTAAACCCCCTTATGTCAGCAAATCTTTAATGTCTGCAAAAGTAATTATGTGGTTACTGCAATCTATGTTTGTACTTAGCAGGGTTTAGGACCCAGGGGAGCCCTGTGGCAGGCATGCATTGAGTGCACGAGGCAAGTTCACATACTTAGCCACGCACCTGCAGCCCCCCTACACCAGCCCGCTCTACAAGGGAAACAGTAAAAAAGGTTGCACCACCCCCACCCCCCACTCCCGATTTTGTATTTTCAAAAGTTGACAGGTATGAGTGGATGTAATGACAGTTTATAAACAAATCAAGATTATTTGGCCACTGCTGCATATTCACAAATAAAAGAAATATAAATAACTGCGACTGTAAATAATAAAATAATAAAATACTTCCGTATTTACTTAACACAAGTGATATACATAACATCTACCACCCTAGTTTTCATAGAATATTCTTCACCCATAACTATTAAATACAGAAAAGGGGTAAATTCATACTAAACAAATGAATTCAGTGTTGAACATTTCGACTAGAAGTGTATAAGGAAGGCAGTCCTTAAAAAGAGGTAAGATTGTAGATAATCACACTCTACCAGCACTTGCATTCTCCTTATTAGGTGGAACACAAACAGCAGTCTTTTAACTGTAGCTGTCTACAGCACTACACTGTAAAATGGTAGCGCTGTATCTTTCTAATGAATCTTTTTGACTATACCTCATTCTAAGCTGCTCACTATGCAGGAAGTTATTTATCCCTGTTGTATCAATAACAAGGCACAGTATTTATTATGTCTCCCTACATGCAAGATATGTCCCCTTTTAACAGAGCTTCTTAGTACTAATTTCTGTTGTGGAAATGTACACTTTCATAAAACAGTAGTGTAAAGGAGTTTCACCAAGGTCCTATTACAGACTTACCGTCAATTCAAAATAAACCATTGCAATGGTTTTCTGTAGTCTATAATAATGTTTTTTTTTATTTATTATGTTTTATTATTATTATTACTAACATGTGTAGAGTTCTGTTTATTGAGGGTGTCAAATATGCTTTCCTTAAAGTACATTTATTCTTAGATGCCTGAACCCATTAAGGTTAAAGTTTAAAGTGACATGTGGCTCCTGCAGCCCTCTGAGAGATACATATACACATGACAAAACAACAAGCCTCGGCCTGGATGGTCTGACAATTCATTCCAAGGGGAAGGTGGAAGTCGGCCATCTAGAAAGGGGGCGAAGCCACCGTACACCAAATCATCGCCCCAGAAGGGAAGCGATGTGGTAACCACAGATTGGAGGAGAAACGGTTGCACTCGCTAACCAAGGGGGTGTGTCTGACAGTACAAAAGGGGACGTGGCTAGGTGATCTGTTCTTTTTATTATGGTTAAGGTTGAACCGAGAAAGGAGAACTGTAAAATAACCGTGTTTTGTTTGTATGTTGTGTCTAATTATACTTGTTTGTTCTTGTTAGATGGTTAACACGATCCAGAGCTGTCACTTAAGGCCAGGGTGTCCTCGACTCACCACGCACCAGCTACCCCTGTAGACTGGCCGGGCACCTGTGGGCTTGCCTGTAAGCTGCCCAGAGCTGCATTTTCCTCTGATGCTGTAGCTCTGGGTTGGCTGCATGGCGGGCATGCAGAGTGAAATAAAGCAGTCGGCTGATGGCACACGCTCCGGAGGACAGTGTGTGTTCATCTTCGCCGCACCCAAGTCAGCACAGGGGTGGTAGCAGTGAGTTGAGTTTAAAAATACAATTGGATATGTCAAATTGGGAGAAAAGCAGGGTAAAATTAATTGGCGACTACTTAATAAAAAATTTAAAAATTAAAAAAAAAATCTCAGAAGTTAAAAGCACCTCGGTGGTACACCATTATCCTGCCCACAGTGTTTGTAAGAAATATCACATTTGTTTTATGTGGTATTCCTTGCTGATGTATTTCTTACATTCACTGGGGTCATAGTGTTGCCGGGGGACAGGTTAATGGTTACACTGTGTTGTACCAGCTGAACTTACAGAGAATACATATTTTAGAGCTGTATTAAGACCACAGATGTGTTTTTAACTTCTGATTTAAAGACTTGATGAGTGGAAAATAAAATTATATACAAAGATAACTTAAGATAACTGTACCAAGATAGATGTGTTATGCTGCTATTCAAAGAAAAATGATTGAAAATCCAATAAAAACTAACAAAGAAGACTGCGCGGCGATCTGATTCAAACATTCAAAATCCTAAAAGGTATAGACAATGTCGACCCAGGGGACTTTTTTGACCTGAAAAAAGAAACATGGACCAGGGGTCACAAATGGAGATTAGATAAAGGGGCGTTCAGAACAGAAAATAGGAGGCACTTTTTTACACAGAGAATTGTGAGGGTATGGAACCAACTCCCCAGTAATGTTGTTGAAGCTGACACCCTGGAATCCTTCAAGAAGCTGCTTGATGAGATTCTGGGCTCAAGAAGCTACTAACAACCAAACGAGCAAGATGGGCTGAATGGCCTCCTCTTGTTTGTAAACTTTCTTATGTTCTTATGTTCTTACTCAGCAGCCTAGAACAGACTGGCTGCTTTCTTTAAATACCCTGCACCTGGCTCTAATGGTAGCCAAGTGCAGGGGATAATTGCTAATAAAACAATTAACCAATGTAATTAAACAATTAAAGAAATTAATGCTTTTCATCCAATGACCTTCTGGGAGGTGTAGTCCTTTGCTTCCCAGAACTACACTTTCTCACTATATATATATAGTGACAAAGTATTGATCTGTAAAGTCTAACTTAAGCACACTTCGGTCAGAGAACAGAAGCAACACACAATGGTATCACAGTTAATCAGGACAGTGCCTGTTGGTTTATTGTCTCCCTGGGCCCAGGCAGATGGGTTGTTGAGTTGGGTCACAAAGTTCAGTACACAAAGCAGGTTATCATACAAACATGGTCTCACCGCCGGCAGAGTAGCTCCTCATCACATTCCTCCCAAGACACCTGTTTCCGGCGGGTAGTTTTCCCCATCGGCCATTTTGTGACTGTCGGCCATTTTGTGTGAGGACACAACCCCGACAAAATGTCTGCCCGCACATACCTCCCATTGATTACCTCACCCCCTGGGATTGCCACAATATATATATATATATATATATACACATAAAGGGGTATTTAATAAGATTAATATTTTCCATTACAGTTTGCCTCTGAGAGCTGTAAGATAAGGAATTGAATGTTAAGAAAGTTATTAATCTCTTTGTTCACAAGACGACTCTATTAACAAATGTATATTTGTACAGCAGTTGGTTTTAATGGAGATTTAACATATAATACACCGACTGTCCAAAACATTCGAGAATATAAGTAAAATTAAAAAACCCTTGTTCTGTACGTGGTCATCCATTTGACAAGCAATAGACTTGTTTCAGTAGCTCAAATCACAAAAGCCTTCAACACTGGACAAGACCCACCCGTGCATTGGGAACTGCACATAGTGTGCTTTTTCTGCATTTCCATTATTTTCTGTTAATAATTACAATAATCATATTATTATTTTATTTAGTTTCCAGAACCATAGTATCGTATTATTTTATTTCTGGTTATGAAGTACCTATGGAAAGTGACTATCAAATCCTGTGTGAGTCTGTCACCCCTCATGCTGTGCAATGATAAATTAAAGTAACTTGGCTTAAGCCAGGGGAGAACTGTCTGTGGAATATCTGGTTAAGTGTTAAAATGGCATAAGAGGGCCCTCCTGATCACAGCCTTTTGTAAACAGGGAACCATTTAACTCTAGACTGCCCAATTAATAAAATTCATTTCAGACAAGGAAACTAGTTTGTGAAATGAATTTTAAGTACAGTTCAAGAGCTGCACAGACATTCTTAATTAGTAAGGAACAGCATAATAATTACAGTGTAGATTAAATCTCCATTTCTTGACTCTTCAAATCACAATTTTAATTAGAACCATTTTACATTTATAGGAGTTTAGGCTCTTTTACAAAATGATGAATTCAATAACAGAGACCTATTAAAATTTTTATTTAACAGCGCTAATATTTCCTTATTCCTTATTCAAGCTGAATAGGGGAATGTTTTTTTTTCTTGCATATTAGACACATCCAGGTAAGTGTTCCAGGCAAAATATATATATGTTGCGAATAAAGAAATACATTTTTTTATGCTGAGAGAGAAGGGCACTGGGCACCTGCTATACAGAGTTACCCACGCTCTGGGCATGGGACAGCCCGTAACACAGTTATTGGTTCCTAAGCCATTTCAGCCGGAGGTGATGCGCCTTGCGCATGTGTGGCAATGTGCCCCGCCCCTGTGTGTATTTTTGTGTTTTATGTTGTATGTTGCATGTGTTAATGTTGGTGTATAGATATGGCTGCACGGGATATAAATGGGTGTGTGCAGCATGAGTTATTTAAAATGTATAATTGTATTTAGGCACAGGGATTGCACTTCACTTCACGTGCATTTAAAGTATTTAATATGTGAGCATGGCGTTGCACATAATTAGTTCACTTGCTGGGATTCAAGTGAATAATTAATTAGTAATTAAATCCCAGCACAACAGTATATATAGATGCACGTTTTACTCACTCGGGGTTGTGTGTTCGTCCAGTTTGTGAGTGGAGAACGGGTGTGGAGAGAAAGTAAAGTAAACTAAAATAATAATTGTTATAAGTATTTGCACTCACTGTGTTTGTCTGTTTATCCAGTTTGTTTAGTGTTAATCCGTTTTGTTTGTCTATTTATTTTGGCCTCAAGTGACGTGTCCTGTTTTCTGTTTAAACCTTTTATTTTGTTTAATAAATGTGCTGAGCACAGCCATTGCAGCTCAGTTTCACTCATCATTACTGCCTCTATGCGTGATTCTTTCTGGACTGATGTCATCACTGCAGCTAGCCTGTCACAGCATGATATACCATTCTCCAGTCATCTCGGATATGAGTAGACTTTGGAGCAAATACTGGCTTTCTTTTATTGGCTGGGGATTTATGAGGATGTGAAAAGATATGTGGCGGGATGTCCGGAATGTCAAAAAGTAATGCTGGGTAGCCTTTTGAGGTGATCAGGGCCATAGGCAAGGTTAATAATGAAATCAGACAGCCCGGTCACCGAAATGAAAGACAAATTCATCATATCAACCTCCTCAAACCGTGGAGAGAATGAGAAATCTTGTTCATATCCCCGGTTCAAACAGAGGAGGATTTTGGCCCCGAAATTGAGCCAGCTAGCACACCTAAGATTGAGATTGGGGAACAATTACTTCCTGGTCAGAAACAAGATTTATTGGAGTTAATTGGAAGGTTTGACGATGTCTTTTCTAATGTGCCCGGTAAAACGGACAATATTGAACATGCTGTTGTTACCCCGCCAGGTGTCAGGGTTAGAGAGAGACCTTACCGCATCGCAGAAAGTCGAAGGGAAGCCATACACAAAGAGGTAAAATAAATGCTCAAATTGAAAGTCATTCAACCTTCCCAGAGCAAATGGTGCAGTCCCATTGTGCTAGTGCCCAAGAAGGTGTATTCAGGAAGGTGAATGCAATCTCTAAATTTGATGCTTACCCTATGCCTCACTGGGACAAGCACGGTTAATCTCAACCCTAGACCTGACGAAAGGGTACTGGCAGATTTCTCTGACTCCGGAGTCTCAAGAAAAAACAGCTTTCTCCACCCCAGAGGGATTATTTCATTTCTGGACCATGCCGTTTGGCCTACATGGTGCAGGGGCATCCTTTCAGAGACTAATGGGCAGGGTATTAGGTCGTCATCGAAAATATGCTGCTGCATATATAGATGATGTAGTCATCTACAGTTCCACCTGGGAGGAACGTCTTGAAAGAGTATCAGCCGTCCTGCAGTCTCTGAGAGAATCCAAACTAATGGTGAATTTGGGTAAGTACGCATTTGGGAAAGCTGAAACACAATACTTAGGTTTTATGATGGGTAATGGTCAGGTGAAACCAGTGGCTTCCAAGGTGCAAGCCTTAATGGACGCTGCGGTCCCCAAGACCAAACATCAGGTAAGGTCCCTACTGGGGTTGGCAGGCTATTATCACCGTTTTGTTCCCGAGTATGCCACCATCGTCAATCCCCTAGTTGACCTTACTAAAAAAAATTTACCCACTACAGTGAAATGGACAGAACATTCAGGCCCCTGTTTTGATTACTCCAGATTTCAGTAAAGAGTTCATCCTCCAGACCGATACTTCAGACGTTGGTCTGGGGTCTGTTCTGTCCCTCAAAGTAGCAGGAGTTGAACACCCTGTTCTATTCCTCAGTAAAAGATTGCATCCCAGAGAACGGAAGTATTCTGGCAGTCAAATGGGCCATGCACACTCTGAGGTATTACTTGTTGGGGCGTTCATTCCTCCTAGTCACAGACCACACCCCTCTAAAGCGGCTTAACACGATGAAGGACACGAACGCCCGTATACCTCGGTGGTACCTGGTGCTCCAGCCCTTCGTCTTCCAAGTGAAGCATCGTGCCGGTAAGGAACATCAAAATGCAGATTTTTTTTCCCGGGGAGGGGTGCGATTGGGGATGTTAGGGTCCACTCTGAGGTGTGGGATATGTGACAGGGAGAAAATGAATCTGAGCTGCAAATCTCCCTCCCAAACTGAGAGGGCGCTGGGCAAGGCTAGAGGTACCCCCAACAGGAGATGCACCGGTTCAAAGGTCACCGTAGGGGCGGCAGTTAGACCGGAAGTCAGCCGTCTTTCTGTGGGGAAAATCTGTGGAGAACCCGGATTTATTTACTGTGATCAGCTGTGTTGTTTGCAACAATTAGACTGGAGGCTGTGACACACTGATCACAGGGAGGAGTCTGGTAGTATTTAGGGAACACAGTTTTGCTGAATATCACTCTTGTCCTTTGGGAGATTGGTGCGTAATGAGCTGGAAGCTGTTCTCTTATCTCTTGTACACAGACGGCAGCGGGAGCCCTTGGAGCTGGAACTGAAATTCACGGACAACCACTGCAGCTGGAACTAAGAGGCACGCCACCCAACCCTACCTCACTACCCCATCACGCACGTCTGAACCCGCACTTATTATTTGTTTTTCTTACCTGTTGGTATGGACATTTTGTTTTGTAACATTGTAAAATAACTTGCCTCAAATATTAAAAGTGTTAAAAACGTATTTTGAGACCTTTTGTTTGTTTGGACTGCACCTACACCACATCACCCTCCACACTCTGACAGGGGGGCTGTAGGCAAGCTCAGAAGAGTAAAGCATTGTAAATATTTATGGATGGAATGGGAACATGTGTATTATTGTAATGAGAGTTGTAATGAAGTATTTTGATGAACTTTAGACATGATATATGGAAATATGCATATGGTAATACTAGTTAAGTATTTATTTTGTGGTGGACTAGTCCACGGGTGGGGTTAACAAGGTAAACCTTGTAAATAAGATTTGGTAGCTCACTTGGAGAGAATTCCCAAAGAGGATAGAAGGTAGCCGTGTACCTGCAAATTATAAATTTGACTGAAAGTGAAAGTATAGGACAGTAGACTACCTGGTCATACAATTTTATACCTGTGGGGCTTATTTGTTTTTTGTTTTGTACAAGTTTGAAACTTTTATTTTCACTGTTATTTAATTTTGAAAACTGTGGCCTGAAACCATTCAGTGTGGCCCACGAAGCTTCAATAAAATCCAGCTTTTTGCACTTTAACCTTGTCTCCTGATGTCTTCCTGCTACAAACACCAACCGCCCGATCGCTTAACTCGAGGTCCTGACTCCTGCATGTGCTAGTCCGCCATTAGGTACCTGCCCACACCTCCTAGCAGTGTGGAGTAGTGGTTAGGGCTCTGGACTCTTGACCGGAGGGTCGTGGGTTTCATCCCAGGTGGGGGACATTGCTGCTGTATCCTTGAGCAAGGTACTTTCCCTAGATTGCTCCAGTAAAAACCCAACTGTATAAATGGGTAATTGTATGTAAAAATAATGTGATCTTGTTACAATTGTAAGTCGCCCTGGATAAAGGTGTCTGCTAAAGAAATACATAATAATAATTGCAGGAATCATATTACAATGTATATTTTGCAGAGATTTATATACCGACCATTTTAATTAACATCTATACAGCGTGTGTGTGTATATATATATAGTGCCGTGAAAAAGTATTTGCCCCCTGTCTGATTTTCTGCATTTTTGCACATTTTTCACATTGTATTTGGTCAGATTTTTTTGTGGGTTGT
Source organism: Acipenser ruthenus (assembly GCF_902713425.1). Lineage (NCBI taxonomy): Eukaryota > Metazoa > Chordata > Actinopteri > Acipenseriformes > Acipenseridae > Acipenser > Acipenser ruthenus. The sequence goes on from NC_081197.1 coordinate 26,831,297, forward strand.
AGTAGTATATAGAGGGAGTCTGAGAGAAAAAAATTTGGTGCCAAAGTTTGGTGCTTCTTTCATTTGTTTGGTGTGTAAAGTAATCAAACAAGCAATCTTCAGGTGTGAAAAAGTTATTGCCCCCCCCCCCCCTAGTTAACTCAACCCAATTAAAGGGATAATTAGGGTCAGCTGTTTGAGTACTTTGGTTAACAACCAGGCCTGATTTGGGCCAGTCCTGCCCAATAAAATCTGACTAACTTTGGCCCATACCAGCAGAGTGAAGTTGTCATCACACAGGTTCTAGAGGCACATCATGCCACGAACAAAAGAAATTCCTGAAGACCTCCGGAAAAAAGTTGTTGATGCCTATCAGTCTAGAAAGGGTTACAAAGCCATTTCTAAGGCTCTGGGGCTACACCAAACCAAAGTCAGAGCCATATTGTCTAAATGGGGAAAGTTTGGGACAGGAGTGAATCTTCCCAGGAGTAGCCGTCCTGCCAAAATCTCTCCAAGAGCAAGGCATAAAATCGTCCAGGAAGTCACAAAGAACCCTAGAACAACATCCAGGGATCTGCAGGCCTCTCTCGCCTCGGCTAAGGTCAGTGTTCATGACTCCACCATCAGAAAAACACTGGGCAAAAATGGGATTCATGGCAGAGTAGCAAGGCGGAAACCATTGATCACTAAGAAGAACATGAATGCTCGTCTCAAGTTTACCAAAAATCACCTGGATGATCCTCAAGAGTTCTGGAACAATGTTCTATGGACAGATGAGTCAAAAGTGGAACTTTCTGGCCGACATGGGCCCTGTTATGTCTGGTGAAAACCAAACACTGCATTCCACAGTAAGAACCTCATACCAACGGTCAAGCATGGTGGTGGTAGTGTCATGGTTTGGGGATGCTTTGCTGCATCAGGACCTGGACGCCTTGCCATCATTGAAGGAACCATGAATTCTGTTCTGTATCAGATAATTCTACAGGAGAATGTCAAGCCCTCCGTCCGTGAGCTGAAGCTGAAGCGCAACTGGGTCATGCAGCAAGACAATGATTCGAAACACACAAGCAAGTCTACATCAGAATGGTTGAAGAACAAGAAAATTAAAGTTTTGGAATGGCCTAGTCAAAGACCTAAACCCCATTGAGATGTTGTGGCAGGACCTGAAACGAGCAGTTCATGCTCGAAAACCCACAAATGTCACTGAGTTGAAGCAGTTCTGCATGGAGGAGCGGGCCAAAATTCCTCCATGGCGCTGTGAGAGACTAATCAATAACTACAGGAAGCGTTTGGTTGCAGTTATTTCTGCTAAAGGTGGCATAACTAGTTAATGAGTCTAAGGGGGCGATTACTTTTTCACACGGGGGCACTGGGTGTTGCATAACTTTCTTTAATAAATAAATTAAATATTTATCAAATGTTTGTGTTATTTGTTCACTCAGGGTCCCTTTTATCTAATATTAGGTTTTGGTTGAAGATCTGAAAACATTCAGTGTCAAAAATAAGCAAAAATGCAGAAAATCAGACAGGGGGCAAATACTTTTTCACGGCACTGTACATATATATATATATATATATATAATATATATATATATATATATATATATATATATATATATATAATCTTTACAAAGATTGCAAACTTAATTGCTTTTGTTCTGGTTTCTTATGCTCCTTGTATATTGTTCCCTTAGTTCGCTGACTTATTCTTTCCACGACTCACTATAAACACACCAAGTTAAAAGCCCATAATATAAAACAATTTTAGCAGACACAGTGTATGCTTCTCAGGAAAGTAGAGACATTTTCTTGGGCTGCTGACTGATAGAAATAACTACAACATATCTACTCTTTTTCTTGTGATCAGATGGATGTGCTGAGTATAGAAGCGCTCTAAATGCTCAAGAAAACACCACAGGTCTAGGTTCAGTGTCAGATGTCAGAGGAGACATCCCTGCTAATGGAAAAATGTTACAGCTTGTCAGCCAGTGTATTTTATCTTCACAGCTCCAGGTATTTTGAGACTATTAGTTTCTGGCACCACCGGAAGGTCATTTTTGCAGCTTTGGTCAAAATCCACTCTTCAAAGGCTCTGCTGTCATGTATTTTGTAAAGAAGCTTAATTAGCCCAATTGGATCGTACATGGTTTTTGATTTGACATGTGGTGGGTGGTGTGCAAAAGGAAAGGTCATACAGCATTATCAACCTTCAATTGAGTGAGTTTGTGTCCTAGACAAATCACATATACACATGGCAACCATGATGGGAACTAAAGCAATGAGCCTTTAGTTCCCGAGAATACAGCAAATGTTTTTCAACCAATAAATGCTGTTTTTGATAGCTTAGTCAGTATTTCTTTCAGGGACTCACATGTGGTGGTATTTACTGTTAATCATGTTTATTAGGCAGTGTATAACTTTAACAGCACAGTTCTGGAAAAGATATTTAAAGCCATACTGCCCCTGGGGTTGTCCAAAAGTATCATCAATTAATTTAATTAAGTTTTAGTCTTAGTCTAGTCGACGAAAATGGTCAAGAGATTTAGTCTTAGTCATAGATATTGGTTTAATCAGTCAGTTAGTCCATTGCCAAGGACAGTAATGTTTTAGTCCATATATACTTTTTAAGATGGTTTCACAGACCCAGATTAGCTCTAATCTTGGACTACCCTACCTAAATTAACATTGAGTAGTCCAAGATTGTTTCACAGACTCTGATTAGCAATAGTCCTAGACTCACACCTAAAAAGTCAACATTGGGTTGTCCAGGATTTGTGCTAATCAAGGTCTGTGAAACCACTGGTTTGTGCAGCATATCAGTGTAATTACATTTATTTTTGAAAAAATCCTTATCTATTAAAGTACACACCAAAACAATTTAAAGAGCAAGTAAATTAGGCAGAAGCAATATGAATAATTTAAAGAAAACAACTCATACACTTATTCAATTTAAATATTTATTTGATATATTTATTATTTTAAATATGTCAGAATAATTGTCAGATTTCAGACCATATTTAGAGCCCTTTTAAGTTGGAAAGCATTTAAAGATGGAAAAACAAAAAAAAAATACAGCATAATTGTCATGAACATATATATATATATATATATATATATATATATATATATATATATATATATATATATAGCTATTAAGATACTGTATTTAAGGTTAAAAATTCCTCCCTACAAAAAGTTAAGGATTTGTTATAGAAAGGCAACTCCTTAGATAACTGGAGTACACACTTTAACGTAAACGTGGATGGTAGAGGTTATGAGCTTTGATATTTAAAATTAAGATAAAATCTAAATTATACAAAATAGAAACTTTAAATGTTCATTTTTAAAAATGCACATCTTTCCAGGTGAACTCTGCCTCTGTTTCTTTTTCCCTCTGTAAGACAGTGTGGGGCGGCAGTGTGGGGTAGTGGTTAGGGCTCTGGACTCTTGACCGGAGGGTCGTGGGTTCAATCCCAGATGGGGGACACTGCTGCTGTACCCTTGAGCAAGGTACTTTACCTAGATTTCTCCAGTAAAAACCCAGCTGTATAAATTGGTAATTGTATGTAAAAATAATGTGATATCTTGTAACAATTGTAAGTCGCCCTGGATAAGGGCATCTGCTAAGAAATAAATAATAACCACCAGTAATGCTGAACACTCTTTCAGTAAATGCTTGAGAGGCTGGCATGGCAAGTAAATCAAGTGCATACGGCTTTAGGACTAGAAAAGTAACAGGACTTTGATTTCCAAAGTGTAACTCCATTTGGATCATTGCTGCAGAGCTCTGACACAATGTGCTTGTACTTCTTGATTTCATGCCTGACTGAAGGAGCAGATCCTGAAACTGGTAACTTCTGTGGTGCTTTTGAAAATAAATGGAATCTGGCTCTTTTTGGTGAGGAACAGCTTTGGGATCATTCAGCAGATGAAGTCGTTTCCGTGCTACTGTCATTTTCAGAAAGAGTTTGGGCTGAATCAGCAATGTATTCTTCAGCTTTCTTCAGCACCTCTTGTAACTCATAGTCTTCATTTTTAATGAGTGTCTCTACTGCAACAGTAGGGTCTAGGAAGCAGGCTGCGCCCACAAGTATCTCATGGCATATCTCATGAATACAGACACCACATAGATAACATAAACAAACAAGATAGCTGCTTCTGCATCCAGCGCTCAAAGAATATCACAGACATTTGCAGAGCTTTTCTTAGATGTTATAGTAATAAAATAATGACTTGGATCGCATTATTGAGGAGTTTGGTGATAAAACGAGTGATCAGGAGACGATTTATCGGTATGCACAACTATGAATTATAACAGCAAGAGAACATTCAAAGAGGAGGTTAAATGTCTAAGAGACACAAATGGCAATATCATAGACAAAGAAAAAAAAAAACTAATATATTAAATGATTACTTTTCACAGGTTTTTACAAAGGAGGACATGGACAACATGCCCCACATGTCGACCTGTTCCTATCCAGTTTTAAATAACTTTAGCATAACAGAGGCAGAAGTGTTAAAAGGACTAGGAGCTCTTAAAATAAACAAATCCCCTGGGTCGGATAAGACCCTCCCAATAGTACTCAAAGAAATGAAAGAAGTTATTTACAAACCGCTAACCAAGATCATGCAACAATCTCTTGACACAGGGGTTGTACCGACAGACTGCAAAATTGCAAACGTAATACCAATCCACAAAAAGGGAGACAAAACCGAACCAGGTAACTACCGACCAATAAGCCTGACTTCTATTATATGTAAACTTATGGAAACTATAATAAGATCCAAAATGGAAAATTACCTATATGGTAACAATATCCTGGGAGACAGTCAGCATGGTTTTAGGAAAGGGAGATTGTGTCTAACTAACCTGCTTGATTTTTTTGAGGATGCAACATCGACAATGGATAATTGCAAAGCATACGATTCAGATTCGATTTAGGTATAGTAAGCAAACTTGTTAAATTTGCAGACGATACAAAATTAGAAGGAGTGGCAAACACTGTTGCTGCGGCAAAGGTCATTCAAAATGATCTAGACAGCATTCAGAACTGGGCAGACACATGGCAAATTACATTTAATAGAGAAAAGTGTAAGGTACTGCATGCAGGCAATAAAAATGTGCATTATAAATATCATATGGGAGATACTGAAATTGAAAAAGGAATCTATGAAAAAGACCTAGGAATTTATGTTGACTCGTAAATGTCTTCATCTAGACAATGTGGGGAAGCTATAAAAAAGGCCAACAAGATGCTCGGATATATTGTGAGAAGTGTTGAATTTAAATCAAGGGAAGTAATGATAAAACTTTACAATGCATTAGTAAGACCTCATCTAGAATATTGTGATCCGTTCTGGTCACCTCATTGCAAAAAGGATATTGCTGCTCTAGAAAGAGTGCAAAGAAGAGCAACCAGAATTATCCCGGGTTTAAAAGGCATGTCGTATGCAGACAGGCTAAAAGAATTGAATCTATTCAGTCTTGAACAAAGAAGACTACGCGGTGATCTGATTCAAGCATTCAAAATCCTAAAAGATATTGACAATGTCAAGCCAAGGGACTTTTTTTACCTAAAAAAAGAAACAAGGACCAGGAGTCACAAATGGAGATTAGATAAAGGGGCATTCAGAACAGAAAATAGGAGGCACTTTTTTACACAGAGAATAGTGAGGGTCTGGAACCAACTCCCCAGTAATGTTGTTGAAGCTGACACCCTGGGATCCTTCAAGACGCTGCTTGATGAGATTCTACGCGCCCCACCTGATATGGTCACCTTCCAGTTTACACCTACCACCGAGGTGGTAGATCTAGGAGGCAGCATACCTTCCCCCTTACACAGCGCCCTTTCAAATCGGGAGGGAGATTTACAGCATCAATCCTTTCTCTCTCTATCACACTGCTATACCATCACTGCTGAAATCCATCACTGCTATACCATCACTGCTGACATCCATCACTGCTATACCATCACTGCTGACATCCATCACTGCTATATCTTCACTGCTGACATCCATCACTGCTATATCTTCACTGCTGACATCCATCACTGCTATATCATCACTGCTGACATCCATCACTGCTATATCTTCACTGCTGACATCCATCACTGCTATATCAGCACTGCTGACATCCATCACTGCTATATCATCACTGCTGACATCCATCACTGCTATATCATCACTGCTGACATCCATCACTGCTATATCATCACTGCTGACATCCATCACTGCTATATCATCACTGCTGACATCCATCACTGCTATATCATCACTGCTGACATCCATCACTGCTATATCATCACTGCTGACATCCATCACTGCTATATCATCACTGCTGACATCCAACACTGCTATATCATCACTGCTGACATCCATCACTGCTATATCATCACTACTGACATCCATCACTGCTATATAATCACTGCTGACATCCATCACTGCTATATCATCACTGCTGACATCCATCACTGCTATATCATCACTGCTGACATCCATCACTGCTATATCATCACTGCTGACATCCATCACTGCTATATAATCACTGCTATATCATCACTGCTGACATCAATCACTGCTATATCATCACTGCTGACATACAACACTGCTATATAATCACTGCTATATCATCACTGCTGACATCAATCACTGCTATATCATCACTGCTATATCATCACTGCTGACATCCATCACTGCTATATCATCACTGCTGACATCCATCACTGCTATATCATCACTGCTGACACCCAACACTGCTATATCATCACTGCTGACATCCATCACTGCTATATCATCACTGCTATATCATCACTGCTGACATCCATCACTGCTATATCATCACTGCTGACATCCATCACTGCTATATCATCACTGCTGACATCCATCACTGCTATATCATCACTGCTGACATCCATCACTGCTATATCATCACTGCTGACATCCATCACTGCTATATAATCACTGCTATATCATCACTGCTGACATCAATCACTGCTATATCATCACTGCTGACATACAACACTGCTATATAATCACTGCTATATCATCACTGCTGACATCAATCACTGCTATATCATCACTGCTATATCATCACTGCTGACATCCATCACTGCTATATCATCACTGCTGACATCCATCACTGCTATATCATCACTGCTGACACCCAACACTGCTATATCATCACTGCTGACATCCATCACTGCTATATCATCACTGCTATATCATCACTGCTGACATCCATCACTGCTATATCATCACTGCTGACATCCATCACTGCTATATCATCACTGCTGACACCCAACACTGCTATATCATCACTGCTGACATCCATCACTGCTATATCAACACTGCTGACATCCATCACTGCTTTATCATAACTGCTGACATCCATCACTGCTATATCATCACTGCTGACATCCATCACTGCTATACCATCACTGCTGACATCCATCACTGCTATATCTTCACTGCTGACATCCATCACTGCTATATCTTCACTGCTGACATCCATCACTGCTATATCATCACTGCTGACATCCATCACTGCTATATCTTCACTGCTGACATCCATCACTGCTATATCATCACTGCTGACATCCATCACTGCTATATAATCACTGCTATATCATCACTGCTGACATCAATCACTGCTATATCATCACTGCTGACATCCATCACTGCTATATCATCACTGCTGACATCCATCACTGCTATATCATCACTGCTGACATCCATCACTGCTATATCATCACTGCTGACATCCAACACTGCTATATCATCACTGCTGACATCCATCACTGCTATATCATCACTACTGACATCCATCACTGCTATATAATCACTGCTGACATCCATCACTGCTATATCATCACTGCTGACATCCATCACTGCTATATAATCACTGCTATATCATCACTGCTGACATCAATCACTGCTATATAATCGCTGCTGACATCCAACACTGCTATATAATCACTGCTATATCATCACTGCTGACATCAATCACTGCTATATCATCACTGCTATATAATCACTGCTATATCATCACTGCTGACATCCATCACTGCTATATCATCACTGCTGACATCCATCACTGCTATATCATCACTGCTGACATCCAACACTGCTATATCATCACTGCTGACATCCATCACTGCTATATCAACACTGCTGACATCCATCACTGCTTTATCATAACTGCTGACATCTATCACTGCTATATCATCACTGCTGACATCCATCACTGCTATACCATCACTGCTGACATCCATCACTGCTATATCATCACTACTGACATCCACCAGCTTTCTAGACCGCTGAATTGTTGGGCCATTCCTTTGTTCCAGCAGCAGTGAAGAAACCGTTTGGATTCCGTTGTTGAGTTTTGGACTAGTTTGTTGATTGGTTGATATTGGTTGAATAAAAGTTGTTGTATTATACTTTGTCTACTAGAAAAGGCAGCCTGGCTCAACTGTAGCACCACTTTAGATGGAGAGAAATTCCAAGTACGATAAGGGAGGAACTAATAAGAGAGGAATTCACAAGTGTGTCCACGTCTGTGATTTGTACCATGCTTTTATATTATATACAATATTTACTGTGCTTTACCACGATATACTGCAAGAAGATTGATTAGAAAATAAAACAAATATATCTGCTGTTTCCCTTTCAAGTCGAAGACGACCACCAACATTATGTATGGGATATTCCTGCCCTTGAGGTAGGTAATGCTGAGCTCTCTATATCAGAGCTGCCGAAGACCCCTTCCTGGGATGACGCACTCGGTCCCACCCACCGAGTGTATAAAACTCACTCACCGGAAGATCTCCCTCTTTTTCCTTCTCAAGACGGTAAGGTAAGACCTCTGTGTTTAGAACTGAGCGTGTTGATAGGAAGAGCCCTGGAGTCGATTCGAGTCGGTTGTAGTTCCTAGCATTCGTGCTGAAAGCTGGCTTGCCGCTTTCCTGGAATCAACGCTCTTGAAAAAAGACCGAGTTCTTTTATCTTTCTGTCTTTCAGCGGCCCCCCTTGGTGGGCCCCTCTCTTTTTTACCTGTCTGTCATATGTGAGCGACTGTCTGTGCAGTCATCCGCGAATAAGTTGTTTTTTCTTCTTGAGAGTAACACAGTATCCTCCTCGGGGCCAGGCCTGGCCAGATCCCCGCTGTCAAGTGACCCAGCCGCGCTCTCCTCCTCGGGGCTAGGTACTGCCGTTGTCGAGTGGAGCCGCCGGCCGTTTGTGTGCATTCGGTGTACTCTCTCTCTCCTTCACTTCTTTCTCATTAGAAATTGTGATATTTTTGTCTGAATAAAACATCACCCACTGCGGCTTCGGCCTCTGTCCACCCCCCTGGTACACGCTCCGCGCTGACCAGGTGTGTGTGTTGACCACGCGGTAAGGGTACGCACTTAGCATTGCGGCCTCTCCGGTGCTGCGGTACCACGGCACACACGAGATTCTATCTTGGTGCGCAAGTGCGCAACGCAGGCTGCGTATTTTCCAATGCTCCAGCGTAGGACACGATAGTGTAACACGGTACGTGGTGTACGTAGTGCCCCAGTTCGCAGTGCTCGGTATTCACAGCGCACGTAGTGCGCAGGTGCTAGTACCCCTGCCTTTATAGTGCAGTTACGCACAGTGCGCACGGTTCACGCAGTGTACGGTACCAATTGCACAAGGCGTTTGGAATGCTCGAGGCAAGCAGTGCTGTGCACGTTGCACTTGTTGCGTAAGTACAGCTCTACTAGCGCATAGCTCGTGGTGCTGCACGGTAATACCAGTGCGCACTGAGCTCAGCTCAAGCGCTGCACGCGGTGTACATATTACACGGTGCAGGTGTAGTTGGTTGTGCACTAGTGCCCACGGTGCACTTGTGCCCACGGTACCCAGCGCAGGGTAAGCGATGTTAAAACCCTTAGCTGTACCGCTAGCAAATTTTACACTGTGTTAGTACCTGTGGGTCAAACGCAGTGAAAGCAGTGCTTAGTGCTATGCACAAGCCAGACGCCCTGTCTCAGGACTCCCTGCCTAGCATCTCGAATGCAGTACACAGTGCGCTTGGGGAGCACAGGTTATTGCGGCATATAGCTCACAGTGCTGCACAGTATCTGTGAAAACAGGATACTCGGTGCGCACGGGGCTCAGCATACCTTCTGTAACGCTAGTGAGTGGACACACTACGTTAACACTTACCAGTGTTCAACGTAGTGCGAGCAGTGCCTTAGTGCTAATGCACAAAGTCAGCACCATATTGGGGTCCCTTCCCTGTACAGCCTGCAACGCATCATACCCACAGGACGTATGGTGCTCGGTAGGCAGGTGCTTAGTACATCAGGGCGCATAGTGCCCTCGGGTGCTCGATGCACGAGGTGCCTCGTTGCCTTCTGCCTGTAGAAGGTGCTCCACTCCGCGATAGGCTATGCGCTGCCCCGGTCGTGTGACTGCACGTAGTCCAGGCTAGACACCCCTAATATCCAGTTACTACGCTGTGTTTACTCTTTTTTTCTGCGTAACAGCCTACATCGCGTTACGATTGCAGTCTGCTGAAAGCCTTACAGCGATCACTGTTTTCTATTTTCCTCTGCTATAATGTCGCCTTGGATAAGGGTGTCTGCTAAGGAATAAAATAATAATAATGTTGCAGTTTAAAAGAAAAAGAGAGGTGGTGTTCCTCCACCAGACCCCGCCTCTGCCGTGCCACGCTGTGGAGTTGACTCTGCTGGACTGCCTCAGTCCACCCTCTTGGTGTGCTTAAAATATTCAGTTCACCCGAGCTGCCGTGGTGTCTGCTTTATTATCCTCACAGCTTGCTCTTGTGTGCGTGTATGTGTGGTTTTATTTCACTGCCTTGCGTTTTTAAAAATAATAAAAAACGATACAAGCGCGATTCCTCCATCGGGACCCAGCTATGCTGAGCCCCGCTGTTGAGATGCTTAGACCGGCTTGTTTCAGCCCGCCTACTCGGTGGGCTGTTAAAAACAAAACAAAATCAGTTACCTGCGTTGCCGTGGTAACTATTCTTTTTACCCGCACAGCTTGCATGGAGTGTGTGTATTTTCTTTTTTTTAATGCCTTGCAGTATAGACCCTCACCTCAACCTTGCTGTTGTGTGTATGTATATGTGTTTTTTCTTTACTGCCCTGCAGTTTTAAAAATAAAATGTAGTATGATATTGTAGCGAGCGGTGGTCTCACTCTTTCGGGCGATACCGTTTAGTGCAGACAGACAGACAGACACGTTGCTTTTGAACAGCGCTCCGGTTTTATTGTCTTTTATTTCACAAATCCCTATCGGCTGGGACCCACGCCTCTAACACAAATAATCTCCCAATCTTTTCTGTATCTCGCTCCCTTCACCTCTAAGCAGCTGCTCTCCACCCCCAGCCCTTTTTCCTTCTCTTTTTCAGCACGCCCACCAATCCCTGCTCTTCACCCGCCTGCATGCCAACCGGACCTGACATAACACAACCTAACCTCAGCTACGAGAAGAGCTGACTGGTCAACTACATACAAATCCCACCCCCCCTCCCCCATCGGCGTGGGCTCGCCTCACAATACACAAACCACGAGCAAGACACACAGCACACAAAAGTCCCTTCACTTCGGCCAGGTCGCTACACTGCCCCCCCACCAGTCCCTCGCCCCCGAGGGAGCGCAATGTCCCGGAAGCAACCTGGTCTCTGACGGAGTCTCCGAGGCCGGGAAGGGGTCTCAGGGGGGCACGGTGGGGGGTAGGACGGGGGCGGTTGACGGGGTCGGGACATGGGCGAGGGGTGCAGGAGCTGAAGAGGGAGATGAGACCAGGGCAGGGACCAAGGGTGTGGGGGCAGAAGAGGGAGGGGAGGGCGTCTGGACGGAGGAGACCCTTCCCAGGTAGGGGGCCATCCAGTCACGGTGGAAAACGACATGGCGGCCCCGGGATGGCATCTTGATGCGGTAGACCACCTCGCCCACCCGCTCCACCACCTCGCAGGGACCCACCCACTTGCTCTCCAACTTGGGGCAGCGGCCTTTTGTCCTCTTCGGGCTGAAGACCCAGACTTTCTCCCCGGCGACAAAGTGACGTCCCTGTGCCCGGTTATTGTAGTTTCTCTTCTGCCGGATTCCGGCGGCTTGGAGCTGCCTCCGGGCGAAGCGATGTGCCTCCTCCAAACGATCCTGCAGCTGCCGTGCATATTCCGGTCCAGCAGGGGCAGCTGGGGCATCGGGTGGCCGGCCATAGGTGATCTCCGGGGGGGTGCACAGCTCCCGTCCGAACATGAGGAGCGCTGGTGTGCAGCCGGTAGACTCCTGCATTGCGGTGCGGCAGGCCAGAAGCACAAGGGGCAGATGGACGTCCCAGTCCATCTGGTCCTCAGCTGTGGAGAGGGCAAGCTGAGCAGCCAAGGTCCGATTGAACCTCTCCACTAGGTCGTCGCTTTGGGGATGCAGGGGGCTAATGCGGATCTTCCGGATCCCCAGGCGGTCACACATCTCCTTGAACACCCGCACCTCAAAATTCCGCCCCTGGTCAGAATGCAGCTCCTCCGGTACTCCGAACCGGCTGAAAAACCCGTTCACCAGGGCCTCACACATCGTCACCGCCTCCTGGTCTGGAAGTGCGTATGCCTCCGGCCACTTGATGAAGTAGTCCATGGCCACCAAGACAAACCGGTTCCCTCTGTCAGAGTGGGGAAAGGGGTCCAAGACGTCCACCGCAACCCTCTCCATCGGTGCCCCGACCAGGTACTGCTGCATGGGGGCTCGAGACTGTCCCTGGGGGCCCTTCCAGGCAGTGCAGGCGTCACAGCGGCGACAGAAGTCTTCCACATCCCATCGGCACTGCCCCCAGTAGAAGCCCCGGTGGAGACGTCGCAGCGTCTTCGTGACCCCAAAATGCCCAGTGCCAAGTGCCCCATGGTGCTGCGCCAACAGCTCCTCCCGCAGCCCCCGTGGGACCACCACCTGCCATCGCTCTACTCCTGTGGCTGCCTCCAGGAACTGCCGCATTAGTACACCATCTCGGACCGCCAACCCAGGCCACTGGGCCCACAGGCCCTTCACGGCCGGCGACTGTGCAGCCACCTCCTCCCAAGGTGGCCTCTGCTGCTTCTCCACCCAGCACAGCACCGCTTCCAGCTCAGGGTCCTCCTCTTGGTGCGTCCGCCAGTCGGGGAAGTCCATCGGCAGCACCCCTCGACAGGTGGGCTCACCTGACCCCCGTAGCCCGGCCTCCCTTTGATCGCAACGGCCGCAGTACCGGCATCCATCGTCCGCGCAGGGCCTCCGGGACAGGGCATCTGCATTCCGGTGCTGCTTGCCCGGCCGGTGCTGAATGGTGTACTGGAAGGCCTGCAGCTGCTCTATCCACCTGGCCACCTGACCCTCCGGCTCCCGAAAAGACATCAGCCACCGCAGGGCTGCGTGGTCCGTACGGATGGTAAAGGGGAGACCACACAAGTAGTGCTTAAAGTGCAGCACCGACTCCACGACCGCCAGCAGCTCCTTCCGGGTCACGCAGTAGTTGCGCTCAACCTTGTCCAGTGTCCTGCTGAAGTAGGCGATGACTGCCTCTCCTTCGGTGGTCTGCTGGGCCAAGACTGCGCCAATCCCCTCGTCGCTGGCATCGGTGTCCAGAATGAACGGCCACTGTGGATCTGGGGCAGCCAACACAGGTGCACGGCAGAGGGCTCCCTTTAGTGCATCAAAAGCCTCCTGTTTCTCCCGGGACCACGAAAAGGCCACGTTCTTGCGGGTCAGGTGGTTAAGTGGGGCGGCGATGGTGGCAAAGTACCGTGGCCTGCTCTGCGTCTTCCCCCTCAAATACAGCCTCCCTGCTACTGGCGGAGCAGCGGCCATGTCGGGCCCTAACTAAGCTCATTTCATCTAAACATGCTATCACAGTCTCATATGCAACTGTCTGTTTGCCCAAAGCCCGGTCTACTTCTTCAAACTCCTCTTCACTTAAACATCTTGTTAACTGCATCAGTTTCATTTCGCCATTCCAGTTATTTAACCTGGCTTTCTCACCCCATGCTTTCCTGCTATCGCCTCACCGACCTCTTTTCCCCGTTGCCGCAGCTCCTCCAGCGCCGCTCTCATGCTCTCTCCTTCCCCTCTGTGTCTGGGCACCGCTCCAAAGCGCTCCGCTGCCTGCTCCATCTTGAGACCGGCTGCGCGGATCAAATCCCACGCTCTGACACCAGCTGTAGCGAGCGGTGGTCTCACTCTTTTGGTCGATACCGTTTAGTGCAGCCAGACGGACAGACACGTTGCTTTTGAACAGCGCTCCGGTTTTATTGTCTTTTATTTCACAAATCCCTATCGGCTGGGACCCACGCCTCTAACACAAATAATCTCCCAATCTTCTCTGTATCTCGCTCCCTTCACCTCTAACCAGCTGCTCTCCACCCCCAGCCCTTTTTCCTTCTCTTTTTCAGCACGCCCACCAATCCCTGCTCTTCACCCGCCTGCATGCCAGCCGGACCTGACATAACACAACCTAACCTCAGCTACGAGAAGAGCTGACTGGTCAACTACATACAAATCCCACCCATTGAGATGTTACGTGCTTAGGACAAGAGCGTTGCGTCAATCTGACCAGCTCTTTTTCTGTCCCGGAACACGGACCCTAGGACTGCCCCTCTAAGCAGCATCTGTCACAATGGATTGTGGACACAGTCTTGACTGCGTATAATGGTGCTGGCTTGTCCCACCTGGTAGGATAGCCGCACACTCAACTAGAGGGTTGGCTACATCTTGGGCCCTTTCTAAGGTGCCTCGATGTCTGATATTTGTACTGCGGCTAGCTGGGCTACGCCGCATACTTTCACCAGACTCTACTGCATTAATGTGGTAGATCCTGCTGTGCCATCTGTGCCATCAGGGTGTAAGTTCACAAAGCTAACCTCTTGGTTAGACAGTGTTGTGCGTCTCTCATATGCTGCCATTCCTTCTCCCTCGCGACGGCTGTGGTATACATTATCCCATACATAATGTCTTGGTGGTCGTCTTCGAATTGAAAGGGAACGTTAGGTTACTTACCGTAACCCTGGTTCCCTGAAAGAGAAGACGACCACCAACCATGAGGTCGCTTCGGTCGCCCTCACGGGTTCGACGGAAAAAGAGGGAGATCTTCCTGTGAGCGACGGTTTTATACCCTTGGTGGGCGGGACCGAGTGCGTCATCCCAGGAAGGGGCCTTCGGCAGCTCTGATATAGAGAGCTCAGCATTACCTACCTCAAGGGCAGGAATATCCCATACATAATGTTGGTGGTCATCTTCTCTTTCAGGGAACCAGGGTTACGGTAGGTAACCTAACGTTTTCTACTCCCCTTAGAGCAAGTATGAAATGTCATAGTTATTAATATATTACAGTCTAGATTTACTTTGTATATAATTTTCTGTTTTAATTTTCACATATCAGGTGACTTTTTAAAAATCAGATGTTTAAATCACCCCAGTGGCAATATAACTCTTGGAAATATGTCTAATCTCTTAATACACCTCGTACACCAGTGTAACGATTAACCTGTTCCCCAGTGAATACAATATGTTCTTAGTTATGTATTTCATATATCTTCCAGGTGCAGAAGGGACATATTCATTGTTACACCCTGGTGTACTGGTTGTACTGAGATTGCACACATTTTAGAGCTCTGTTGAGGCTACAGGGGTACTTTAAATTACTGAGTTTTAAAGTCACAGGAATGTGAAACAATATGATACACAAAACGTATATTGTTTTTCCAAGTGCAGATATGGATACTAGTGCAACAGAAAGAGTGGCCACCTGGGGAGCAAGGTTTAATTAATTTATGTGGAGACGTGTTCCTGTATAATTATTTGCATACATTTCAACATCTATTTTAGAATCTATTAATCACAAAAGAACCTTAGACCTTTGGTAGCAATTAAAATGAAAAGGCTCTCCAGACTGGCACATGTGGAGCTAATTAGAGCAGGTTCAGAAGGGCCAACAAAAATGATTAGAACTCAATTGGATTGACTCCCAAGAGAAGCAGGAGATGGAGGGCAGAGAGGAGAGGAGAGTATATACACAGGTTGGGCAGGGGAAGTTAGAGAAAGATAGAGCATAAGGATAAACATCTGCACAACCCCACACAATATTGAGAGTTAGTAGATGGGATGGATCCAAATTATCCTTGAAACAGCACAACATCCCCACTACTCTGGAAGTGATGGTAAATTCTATGGTGATACATTCATGTGTTTCAACCATATATTTTGTGCTTCTCAGTATATTTATAACTAGACAACTTTTCACAGATCTTTCTATAAACAAAATAACAGGGTGCATTTCAAGAGATTTACTTGGTTAGATCAACTTTTGTATGCATAAACACTAAAATAGTGAAGTGGAGAGCCATCTCTAGTATTTTAATTTAGTTTTTCCATATGCACTTGGAACACTGTTGCAGGTTTGCAAATGGAACAGGACAAACAGTCTGACCCAAATCACAGCTTTGTCTTTTTTTAACTTCATTTATAGTCAGTTATGTGTTCATTTAAACAATGCTGGATTTTCACTGGTGGTGTTCTGGTGAGCAGTTATACTGGTAGTTAAGCCCTGGACACACTGCCTGATATGATCAATGGGGGGCACATGTGCGGTCAAGATTTATCAAGCTAAGGGACATAGATGCCCCCACCAGCTGCTTCTTCAGCCTGGAGAAAAAGAAAGCAAACAGCAAGCAGGTGCACTGTGTCCAGCTACCCTGTGGGAGAGAGTTGCTGGAACAGGAGCAGATCAAAGAGATGGCAGTGCAGTTTTATACTGGACTATTTTCCAGCGAGCCGTGCAGTCAAAATGACAGAGAATTACTGCTGCAGGGCCTGGCCACCCTGAGCGAGGAGAAGGGGAGTCTGGAAGGGATCATCACTCTCCAGGAGATGACCTTGGCAGTCAAGCAAATGGCCAGCAGGAAGGCCCCAGGGACTGATTATCTACAAGCAGAGTTTTTCCAATATTTCTGGAAGGAACTGGGGCCAGATCTGCTGCTAGTGCCACAGGAGAGTTTGGGAGATGGAGAGCTACCGCTTAGCTGGCGCAGAGCTGTAGTGACTATGCTGCCCATAAAAAGGAGACCTGTGCCAACAAAAAAACTGGAGACCCGTCTCAATTTTATGTGCCGATTTAAAAAAAATTTCAAAATGTCTGGCCATTAGACTGAGAGTATTGAACAGTATTATACACCCGGACCAGACCTACTGTGTGCCAGGATGAACAATATTTGATAATATATTTTTAATTACAGATTTTTTAACATGTACTCAGATGGGTGATTTTAATGTGGGACTGGTCTCCTTAGATCAGGAGAAAGCTTTTGATGGGGTCGACCACCATTACCTGTTTACACTGGAGGCATTTGGGTTTGGGCCCAGGTTCATTAACTATGTTAAAATTGTGTATAGTAATGTTTTTAGTATTTAAAAAAATAATGGGGGTCTGAGTCGGCCCTTCCCGGTGTGCAGGGGCATCAAGCAGGGCTGCTCCCTGTCTGGCATGCTGTATTCCCTCTCCATTGAGCCTCTGCTGAGGTGCAGGCTGTAGGGATGGGCAGTGCCTTGTTTTGCCCCTGCTGTGGCAGTAAAGGTGTCCGCCTATGATGATGATGTTAATGTGTTTATCTGCAGTAACCAAGACATCTAGCTGTTACAACAGAGCCTTGTGACATTCCAAGAGCAGGCTGTCTGGAGTAGGGATGGATGATGTGGTCGGGCTTCCTGGAGAGGTGGTATGTGGGAGACATAATGTGCTCTGTAGATGAGGAGGGAGAGCTCACTGTGCTGCTGTAAAATAACTTTTTAAACAAAAGTAAAGTGTATTATGTTTTTATTATTTTTACAATAGATGCTGAGTTTGTTTTACTGACTCCACACTCAGCACAAATATAAACCTGACCTTTGTATTTGGATGTTTAATTATTTGTAATTAAGTCTCTCTCTCTCTCTCTCTCTCTCTCTCTCTCTCTCTCTCTCTCTCTCTCTCTCTCTCTCTCTTATTATTATTATTTATTTCTTAGCAGACGCCCTTATCCAGGGCGACTTACAATTGTTACAAGATATCACATTTTTACATTATTTCACATTATACAGATTCACATTATTTTACATACATTATACAGATATCACATTATTTTACATACAATTACCCATTTATACAGCTGGGTTTTTACTGGAGCAATCTAGGTAAAGTACCTTGCTCAAGGGTAAAGTACCTTGCTCAAGTCCAGAGCCCTAACCACTACTCTACACTGCTGTCTCAGATATATTGTGAAAAGTGTAGAATTTAAATCAAGGGAAGTAATGTTAAAACTTTACAATGAATTAGTAAGACCTCATCTAGAATATTGTGTTCAGTTCTGGTCACCTCGTTACAAAAAGGATATTGCTGCTCTAGAAAGAGTGCAAAGAAGAGCAACCAGAATTATCCCGGGTTTAAAAGGCATGTCGTATGCAGACAGGCTCAAAGAATTGAATCGGTTCAGTCTTGAACAAAGAAGACTACACGGTGATCTGATTCAAGCATTCAAAATTCTAAAAGGTATTGACAATGTTGACCCAGGGGACTTTTTCGACCTGAATAAAGAAACAAGGACCAGGGGTCACAAATGGAGATTAGATAAAGGGGCGTTCAGAACAGAAAATAGGAGGCCCTTTTTTACACAAAGAATTGTGAGGGTCTGGGACCAACTCCCCAGTTACGTTTTTGAAGCTGACACCCTGGGATCCTTCAAGAAGCTGCTTGATGAGATTCTGGGATCAATAAGCTACTAACAACCAAACGAGCAAGATGTTTGTAAACGTTCTTATGTTCTTCTTATGTTCTTATGTTCTTCTTCGGATCCAGTCTAGTATCTCCTTGGTCCTGTTCTTCTTGCTACATGTCCGGCCCACTGCCATTTCAGTTATTTTGCTCTTATAATAACATTCATACTTTTGTTTGCGCTCTTATCCATTCCTTCCTTTTCCTGTCTCTTCTTGTTATTCCCAGCATGCATCTTTCCATACGCTGAGTCATTTGTAATTTTTGAGTCATTTTTACATTGAGAGTCCAGGTTTCGCATCTGTAAGTTAGCACTGGCAGCACGCATTGGTCGAAGACTTTCCTCTTGAGGCATAAGGGTAGTTTCCCTTTCAGAACCATGCTTAATCTTCCAAAGGCACTCCAGCCCATTTTTGTTCTTCTGTTGATTTCGCACATTTGGTTCTCCGTTGCCGAAACTAACTGTCCTAAGTATACATAGTTATTGACTTCAAGCTTGATCCCATTGACTTCAATTGCCTGTGGAGTAGTATGTTTATTGAACATGACTTGAGTCTTCAGGTTAATTGTCAAACCTGCTTTGATGCTAGCCTTGTGTAGTTCTTGTATTCTTGTTTGTAATTCTTCTGGGCACATTGTAAATATGAGGATGTCATCAGCAAATCGTAGAGTGATTCAAGCAGGCTCCATTGATCTTCAACTCCTTATTTTTTCAATCTAGTGTTTTGAAAGTGTTTTTTTTTTCAATCTTGATTTTGTCACTGTTTTTATGGAGTCTTACTGTGGATGTTGCATTCTTGTATATGGTACTGATCAAGTCTCAATTCCTTGTTTTTTCAGACAGCTTAATACATATCTTGTGTAAACAGAGTCAAAGGCTTTTTCATAGTCCAAGCAAAGTGGTAGTTCATATTCGTTGCTGGTTTGAATCACTGCCATACAACTTGAAGATGATCCATTGTTCTAAATCTACTCCTGAATCCTGCTTGCTCATTGATTGTGCCAAGTCAAATTTATCTTGAACTCTGTTGGTGAGTATCTTGGTAAAAATGTTGTATCACCGGTGTGTTGTTCCAGTTGTTTGGCACTTTATTTTGCTTAATACAATCTGTAAAAATATGTGACAGTATTTTTGTCAGTTCTTCACCTCCTTCTTTCCTTTTATGCCGTCTTCTCCGGGTGCCTTTCCTGTCTTCATATGTTTGATACCATGTTTCACTTCTTCCGGTAGAACGTCTGGAACTTCTTCCTCAGGTTGCGTTTTTTCCGTCTCGTCTTCATCATCTGCTATGTTGCTCTTTTCATCTTGATATCATTTTCTTTAAAAGTCTTCGACTCTCTTCAAAATCAATTTGTGGTTCTTGATGACAGTCCCGTCCTCTTGTTTGATTGCTAAATCTGTTTTTTCCCTGACGATTGGTCTTTGTTTTGCTTTTGGTTGCTTTCAATAGTTTTCTCTACCGACCTACAGTTGAACGACCGTATATCCTCAGTAATGTGCTTTCTTACTGTCTTGCAGAGCTCAATGTATTCAATCTTTGACTTCAGAGCTGCAGTTTGTTTCATTTCCCTTCTTTTCTTAATGAGGTCTTTTGTCTCTTGTGTGATCTTCTGGTCCCTTTTTGTTCCACCGATGTTTTTTGCTGTTTCTGCAGTTACTCGCTTCACTTCCAGTTCACTTCATAGATTGTTTATCTTGATTGCTTCATCTTTTTGCAGATCTTGGAGCGCTGAATCTATTCTTCAGTTCCAGTTGAAACACCAGGCTTTGCTTCTGGAGCATTTCTGCACTGATTGTGTTGGATTTCGTAATCACATATTTTGCATCTTACGAGTCTGTGGTCACTTCCTGTGTTAAAATTGTTTAGTACTGAGACATCTTGTGCGGTGTGCTTCTTGTTGGTGAGTATGTCAATTTCATTCTTCGCTCTGTTGGGTCCTCTTCTCTATGTCCATTTCCTGATGGGTTTCTTCTGGAAGAAGGTGCTCATGATGAATAAATTATTGTTCTCTGCAAATTCGATAGTCTGTCACCCCTCGGTGGTCGGTGGCAGTCCAGCCTCCGGGGAATGAGGGCCATGTTTTTGTAAATTGTAGATCCATGTGATAAAGTGGTTTGCAGTATACAGGTGCAGGAGTGATGCAGTGTGTAATTAGCAGACAGAGATTTGTAATCCAGTTGGAAAAGTATTTTATTTTTAACAATCAAGGTCTGGTGACCAAATAATGATCCCCGTCAATACACAGCAATGTGTAGTGAACAAGGTAAATAATAACGGGTTTGCAGTCCCAAATAATAAACACAAGTATCCTTCCCACAATGTACAAACATGGTCACCAGTCCTGGGTGTGTGCTGTAGTGCTTGTGGTGGGTGTACAGTTTATTGTGTGACAATAGTACAGTGCTGTTTCAGGTTTTGTGCTGGCCCTTGGCGACAGCGCCGGAATGTGTTAGCCATCTACTAATACAACAAGCAACAATTAGAGACAAAACAAAACAAACACTCATGATACGCTATCACAATACTGCACAGGTCCTTCCGGGTTATTTTCTCATAACCAAAGTGAAAGAACAGATTGCATCTCTCCGTCCCTTTTTATGCCGTCACGATGGGCGCTCCAGCAGCCACACTGCCAATCCTGAGGAGACGGGACCCCCGCCCAGTCCCCTGCACAACCGCCAGCAGAATTGGATGAACCAATGATGTACCAGACCCAAACCAGACCGGGGCCAAGCTGCTACTGCCCCAAGAGGATTCAATTAGAGTTTCCTGTGTAAGGATGCTGTGTAAGGTGGGTAGTATGCTTTCCCATAGACAGGCTGACTTGACGGTAGGTGGCAACCGGAAGTCAGCCATTTTGGAGAGAGCTCGTAGCTGCAAGTTTACTAAACAACTCCATTGTGATTAGCTGCGGGGCATGCAGCAATTGGCTAGACCGTGGTGCCGGGCTGATCACAGGGAGGAGTCTGGTTGTACAAAGGGGATGCAGTTAAGTGAGTACGCTGGAAGTAATACTAAGCTGGAGCGCTGTGTTTGTAATTGTTTTTGGTTTGGTGTTGCAGAGGAGGTTTAGCAGTCGGGAGCAGTCGCCACAGAACCCCGGAGCACTACCCTCACTGCACAGCACGGACACACACCACTTTCTATCTCCATTTGTGAAGATCACAGTTTTTTGCATGGAGGATTGTGGTTGTGGAGTGTCTTTTCTGTTTGTGACTGTAACCTGCCGTATACCCCCTGATACCATAGCTGGTAAAGGGGCAGATTTATTATTAAATGGCCAAAAGCTTGTGAGAAAACTGCATGGGACACAGTAAACACAGATCTCTGCTTTGCATTGGAAAGATTAAGTGGAACAGTTGAAAAGAAGCTGGATAAATTTGGGGACATCATCTACGCATATGGAAGTGAGAGGTTTGGAGTTGAAAAAAGGAAGAAAAAAGTACAAAAAGTATTCCTGGAAAGTCTAGACGGCAGCAGGAGATTGAACGCTTAGTTAGAGAAAGGAGACAGCTGAGGAACCAATGGAGAAGAGCAGAACAAAGTCAGAAGGAGGGACACAATCTCTTACAAAGGGTCATAAAAGATAAGCTTGCAACATTGCGCAGAGCTGAGCGCCTACGGAAACGCTTCAAAAAGAAGGAGCATGCGAGAGCTAACTTTTATAAAGACCCATTCAAATTCGTAAAGAAGTTATTCACCAGTGAGAAGAATGGCACACCAAAAGCATCTAAGGTTGAGCTGGAGAGATATATGGAGAAACACATACAGATTCAAAAAGGCAGGAGCCTATGTCAATTTCGTCAGACATCCCACCTATCAATCCACCAGAATACCAAATGGAGGACTGTGCACCTAAGTGGAAAGAAGTAGAGCAAGCTGTGAAAAAAGCAAGGGCTTCATCATCTCCAGGGCCTAATGGAGTTCCGTACAGAGTGTACAAGAGTGCTTCAGGAGTTCTACGAATTCTGTGGAAATTGATGAAAGTGGCATGGGAAAAACAGGTTGTACCAAGAGCATGGCGCCGAGCAGGTGGAGTCTTTATACCTAAAGAAAAAGATTCTACAAGCATCAGTCAGTCTCGTCCTATTTCCCTATTAAACATAGAAGGCAAGATTTTCTTCAGCATTATTGCTCAGAGATTGTCAACTTACCTATTAAAGAACTGCTTCATTGACACTTCAATACAAAAAGCGGGCATTCCAGGTTTCCCAGGATGCTTAGAACACATCAATGTGATCTGGCAACAAATTCAATCAGCTAAAAAGTAGAGGAAGGAGCTCCATGTGACATTCCTGGATTTGGCTAATGCATATGGTTCAGTGCCACATGAACTACTTTGGGCAGCATTTGATTTTTTCAGTGTACTGATGACATTAACAAATTTAGTGAAAGCCTACTTTGGAGATTTGCAATTTAGTAATTCAGCACTACATGGCAATGCCTAGAGGTTGAAATAATGGCAGGATGCACAATTTCTCCACTGGCTTTTACCATGGCAATGGAAGTAATCATTAGGGCATGAAAATGGGTAGTAGGAGGAGAGAGCTTGGCTTCTGGAATGCGACTACCACCAATTCGAGCATACATGGATGACATGACAACCATGACTACAACAGTAGCCTGCACTAATCGGTTATTGGGCAAATTAACCAATAACATTGAATGGGCACGAATGCAATTCAAGCCCACTAAATCAAGGAGCATCTCTATAATTAAAAGCAAAGTAGTAGATAAAACATTCTTCATTAATGGTGAGGCAGTACCAACAGTGTCTGAGAAGCCAGTGAAGAGTCTTGGGAGATGGTACGACGGGGATCTAAAGGACACAGTTCGTGTGGGAGAAGTTAGACAACAAGCAGTGGAAGGGTTGAAGAGCATAGACAGCTGCGCTCTACCAGGCAAACTAAAACTCTGGTGCTTTCAGTTTGGTCTACTGCCGAGGTTGCTGTGGCCACTGACTGTGTACGAGGTTTCTTTGACAACAGTAGAGAAGCTGGAAGCTTTAATCAGTTCATACATCAGGAAATGGTTGGGAGTTCCACGCTGCCTCAGCAGAGTGGGACTTTATGGTAAAGGAATACTGCAGCTACCAGTCTCCGCTCTAACCGAGGAGTTTAAGTGTGCCAAGGTCAGACTGGAAATGACATTAGTAGAGTCACGCGACAAATGCGTAAGGGAGGCAGCACCTGTGTTGAAAACTGGAAGAAAGTGGGCGGCAAAGAAAGCTGTGGAAGATGCAAAGGCTGCCCTTCGAATTGGTGATATCATGGGGCAAGTTCAGCATGGAAGAGGGGGTCTTGGACTTAGTTCAGCTCCCCCTACATGGCACAAGGCAGCCCCAGCTCAAAGGAGGAAGCTGGTAGTCAACGAGGTGCAAAAGCAGGAGGAGAGGATGAGGTGTATAAAGGCCATTTCCCAGGCCAAGCAGGGAGAATGGATGAGATGGGAGAGTGTGGAACAACGCAAGATTGGCTGGCAAGACCTGTGGTCAATGGAACAGAGCAGGATCAGTTTCCTCATCAGGTCAACATATGATGATCTCCCATCACCACAGAACCTAAACCTCTGGATAGGAGAGGATCCCTCATGTCCTTTGTGTTCATCACCTGCAACATTAAGGCACATTTTGACAGGATGTATGGTGGCTCTTAGCCAAGGACGGTTTACTTGGCACCATGACCAGATGCTGCGATGTTTGGCCTTAGCATTGGAAGACAAGCGTAACATGACCAATAAGTTGCCACCTGTTCCATCAAAACATTACACACAAAAGACAACATTCCTCCGCCCAGGAGAGCAACCACCAAGAAAAGGTGTTAAAACCAATCCTCGCCCAGGACAACTGGAAGCTGCTAGAGACTGGAAAATGCTGGCAGATGTTGGTCAACGGCTTATTTTTCCACCTGAGATTGCCACCACTAACCTTCGACCAGATATTGTCTTGTGGTCTGGATCAGCACACCTTGTTCACCTGGTAGAGTTAACAGTGCCATGGGAGGATGCTGTAGATGAGGCGTATGAGAGGAAGAAACTGCGGTATGCTCAACTAGCCACTGAAGCGGAACAGCGAGGATGGAGAGTCCGGGTTTACCCAGTGGAAGTGGGTTGTCGAGGATTTGTGGCACACTCTACAACCCGGTTTCTCAAAGCCATCGGATTCAGTGGCCAAGAGTTGCGTCGCACAGTGAAGAACTTATCTGAAGCAGCAGAGAGGAGCAGCAACTGGCTGTGGTTGAGACGGAAAGATTTTGGCTGGGGATCTCAAGCACAATAGAAAGAAAGAAACACTGATGTACAGATAAGTAAGCTGGGCTGAGTTGAGTGGGGGCGGAGGGGGTGATGCTGGGACGCCAGAATCACCGTTGAGCCCTCTTGAGGTGTCGTGGGCTAGTCGATGAAACACTGAGGATGGAAGGTGCCCACTTGAAGACCCCACAGATGTACCGTACTTAGCTCAGTCCAGACGGTTGTCATGCTGATGCGCTGGGGAAGCCGCACTGTGGTTGATCCCCGGAGCCAGCATCGCAGCCGTTGTGTGTGCTGATGCGCCAGGGAGGCAAAATAAGCTGATCCCTGGAGCCAGCATTACACTTCAGCCATTAACACCAGACAGAAGGATATCTACATCATCACATGGAAGGAAACATAAATGGATGGAGAAACATATGGATCACATTAGTTTACTGTAAAGCTACATCTTAGTTTGTGCTTATCTTGGCGAGAGCCGAGTTCAAATCAGCATGAAGTTTTAACATCTACTCTCGTGTAATGGAAATCATTTTTGGTTCTAAATAAACACTGACTTCTTTGCACTTGAAACTACTGTCTGGACATTCACTTGTACACAGCTTCACTTGCATCTTGTCACATTCCTGCAGGCAACACCCATCTTGCTTGACATCCAACAGCCGCTAGCTGAGTAGCAGGACCCGCCATCCATCGCTGAAGGCGCCTCAGTCCAGTCGACCATACGAGAGACTAGCACCTGCTGGAGAGAGAATGCCACCACCATCCCTCGCCACCACCATCCCATCCACAACTCCGGAGCACCCTGAGAGAGACACCCGCACCCTGCAGTGTGGCCACGCCACCTTGCCCCATGCCCATACCTTGCTTCAATGGCACGTCATCCCTTGAAGTGTTCCTGGCTCAGTTTGAGCTGTTTGTGGCTGACTACATGTCTGTGCCAGTTAGTAGAAGGGGCTGCCTCCGAAGTCATGCTCAACAGACCAAGATGAGAAGGGTGATTTACCAGGCCTTGATGGAAGCACTCAAAAGACAATTTGAAGACGCTGAATCTTGTTTGGGCTTTCAGAACCGACTGCTGCGTCATAAACAAGTAACTGGAGAGATGCTGGGTGCCCTGGCTGCTGATACAGCAAGATGAGCCTACTGTGATGAGCCCCCCAGCTTCAGTCATCACATTGAACTGGATGCTTTCTCCGCGGTCTACAACCCCCACCGCTGTTCCATCAAGTCAGTCTTGCCGCTCCCCGCACCGTAGAAGATGTGGTCCCCAACAGTGACAAACTACCACTTGTCCAGTCCGCACCACCAGACCACTGGAAGAGGAGAGAGCTATATGAGAATGCACCTACCGTCATGCCCAGAGCGAAAGCTGACGTGCCTAGAGTGAGAGAGAGAGAGAGAGAGAGAGAGTGTGCTGGAGATGCGGTGTACCAGCACACGTGATGGCCGACTGCCAGCACCTGGAGCCCCGACTTGCCACCCCTCATCAGCTGTCGGAAAATGGGATGGGGTCCACGTATAAGGGGAAATGCGGACCCGGAGACGTGACCCCACTGCTGCGAGCTTTCAAACCACTGATGCCACTGTTGTCGGACGGACCGGAAAAGGCAACTTCCTCCACTCTGTCATCCACATAGAAGGGGTCCCTTCCACATTGCTGATCGACACCAGTTTTTCCATCACCATCATCCAACCTGATGTATTGATGCAAGCCACGTCTGACTGGAGGAAGCGAATCCATCCCACCTCCATCCAGCTTAAAACTGTAACCGGAGAGCTAGCACCTATGGAAGCGAAAGGATGGCAACAGATTGAATATTAGATTTATTAAGGATGCAGACTAAGTATTTAACCCCACCAAAACAGAATTTAACAAGTAATAAGCACACTATAAAGACAAATATACTCAAGCAGCCATGTAATTGTGAGCCAAAAATCACGCAGCAGTAAAACGTTAGGTAAACAGACCAAGTAACGTCGGTAGACAAAATATAGCAAAAAGCCCCCATTGTTAACAGTCTGTAAAAAGTTCAGACTCTGTATTAATCCCACGGAGATCAAGCATAAATAAAACAGTCCCTGTTTCTTCATTCTTAAATGACCAAAAATATAGCGCTTAGTGAAATATAGCGAGCGTCAATATATCTAATCCAAAAGAAAAGAAAAAAATAAAGTTCAGCCATTTAGCACAGTTCTCAAAAAGATAATAAAATGTAATTCTTTCAAACCCGTTCGAAGTCTTCTGGCCCAGCTCCCACGGTGTAGTAATGAGTAAAACAGCTGACAGTCCCAGTTAATCCAGGCGATGGCGGCCTGAACAAACAACTCCAAAGGAAGCAAATCCAGCCCGCATCAGCACTAACAATCAGTTTACTTGATACTTCAAAAATATTCCTTCTTAAACTGTGCATTAAACTTTAAAATATAAAAAAAAACAAAATGTCTTTCTCTCACGTTCTTTTTACTGCATGGTTGCTCCCTCCTGCTCTCTGTAGGCAGCTAATAAAGGAAAACTAATTAAAGAGATTTACCAATCGTTACAAGCAGAGACCAAAGGGACTGGCTGAGATGCAGACCACAGAGATCATCGAGCCGTCTGACAGTCCCTGGGCTTTCACTGTAAAGATTCATACCTACTGCTCCCTGGACCTGGTGGCTGGCTCTACCTGGTTTAGCTCCCTTAACCTAGGCAGTGGCTAATGGCAGGTTGAGCTGATCCCCAAAGCTCGCCCCAAGACAGCATTCTCAACTGGGAAAGGATTTTGGCAATTCAAGGTATAAGCAACACACCGGCTACTAATGGAGTGTGTCCTGACTGGCATCCCCCCCCCCCCCCCACCCCCCACCCCCCACCCCCCACCCCCCACCCCCCCCCCCATGTAGCACCGGGGCAGTCACCATACAAGATCGCTCATTGGGACAAGACTTAAAAATGGACCTAGGGACGGGGTGGACAATTGTTCAAATGTTGTTGTGATTTTATGCTACACTGTTCTGTGTATGTGTGTGAGTGGTGTACCTGTCTTTGTGAGATTGTGTATGCTTGAGACTGACACGTATGTTGTCTCTCTCTCTTTCTTTCGTATGTTGTCTCTCTCTCTCTCTCTCTCTCTCTCTGTGTGTGCAGTCTTGTGTTATCCACTAGTTTGTTAGAGTCTGCTGTCAGTCTATCCCCTTGTGCGAACAACATTGGAAGAGACAGGCCAAGATCCGTGCAAAACAAATTCCGAGAGCTAAGAGGGAAATTAAAAGACAAGACCAAAACTGTGGTATTTTCGGGGATACTGCTGGCACCTTGCAAAGGACCATATGGACAGCTGGAAATACAAAATCAAAATGCATGGCTGAAATCGTGGTGCACACAGGAAGGGTTCACCTTTCTTGAACATTGGAGCACATTCTACAACAAGGACTATCTAAATAGGTGGGACGGACTGCACTTAAACAGAAAGGGAACCAATCTACTCGGAGAAAGGATCCTTGAGGAGGTC
The DNA here is from genome assembly GCF_902713425.1 of Acipenser ruthenus. Lineage (NCBI taxonomy): Eukaryota > Metazoa > Chordata > Actinopteri > Acipenseriformes > Acipenseridae > Acipenser > Acipenser ruthenus. Next base: position 26,859,786 of record NC_081197.1, read on the forward strand.
CAGAAGCATTTAAACTAGAAAGGAAGGGGGGAGAAAACAAAAAAAAAACAGAAGGGAGACCACATCAAAACAAGGGCAACAACTCAGGTAAGACAACTATTAAATGTATTTATCTTAATGCTAGAAGTCTCAGAAACAAAATGTTAGAACTTGAAGCTACTGCAGTAACAAGTAACTACGATGTGATAGGTGTTACAGAAACTTGGTTGTCTGAGAGTGATGGAGACGAATATAATATTAGTGGGTACACACTCTATAGGAAAGACTGGCAGGACAGAAGAGGCAGAGGGGTAGCACTATAAATAAGAAATAGTCTTGAAGCCCAGGTGTTAAATCTGGATAAAGAAAACAATGCAGAATCAATATGGGTCAGAATAATGTACAAAAATTCAAAGGGCATAATAATAAGAGCATGCTATAGGCCGCCAAATTCAGACGCCGAGCAAAATAATCTGTTATACAGTGACATTAGAAATGCGTGTAGAAAAGGAGAAGCCATACTAATGGGGGATTTCAACTTCCCCCGTATAAAATGGGAGAACCTGGTGGGGAGCACGACAGACGAAATTGAAATGGTGGAAATGACAAATGACTGCTTCCTAACGCAATTTGTCAAGGCACCGACTAGAGGGGAGGCATGCCTTGATTTAGTCTTTTCAAATAACGAAGACATAATAACTAAAACAGAGGTCAGAAAGCCATTGGCAAACTCAGACCACAACATGGTCTCATTTGAAGTGTTTTTTTAAACCCCAAAAGTAATGACTAAAGCTAAGGTTTACAATTTTAGAAAAGCAAACTATGAAGGTATGAAACAGAGACTAACAGAAGTAGATTGGAGTAAAATAGAGAAAACATCCACAGAAAAAGGATGGCTGTTGTTTTAAAAATGTAGTACTAGAGGCGCAAAACAATTACATCCCAAAAGTAGACAAATCTAAATCTAAAACAAAATGGCCAAAATGGTTTAATAGATCAATTCAAAAAAATATTCAAAAAAAAAAGGCACTTTTCAGAGCGTTTAAAATGGCCCAAAGACAAAGTACACAGAAAGAGTACTTGGAACGGCAAACACAAGTCAAAAAGGAAGTTAGAAAGGTCAAGAGAGAGACTGAAATCAATATTGCTAAGGGGGCTAAAACCAATTCCAAAATGTTTTTCCAATATTATAACAGCAAGAGAACATTCACAGAGGAGGTTAAATGTCTAAGAGACACAAATGGCAAAATCATAGACGAAGAAAAAAAAATAGCAAATATATTAAATTATTACTTTTCACAGGTTTTTACAAAGGAGGACACAGACAACATGTCCCACATGTCGACCTGTTCCTATCCAGTTTTAAATAACTTTAGCATAACAGAGGCAGAAGTGTTAAAGGGACTAGGAGCTCTTAAAATAAACAAATCCCCTGGGCCAGATGAGATCCTCCCAATAGTACTCAAAGAAATGAAAGAAGTTATTTACAAACCGCTAACCAAGATCATGCAACAGTCTCTTGACACAGGGGTTGTACCGACAGACTGGAAAATAGCAAACGTAATACCGATCCACAAAAAGGGAGACAAAACCGAACCAGGTAACTACAGACCAATAAGCCTGACTTCTATTATATGTAAACTTATGGAAACTATAATAAGATCTAAAATGGAAAATTACCTATATGGTAACAATATCCTGGGAGACAGTCAACATGGTTTTAGGAAAGGGAGATCATGTCTAACTAACCTGCTTGATTTTTTTGAGGATGCAACATTGACAATGGATAATTGCAAAGCATACAACTTGGTTCATTTAGATTTCCAGAAAGGTTTTGACAAAGTCCCGCATAAAAGATTAATTCTCAAACTGAACGCAGTAGGGATTCAAGGAAATGCATGCACATGGATTAGGGAGTGGTTAACATGTAGAAAACAGAAAGTACTGATTAGAGGAGAAACCTCAAAATGGAGCGATGTAACCAGAGGTGTACCACAGGGATCAGTATTAGGTCCTCTGCTGTTCCTAATCTACATTAATGATTTAGATTCTGGTATAGTAAGCAAACTTGTTAAATTTGCAGACAATACAAAAATAGGAGGAGTGGCAAACACTGTTGCAGCAGCAAAGGTCATTCAAAATGATCTAGACAGCACTCAGAACTGGGCAGACACATGGCAAATGAAATTTAATAGAGAAAAGTGTAAAGTATTGCATGCAGGCAATAAAAATGTGCATTGTAGATATCATATGGGAGATACTGAAATTGAAGAAAGGAACTATGAAAAAGACCTAGGAGTTTATGTTGGCTCAGAAATGTCTTCATCTAGACTATGTGGGGAAGCTATAAAAAAAGGCCACCAAGATGCTCGAATATATTGTGAGAAGTGTTGAATTTAAATCAAGAATATTGTGTTCAGTTCTGGTCACCTCGTTACAAAAAGGATATTGCTGCTCTAGAAAGAGTGCAAAGAAGAGCAACCAGAATTATCCCGGGTTTAAAAGGCATGTCGTATGCAGACAGGCTAAAAGAATTGAATCTATTCAGTCTTGAACAAAGAAGACTATGTGGCGATATGATTCAAACATTCAAAATCCTAAAAGAAACAAGGACCAGGGGTCACAAATGGAGATTAGATAAAGGGACATTCAGAACAGAAAATAGGAGGCACTTTTTTACACAGAGAATTGTGAGGGTCTGGAACCAACTCCCCAGTCATGTTGTTGAAGCTGACACCCTGGGTTCCTTCAAGAAGCTGCTTGATGAGATTCTGGGATCAATAAGCTACTAACAACCAAACGAGCAAGATGGGCTGAATGGCCTCCTCTCGTTTGTAAACTTTCTTATGTTCTTATGTTCTTAAAGTGTGGGGGAGTCTAACAACATTACAATTATGTTTAGGCAAAATCCGTGTCAATGATCTCGATCACATTCCTAGTGGATCTGTGTGCCTTTGTGTGTCTGTTCTTCATTCTTGTATGGATTAGACACAGGTGTTAAAAGCCACGGACGCATTGCAAATCCGCAATCACCTAAGAAATGTTATTGTAATATCTAATATGACATTTTCTATACCAAGATTTCAGTATTTACTCTTAGGTTTTTATTTGTATTATTCAACTAAAATCTACAGTAGAGGTCAGCTGTCATATAATGTACATATCCACAGTTCAGATAATTGATCATTTCTTGGTAGTAACATTACACTGGGTGAAAATAATGGTATAATTTTAGCAAAACAACAAACATTTTGTAAGGTTACAAATGGTTAACAAGTGAATAAATCTCATGCATCACCACAAGTATAGAAAAGGCTCAAATATTTCATAACTACAAATATTGAATTATCTAGGTAGTCTGTAAGAAATGAACTCTGGTCATGTACACTCTCTCTTTGTTACATTACGTCAAACTTCTGTTTCAAGGTGAGTTATATACTCTTTCGTTAATTAAAACCCTCTTTTTCCAAGTGCAAATTAACGCCTGATAAATTGACAATTAATACAGATTTGCTTTTAAATTCCCACGCAAACAAAAGAAATAGTCACAAGAAGCACTGCTCGTTAAGATCTTAACATTATTTCGTAAATCAACATAATTTCGGAAAAATCACGTTTGCATTATTTTCATAATGAAATGGACATAACGACCGCTTGAAAATGCCAAAATCAATGCACAATACTGATTTGTGGATTAACAAAGGAGTTATCATTTACAACCTTTTGAAAATCCTGCCCAGTGTGTATAGGTAAAAGCTCAGGTGTGTCTTATTAAACTAGTACTGAAACCAGGAATCGATCAGATCTCTATGCAATGGGAGTCTTATTTCCATCCCTGTATATGTGTGTGTGATGGGGTGTGGGAATTCACTGACACAGGAGACAAAAGTTGAAGTTGAGACACTGCACAGTTGCTCAGATTTATTTGGTTTAATTTTTTCTTTTTTTTTGTTGATTTGTACTGATTTCTTTTAGCCCGCAGCGGGCGCTGTTGTCCGTGGTCTGGCTACCAACTATGGTATCCAGAACCTACGGAATACCACGGCAGGGTACAATGTACAGTTCAGGTGCACTCGCTCAAAAATAATGAAAAACGAAAAGGCAAAAAGAAAAATGGAAAATAAAACACAGTAATGAAACTACAAAATAAATGTGCTGCACTTTGCAGCGGGTTTTTCCCCAGTCGCCGCTACCGGTATGACCCAGGTCTCCTACACTTTGCTGTTCCTCAGCTAAAGTTTAAAACACTATTGGGGTCTGCCCAAGGATTTCCCCGTTTTCTCTCTATTTCTTTAGGTCCTTTACGTTTCTTTTAGGGACTTTTCTCCCGTCCGTCCGTGGTCTTTGACGGTGTTTGAGCGGCAGATTTGCAAAAATAACAATTCTATAAGCACTTCTACCTAGAACCGCCAGACGCGTCATTTTGACATGTATTACAATACAATATTTCAATATTTAGAAGCGCTCTGCTGCAGGGTCACGCTGTAACAATCAATCCTTAGCCTATAGCCAACTATATATGTTCCCAGAAATTAGAACTAGGTACTGTGTCAAATATAAGAATATCTAAAATATTTAAGTACAGAAGGATTGATTGACAGCAAATATACAGATAAATTCACTGACATCAAAATTAACGTCAAAGTTATTCAAGCACTTTACAATAGCTTGTGAAACCGTGTTGTAATGAACAGTCTGTAGGTAAAGTGTATCTGCAAGGACAGCTTTCAGTTCTAGTACATCAGGTGCATGTTCACCATTTACTAGGTCTTGCAAAACAAATACAATGTGTAACCCATACTGATTTTGTGCGTCAGTCGACTTGTCAGTGACCACTGACAAGCAACCAGACTGTTTTACCAATTCCATAATCTCCTGCTTGTGATACTCTGCAACTTTAGGTAAGTATTCACGTCTCAGCTGGGCTGATGAAGGAATCGCTCCACCATTTGATACATTCAATCTGAAGAATTACCAAAAGGGATATTTGCGCAAACAACGCCTCTGTCAGGTCAGAATATTGTAAAAATCGCGGTATTGGGCTAATTTCACGATTTCCGCGCAGCCTGTTAAATCACGATTTTCACAAGGCCCTAAGAATTAATAATATTAACTGGCGAGCGCACATTTAAACTTCATCCCCATGAATTAATTGACCGTAAGGTTGCAATGTTCCGTTTGTTTAAAGCAATCGTCCGGTACAACAAAAAAAAAATACAAGACGTGGGATACAAGCTCAGAAGCCAAAAATATGCGCATTTAGCCATCCGGCAAGAAAAAAGGATTAAACCGTGTTTATCTCAACCATTTGAGAGAAATGTAGCAATGAGTTTTAGCGTCCAAATTAAATCTTCATTAGTTTGTAATCCACAAGGGAAAGATAGGCATGGTACACAGCGGCAAACACGCTTTTCCACTGTACCAGTGCATTTGCCACAGACTGACTTTTTACAATGGGCGCAGACATCAAAAGTTCTGTTATGTTTATTGCATTTAGCAAGCTGGCATTGTCTTTTATGCCAGTGGACGCAGCGCTGGCTGAAGGTTGAGGGACATTTGCCAGCTGGCTTTCGTGTCTCTTATCAAAATGTTTCTGCCATAGCTCCAGGGCTAGCTGCAAAATTAAGTCCCACCAAGTGACTGTGTTGTCGGTGCACTCTTTGTACAAAACCAAATCGTTGATGGCTGCCAGGTCCAAAACATTATAAAAAACAGACACAGGCCACCTGCGAGTACCACCTTTGACAGAATACAGCCGTGCCATTTGGTCCAGTATATCCACACCGTACTTCGTTGCGTTGTAAAATGCAACAGTCTCTGGCTTTCGTTTAGCATCAGTCCCGATGGTCACTGATTTGTGCAGAGAGCTTAGAATAAGCACATTTTTTATTTTCTTTACACCTGTACACACTCACGGTGGCACAGTCGTTCTGCCTGAGGAGTGTAGTGGGGTGCAGGGGGGCTCGCACGGCTTGAGGAGTGTAGTGGAGTGCAGGGGGGCTTGCAGGGCTTGAGGAGTGTAGTGGGGTGCAGGGGGGCTCGCACGGCTTGAGGAGTGTAGTGGAGTGCAGGAGGGCTCGCAGGGCTTGAGGAGTGGAGTGGAGTGCAGGGGGGCTCGCAGGGCTTGAGGAGTGGAGTGGAGTGCAGGGGGGCACGCACGGCTTGAGGAGTGGAGTGGAGTGCAGGGGGGGGGTCGCACGGCTTGAGGAGTGGAGTGCAGGGGGGCTCGCAGAGCTTGAGGAGTGTAGTGGAGTGCAGGGGGTTCGCAGGGCTTGAGGAGTGTAGTGGAGTGCAGGGGGGCTCGCAGGGCTTGAGGAGTGTAGTGGTGCAGATGGGCTTGCAGGACTTGGGGAGTGTAGTGGAGTGCAGGGGGGCTCGCACGGCTTGAGGAGTGTAGTGGAGTGCAGGGGGGCTCGCAGAGCTTGAGGAGTGGAGTGGAGTGCAGGTGGGCTCGCAGGGCTTGAGGAGTGTAGTGGAGTGCAGGTGGGCTCGCAGGGCTTGAGGAGTGTAGTGGAGTGCAGGGGGGGCTCGCATGGCTTGAGCTGTTGGTGGTAACTCTTGTCTTGCCTTGTTTTTTTTTCTCCAACTCCCTGGCCAAATGGAGAGAAGTAAAAAAATTGTCAGTGGTGACATTTCATCCTTTGCCCAAGTACGGCTCCATCAGCCTCAACACAACACTGTCTCCCAGTCTCTCACCAGCAGGGCGCGTTTCGTCCTTTCCCAGGTAGGGGAAACCATTTACAAAATATTTGGAATCCTCATCAGCTGCAAGCCAGAATTTGATGCCAAACTTGTCTGGTTTGTTGGCCATGTACTGTGTCCAGCGACAGCGTGCCTTTGTGGGAAACAGCTGCTCATCCACATGATGTTAGGTCCAGGCATATAGCAGGCAATGCTATTTGTGATGAAGCTGTCCCAAACCTCTGATGCCATGGCAAATTTGTTTGCAACAAGTCGGGCTGCTCTTGTTGTTCTCAAATCCAAATGTATGAATCTCAGGATTTCCTGAAAGAGATTCCGTGTGATTGTTTCCATGAAGAAGGGAAGACCCCACTCTTGTGACCAGAAGCTCTCCACATTAATGCTTTTGCCCGCATATGCATCATGCACATACAGGATTGCAATGAAAGCTTGTAATTCCTCCAAAGACAGTTCCCAGGGGTCAACATTCAGTACCCACTGTGCCTCTGCCACAGTACAGCGCTGAATGTGAAGCAGCGGTTGCATAGAGATCAACAACAGAAATGCACTGAGTGGGGTATCTATGTTTTGTTTTGCGTGCAGCTTTGGGTCTGAAGCTTCAGACAAAACATTTTCTGATGTGCGTTTTCTCAAAGCCTCATCACCAGGCTTTATAATTTTCCAAACTGTCCCATCTTTGCCCGTCTCCTGAATTACGCAGCAGGTGTAGTTGTCCTTGGTGCTGGTGGTGGTGAAGATGCAGATGCAGGAGGAGCCGCAGGGACAGCAACTGTTTCTCCAGTACTGGATCTTGATCTGCCATGGCCACGACCTCTCCCTCTCCTCCTGGTCGGCACTTGTTGTGTTTGACCTGCAGGTAAATCCGGCTCGGTGTCCTCACTTTCACTGGCAGAACTGCTGGTTTCGACAGCCCAGGATGCGCCACTGTCGTTATCACTCACCCCGCCATCAGAATCTCCTTCAGCCAAATATTGTAACAGTTCAAGCACTTCTTCCGTATTCAGTACTCATCTTTGAGCCATCTTCTCAGTCAGTATACAGATAATAATGAATTAGAGTGCCCACAGCAGAGTCTAATAAACACTAACACCAGCCAGCCTGTCACCAGCCCTACACCTAATACAAAATAATTAGCATACATGATCAAGAGGTGACTGATCAAGGCATTGATCACAACACATGGGTTTGCAACGTTCTCAAGATTGAATTACAAAGGAGATTATATATATTTATATATATATATATATATATATATATATATATGAGAGAGAGAGAGAGAGAGAGAGAGAGAGAGAGAGAGAGAGAGAGAGAGAGAGAGACTTTTGACTTTTTAAGATCCTTTATTAAATCATTGCAATTAAAATCCATTCAATAACAATAATAAGGTAAAACACGATTAAGATACTTGCTGGCTCCGGGGAACAGCCAAAACCTCCCCAGCGCATCAGCATAAAATCCTAAAAAACAACATCATGTTCTCCATTTAAAAACAGATTTTAACCAAATAAAAGGATCATAAAATATAAATAAAACACAAAAAAGTCAATATTAAAAAACTAAACAGTGTTTTCCTGTAAAAACAGATTAATAGTAAAGTAATAAAAACACTGTAAAAACAATAAAACAAAATATAAATTAAAACTAGAAGTTAAACAGCAGCTCTCCCTCCTCACTCAATGAGCACAAGGCGTCTCCCACACACCACCTCTCCTGAAAGCCCCCCAGGTTACTGACCATTTTAAAATAATTAAAATCCACCATTATCCATCTGATTGCTAAAATACGAAACAATCGGACAACGTCTGTTAGTCCTGCCTCTAAATCTTATTTTTCCTGGATTTTAAAATGGCCAATTTTGCCTGCCCTAAAATAAAGTTAATTAAAACACTCCTATTCCTTGATTTAAAACTATAGGGGAACCCAAAAATAAAAATCTCCTTGCTAAAAATCACCCCAAAAGCTTGCAGGAGCCCCTGCAAGAGATGAAAGAACGACCCCAGCCTGACACAATCACTGAAGGTGTGATCCACTGTCTCCTGCTCCCCACAGAAACAGCACTCAGCACTGATGCTGGGGTCCACTCTGTGGAGGAACCGTCCCGTAGACACGGCGCAGTGCAGGATCCTCCACTGCAGGTCCCCTACTCTTTTAGTTAAGGGCAGTTTGTACAACACCCTCCACACTGGCTCTCTTTCTTCTGCTACCTGTAAATGGCTTCTCCACTTTGTGTCTACAAGCCCTTTTAGCTGCTTGGACTGGACTGTTTTAACATGCAGCTCATACAGTTTATTCCCTTCTGCTGTGTGGAGAGCTATATTTTTTACTCTATCCACTTTCCCTATTCTCACTCCTTCCCCGCCCTCTTCCTCACCTAAACCTGGGGATAAAAAAAATAATTCTCTCAGCCAGCCTCTCCGAGCGCTAGCCCAGCCTTCTGGCCAGCTGAGCTGCTGAGATCCAACAGGGGTGGCCTGACACGATCAGGTAGGCCAGTCGGGTTATACCGGCCTTAACAAAACTGGCACACAGCACCTCCGACTGAAAAAACTGAATGGGAAAAAAAGGATTAAAGAAGAGGGGCTCCTCTAGTGACCCCTCCTCTCTCTCCACTCTTACTGTCTGCCACATTTTAAAAACATTAACATAAAAAGAGGGGAGACCTGTCTTATCTAACCTGGAAAAATCAATTAAGAACAGGCTCCGATCTAACCCTTCCTCCTACTCTTCTCAGAAAATAAAAGGCTATCTCTCTCCAGTGAGCACCTTCCTCAGCATACAGGAGCCTTTTCACTGCCTGTAGTCTGAAGGCTGTCACCCTGCTGGCAATGCTGACCAGGCCTTGCCCCCCTTCATCAGTGGGAAGGTACAGAACTGCCGGCCTCAGCCAGTGTCTCCCGCTCCAGAAGAAATCCAGCAATATCCTCTGAATCTCCTCTACCATTCCCCGTAGGGGGTCCAGACACGTCAGATTGTGCCATAGCATTGAGGCCACCAAATTATTGATGACCAGGACCCTCCCCTTGAATGACAGCTGAGCCAGCAGCCCCTGCCAGCTGTGCAGCCGCCCCCTCACCTTATCCACCAGGCCCTCCCAGTTCTTCTGCATGAACAGCTCTGTCCCAAAGAACACCCCCAGCACCTTAATCCCAGTCCTGTCCCATTGCAGGGCCTGAGGCAGTGTGGGGGGCACCCCCTCCTGCCAACCGCCTGACAGGAAGGTGTTGCATTTTGCCCAGTTTATCCGTGCTGACGATGCTCTGAAACACTGCCAAGCTCTCCTTCAGGGCCTGGACGTCCCCATCACTGCACACAAACACGTTCACATCATCAGCGTAGGCCGATACTTTCACAGAGACAGGGACGGTGAGGCAGGCACTGTCCAGCCAGACAACCTGCCCCTCAGAAGATGCAACAGTGGCTCTATAGTCAATGAATACAGCATGCCAGACAGAGAGCAGCCCTGTCTAATGCTCCTGCTCACTGAGAAAGGTTTGCTCAACCCATTATTAATCTTTAAAACACTAAAAACATTAGCGTATAAAAGCTTGATGTAGGAAATAAAAACAGGGCCAAACCCAAAGGTTCTCAGGACTTTCACAATGTAGGTGTGGTCGACCCTATCGAAAGCCTTCTCTTGATCAAGGGAGACCAATCCCACATTAAAATGACATGTTTCACTCAAAGTTAAAAAATCTCTAATTAAAAACAGGTTATCAAAAATAGATCTTCCTGGGATACAATAACTTTGATCTTTATGTATTAATGTACTTAAACACTTTTTAAGTCTATTTGCGAGACATCTAGAAATTATTTTCGAATCTGCACATAAAAGCAAAACAGGTCTCCAGTTCTTTAAAGGCAGAGGTCTCCTTTCTTGAGCAGCAGTGTGATCACTGCCCTGCGGCAGCTGAGAGGCAGTTCTTTTTTCTCCAGACTCTCCTTCAGCACCTGGAAGAAGTCCTCCCCGATCACTGCCCAGAAATGTGCAAAAACTCAGCGGGGAGGCCATCTATCCCAGGCGCCTTCCCGCTGGAGAGCTGTGTCATTGCAGTGGTCAGTTCCTTGAAGGTCAGCTCTGTATCCAATCCTCTCTGTTCCTCCTCACTCAGGCTGGGTAGATCCTGGAGCAGGGTCTCTGTGTCATCAGGATCACACTGTTCTTTAGTGAATAGCTGCTTGTAGAACTGCACAGCTGCCTCACTGATCTCCTTTCTGCTGTGTAGTTCGCTGCCGAAGGGCGTCCGCACACACCTCAGCTGCTGGCTGCATGCTCTCTTTTTCTCCAAGCCAAAGAAGAAGGAAGTGGGTGCATCCATGTCCCTCAGCTTCACGTAGCGAAGTCTTTTAATAATTGAATGTTAAAATGCCAATAAGAAGATTTGTGCCCTTCGGTTGGAATAAGTACATTAACTAACAGGCAGTGGTGGTCTGACAGGCTATTAGGAATGATACTTGCCCCTACAAAAAAATTGAGGTCACAACGGAATGAATAAAGCTGGTCCAGTCGTGCTCTAGATGTGTAGTTATTACAAGACTGGGACCAGGTGTACTGTAGGGCATGAGGGTGCAGACACCTCCATACGTCAACCAGGTCACTGGACTGTAAAACTGCAGTCAGCTCTCTGGAAGATTAAGGATGTGGCTCCTCAGTATTCCTATCCTTTTGTAAAATCTACAGTGCAATTAAAATCACCCGCAACCACTAATACGTCATTGTTATTGCATTTTAAAATGGTCTGATTCAACTTATTAAACAATACAGTTCTTTCTCTTCCTGTATTTGGTGCATACATATTTATAAAAGTAAAGTTAAAACCAGCTATTTGTGTTTGTACTTTTAAAAGCCGCCCTTTCTCAGTCTCTTCTACTTGCTTTACAGTGACAGCCATGTCTGATTTAAAAAGCACCGCCACTCCCACGCTGGTGCTGGAGCCGTGACTAAACACACACTGACCTCCCCACTCTGACTGCCAGACCGTCTCATTCTCCTGCTCAGTGTGCGTCTCCTGCAGCAACACAACCCCAGCCCTTTTCTGCTTTAAAAAATCAAATAACTGTGCTCTTTTAAAAGACTGTCTACAGCCATTAACGTTAAAGGAAATAAAAATAGACTTTTCCGTGGCGGTTAAAATATTTAAGACCATCAAGTTAAAACAAACACTAAAAAATAACAATAAAAAAGTCATATTAAAAAAATCAATTTTAAAATAATGTTTTTGAACGTATCATTTTCTTTACCGTCTGTACTACTTTTTTTTAAACGGTATCTCTTCTGCTGATCTAGCTCCTCAAGTGTGGACTTCCTGGAGACTACATGCGCAGAATGTAAAAACAATTTTAAATCAGGAAAAAAACTTTTAATGTCCACTCCCCTCTTACCTTTGGTACCGTCAAGAAAGTTGCAAATGTACTGCAGCGTATAGAGTTTTTTCCTGACGGGTTGGCTATCAGGGACGTCCGAGATTAACGAGGAATCTGAGAGCCCACCGTCATCCGACTCGTACATGCCCTCATCTTCCTCGCCATCTGCCCCGTCTTTTTCAGCGGCCTTGCCGCTCTCCACAACCACAGCTTCAGCCTCGGTGCCCCCTGTCTTGCTACCTGTCTCGTAGTCAGACTGGGGCAGTTCTATGCTTGTGCCTTCTTCCTCAGGGCAAGGTGGCACAGCCTCCGGGGAAGACGTCAGTTCCTCTTCAGACATCGGCTGGGGATCGCTTCCGCTCTCTGCAACTTTCACGCCGGGGGACTGAGTCTTCTCCCTGCTGCCCACAAACACTAACCCAGGGTCTCGCTTGGGCTCTCCTTCTTCAGACTGTTTATTTTTCTTTTTCTTTTTTTTCGCCACCATTTCAAACTTGTCTTGGCTTTGTCCAGTCTCTTGCCCTGAAGCTGTCTGCGCTTGGCTGTGTCTCTTATGCTGCGGTGTCGACTCGGCTTCAGGCACGGCTAACGCTGCTGCTTCAGCCACCGCTGCCTCGGGCTCTGCTGGTTCCGCCGTCTTGGGCTTTGGTGGCTCCGGGGGCTGCTCGTCCTCCCGCTCTCCCCGATCGCCCCCTAGCCTCCTCCCCGCCAGGAGCTCCCTTATCCTGCTCTGCTTCAGCCCAATCCCTGTTTTTCGGATACTGTTTCCTTTGATGTCCCTGAGCTCCACATTTAAAACACCTCATTGTATCAGAACTAGCAAAAACAACACAATTCGTCCCCTCGACATTAAAATTCCACGCTACTTCAATAACTAAATTAGGATCGTGTTGTAAAATAAACGCCTGTCTTTTAAAAGACAAGACATGTTTAACACTGGGAGTTTTACATCCTAGAGGATACATCAATTTTCCATATCTTGTTAACTCTCTTCCCAGTAACTCGTTTTTTAAGAAGGGAGGGACATTAGACAGTATTACTTTGGTTACGGGTGTCACTAAAGGTGAAACTTCAATAAAAGACCCCTGCACACTAAACCCCTCCTCCACTAGCTTGTTTACCAAATCCAAATCATTTAAAAAAATGACTAGAGCTTTATTCATCCATGAAGCTGATTTTATTTTATTGAAGCCCACAACCTCTCCTACCGCCACCAGGCATTCCTCCACTGACACCCCGATATCAGGCACACAGCGGCAGCCGTGCCGGCGAGTCAGTACTCCCGCTCCCCCCGAACTACACGCCATATTGGCGTTTCTGCTGATCTACGATCAGCTAAACAAACAACAAGTGACTCACAAATATACTAAAACTATTATGATAAACCGACAAACAAATTTTACATAAAACACAAAAATATAAATATATATATATATATATATATATATATATATATATATATATATATATATATATATATATATATATATATATATATAAATAATAATTGCAAAACCTTAGATTCTCCTGAATCACAACTCCCGCGCTCCTCTCACCACCTGGCTCCTCCCACAATCCCACAATTCGAGAGAGAGAGCGAGAGAGAGAGAGAGAGAGAGAGAGAGAGCGCTCTTGGGACAAGCATAGTCGACTATGCCATCACTGACATGGACCCCTCCTCTCTTAATGCATTCACTGTCAGACAACAAACTCCTCTATCGGACCACAATCAAATCACTGTGTTCCTGAAAATGACAGGTCAGTCTAGCACTGCACAGACACAGCCCAGTAAGTTGTACAATCTGAATCAAACATACAGATGGGCTTCAAATAGTGCAGAGGAATTTAACAAGGTAATTAGTTCTACTAAAATAACTAACCTCATGAACACTTTCCTCAACACGCAGTACCAACCAAATGTGTCAGGACTAAATCAGGCAGTTAAACACATCAATAAGATATTTGAAAATGCAGCCACAATGGCAAATCTTAAAAAGAACAAAAAGAAAATACAGCGGAAACAAAAACACAAACAAAGCTGGTTTGATGATGAGTGTAAATCTATTCGAACAAACCTAAGAAAATTATCCAATCAAAAACACCATCAATCACAAAACCCAGATTTACGCCAGAGGTACTGTGAGACCCTCAAATGCTACAAACACACCCTGACACAGAAAAAAACAAAAACACATCAACAAAACCCTCACTGACATAGAACAAGCTGTCGACAAAAACCAGTTCTGGGAAATGTGGAACAATTTAAACTCAACAAAAAAACAAGAACTGACAATACAAAATGGAACAACCTGGAAAAATTATTTTGAAAACCTTTATAAAGATATCCCTCAAAAAGATCTAACAGATACACAAAATGAAACCAGAGAAAAACTTAACTTACTAGTAAAATCAATTAAAGATAACCAAAATCCAATTGATGCTCCAATCACCCCATAAGAATTATTATTATTATTATTATTATTATTATTATTATTATTATTATTATTATTATTATTATTTTTGTTTATTTAGCAGACGCCTTTATCCAAGGCGACTTACAGAGACTAGGGTGTGTGAACTATGCATCAGCTGCAGAGTCACTTACAATTACGTCTCACCCGAAAGACGGAGCACAAGGAGGTTAAGTGACTTGCTCAGGGTCACACAGTGAGTCAGTGGCTGAGGTGGGATTTGAATCGGGGACCTCCTGGTTACAAGCCCTTTTCTTTAACCACTGGAACACACAGCCTCCTATAACAAAGAAGCTCCAGGCACTTAAACCTGGAAAAGCCTGCGGCCCTGACAGCATCTGTACTGAGATGCTAAAACACAGCAGCCCTAAATTACAGGAGGCAATGCTTAAATTGTTCAACATAGTAGTAAGTACTGGTTACTTCCCTGACATCTGTAACTAAGGGCTTATATCCCCAATTCACAAGAGTGGAGACAAATTCGACCCCAACAACTACCGGGGCATCTGTGTGAGTAGTAATCTGGGGAAGGTATTCTGCAGTATCATTAATGCCCGGATACTGGCCTTCCTTACCGAACACAATGTCCTGAGTAAGAGTCAGATTGGATTCCTACCAAACCATCGCACAACTGACCATATTTACACCCTGCACACCCTAATAGATAAACATGTACACCAAAAAAGTAAAGGCAAAATTTTTGCCTGCTTCATTGACTTTAAAAAAGCCTTTGATTCAATTTGGCATGAAGGTTTATATTATAGAATTCTTCAAAGTGGTGTAGGGGGTAAAGTCTATGGTATAATAAAATCAAAGTACACAGAAAACAAATGTGCAGTAAAAATTGGCAACAAAAGGACAGATTTCTTCACTCAGGGGCGGGGGGTGAGGCAGGGCTGCAGTCTGTGTCCAACACTGTTCAATATTTACATCAATGAGTTAGCAACGATGTTGGAATGGTATGCAGCCCCTGGCCTCACATTACATGACACTGAAGTCAAGTTCCTGCTCTACGCAGATGACCTGGTCCTGCTGTCACCCACAGAACAGGGGCTGCAGCAGAGCCTGTCATGCTGGAGCAGTACTCTCAGTCCTGGGCCCTGGCAGTAAACCTCAAAAAGACCAATATAATGATTTTTCAAAAAAAGGCCAGATCTCAGGGAAACATATATCACTTTACACTCAGAAACACCACCCTAGAGCACGCCACCAGCTACAGTTACCTGGGTCTGACCATCAGTGCGTCAGGCAGTTTTAACCTGGCAGTGAATGCACTAAAAGAAAAAGCCAGAAGAGCTTTTTATGCCATCAAAAGAAGATTCTATAAAATCAATATACCTGTCAAAATCTGGCTAAAATTAATTGACAGTGTTATCCAGCCCATTGCGCTGTATGGTAGTGAGGTATGGGGTCCTCTCAGTCAACAAGACTACACTAAATGGGACAAACACCCAATTGAAACCCTGCATGCTGAACTATACAAGAATACACTGCAGGTGCAAAGAAATACACCAAACCATGCATGCAGGGCAGAATTAGGCCGATACCCAGCTCTTATTAATATAAAGAAAAGAGCACTCAAATTCTGGTTGCACCTTGAAAAATGTGAACCTGACTCACTCCAGTACAAGGCCCTCCAGACCCAAGAGCTCAGCCCTGAAAAGAGTCCCCTATGCCAGCTGGCTTTGAAGCTCATCACACTGACCCCTTCCAATACTAACTCCAACCAGCTTCAGGTCAGCACTGCTTTCCAGCCCCCAATCAGAGTAAACTAAATTAAAAACAACCCAAAAATTCCTATCTGGAACACTGGGACACAGAAATAAAATCCCCAAATAAACTTGATTGCTATCGGGCCCTAAAAAGAAACTACAGCCTAGCAGAGTATCTCTCCACTGTCAGAGATACGAAGCAGAGACAGATCCTGACCAAGTACAGGCTCAGTGACCACAGCCTGGCCATAGAGACAGGCAGACACAGGCAGACCTGGCTGCCCAAAGAAGATCGGCCCTGTGGTCACTGCGAGACAGGAGAGGTGGAAACTGAGATGCACTTTCTCCTACACTGTATAAAATACAGCCAAATCAGAGAGTCATTCTTCAATAAAATACAACAAAAATATCCTGTTTTCAGACAAATGGCAGACTCAGAGAAACTTGCTGTCCTCCTAAGGGAGGTACACACAGCTCCACTGGCTGCCAAATATGTAGCCACCTGCCACAACCTGAGGGGCACGCAGTGACACGGCACAATTTAACAATTTAATAGTTTCAATATTATTATTTCAATATTTATCTTAATTTCTGTATTATTATTATTATTATTTATCTTCTATTTTATTTATTATTATTTTGTTACCATGGTTCCTTGTTTGTACATACAATATATATATATATATATATATATATATATATATATATATATATATATATATATATATATATATATACAGTGGTTGAAATGGAAATTTAAAAGTCCTGGTATGAAACCCTGTTGCTGTAGTCCTGCAGCCCATGTTAACCGTTTCACCGCTGAGAAAGAATAACATTTTTCATTTTATATTTTAACTTAGTTTAAGTGTAAAAAAAATGTACACACATGAAATATCTTTTTAGTCAATATTTTATTCATATTAATATGTTAAATTGCGCTTACCTTAAATCATCCCAGCAGGTCCCAGACAGATTTCTTGCCTGCCATGACAGTTGATTTGTTTTTCTCAGTCTGCTTTTAGCGACAAGCGGTGAAGACTGCATGACGCCGGCCCTTTCCCAGCCAAGATCGAACATAGCTCTCCGGTTTGAAACGTTGAAGTGGGGGACCAACAGTTTTTAAAAAAATCAGCTTGGATATATTTTCCAGTGACAACGAGTTTCTGATATTGGTTAGAATGTCGTTCATTGCACTGAACGACCGCTCACATTCTGCAGTGGATATTATTAGCGTCTTTAACACATCCAGTAACTGTTTGAGTCTCTCATGTACTTTGTCGTCCTCATCTGACATAGTCTCGAAATCCACTTACTGCTCCCTGGGCTTGAGAAATCCTAAAGAAAGAACAAAGGTGCTTGATTGACTCGTCTCCGAAACAAATATCTGGATCGCGTGGCCACTTAGATTTATCAAACACTTCCATGTGTTTCAAGAGGTCTTGATACTTTGTTTTATCTTCATCTTGTTTGGACTGACCCAATGCGCGATGTGAGGAGCGAGTTGTGAGCATTCGCTGTTCCATTTTGATTGAAAGACAGTTGAAAAATTGAGTGTGGTCAATGGCTGTCATTCTCCCTTTTTGTAAAGCTACTCCTTTTGAACTCTCCACTCCAAACTGCTTGCTGAGAAATTAAAAAGTGTTCTCCAGGATGTTTCAACATTGATTAAAAAACCAGACACTTTTCTTCAATTAACTTGTGAGCACGCATCAGTGTAGTAGATCGCTTCTGTAGCTCCAAAGAAAGTTCCTCTAATTCCACTAATGCATCAAAAAGTAAACCCATGTTCAAGACAAATGACGTGTCATTGAGACAATCTTTGAGTCCCTGTATGTCGCCCGTTGTTTGGAATCTCGGCTAGTGTCTTTTGACGCATTTTCAAAATGCTGTACTAAAGCTGCATAATTTTGCCATACAGCACGTACTGATCTAGCGCTAGAGGATACCCAGCGTGTTCCTAGTATGCGTCCAACAGCATTTAATCATATACTCATTGCTCTGGCACATTCTTGAAGTTCTGCTTGGTTTTTTGCTGAAGATGAGTACAAACTGTACAGTTTGTCAAAGAATGATTTCATCTCATTTGCTGCACTTACTTCTTCCACGACATCTGCCACTGCTAATTCGAGCCGGTGGTTACTGCAGTGCCACACTATGATGTCAGGAAACATTTCTTGCAATAGGGTGGCTACACCTGATTTTCGACCCAACATATTAGAGGCTCCATCTGTTGCAAAAGAAACAAAATTCTGTGAAAGAAACTCTCGAGTAAATCCATTGTCATACAAAGCTTGTAGAAATGTATCTAGGATTGTACTGGCAGTAGTATCAGCCAATTGGACTAAGACAAAGAATATGCTGCTAGCCTCGTCGGATTTTGAAAAAAACAACTTTCATGCAAATGACTAAGGACGCTTTTTTGCTTACTGTAGTTGATTCGTCAATCATGAAGCCAATTTTCAGATCCTCGCTGATAATTGATTCAACTAACTTTCTTCTCATAGATTTTGCGATGTGATCCGTGATGTCGGCGCAAGAATGATCAGACTGCAGTACTCGTCCAACATCTAACCCGTTTTCTGATTGTAAATTTAGAAGCACTGGCAAATCAGTAAACGGTCTGTTTAGTTTCGCTAGTGTGTATACTGTGCGAAATACACGGCATGTATTTTCCTGATATGCAGACTCTTGACGGGCAGTTGCTTTTTCAATTTGTTCCTTTTTAGCTGACTCACATATCTCTAAGCTTCTTTAGTGCGCTATGCTGGTTTTGTGGTCAAATATCTTTTTCCTTATAGACTGACGTTTCTTTTCGTCTGTGTCACTGAAGCAAGACACTCTGCACTCTATCCACTCTCTAGACAGTTTTAGGCCTTGTGATTTTAAAGGGCCCAATGTACCCGCAGATTTGCATGCTCGGCAGCCAATGTCGCCTTTTCCCACTACTAACCACTCATGTTCTTTTATTTTCTCCAACCACTGTTCCTTCTTCCAGTAACTAGGAAAACAGCCACTGCAAGAATCACTTAGATGAATGAGTGTCACTATGTCATCGCTTGTTCCCTCCCTCGAAGATGGTTCACATTGCCCAAGTTCATTTGTTTTTAATTCGGTTCCTGATTTTACACGATCTTCGTCATCCACAGAAGCAGGAACCTTGCACGTATCTATCATTAATTTTGGACGTTTAATAAGAAATCGATCCATTACTTTATTTCTTTTACTGATCTATCACGCTTGCAAACTCAATCTGTACCGTTTTTTTTCAAGGCATGTACGTGTATGCGCAGTAAGAAAGGGAGGGTTATGGATGAGGCGGCGTTGCCATGGAAACACAGCACTGCAATAGGAAGTGCCACACTATAACTACTAGAACCTTTCTCATTTGTTTTACAACGAATTTTTATTTTTTTATTTTTTTATTTTTATTATTATTATATAATTTGTCAACGTGCGTTTGGTATTTTTTGAGAAGTGCCGGTATGGCATACCGTTGTATACTGGTCCATTTCGACCACTGTATATATATATATATATATATATATATATATATATATATATATATATATATATATATATATACAGTGCCTTGCATAAGTATTCACCCCCCTTGGACTTTTCCACATTTTGTAGTGTTACAACCTGGAATTAAAATGGACCCCTGACCAATTCTCTCATATTACTGAATTACAAATGGTACATTGAAATTTTGTTCTGTTTGATATTTTATTTTAAAACACAGAAACTCAAAATCAATTATTGTAAGGTGACATTGGTTTTATGTTGGGAAATATTTTTAAGAAAAATAAAAAACTGAAATATCTTGCTTGCATAAGTATTCAACCCCTGTGCTGTGGAAGCTCCCAGTTTACACCGATGAAAGAAATTGCCCTAACGAGGACACAATTACCTTACCGTTGGCCTCCACCTGTGAACCATTAAAGTAGCTGTCACATTTTCTGGATAAAAACCCCACTGTTGAAGGATCATTGGTCAGGCTGTGAATCTGAAGGAAAATGAAGACCAAAGAGCATTCTCAAAAGTTAGAGATAAAGTAATACAAACGCATAGATTAGGGAAAGGGTACAAAATAATATCCAAGTGTTTGGATATCCCAGTGAGCACAGTTGGATCAATAATCAGGAAGTGGAAGCTGCATCACACCACCCAGGCACTGCCAAGAAAAGGCCGTCCCTCAAAACTCAGCGCTCAAACAAGAAGGAGACTTGTGAGAGAAGCCACAGAGAGGCCAACAATCACTTTGAAGGAGCTACAGAGTTCAGTGGCTGGGGGTGGAGTAATGATGCACTAGTCAACCATATCAAGAGCTCTGCATAACACTGGCCTGTATGGGAGGGTGGCAAGAAAGAAGCCGTTACTCAAAAAGTACCATCTGAAAGCACGTCTGGAGTTTGCCAGAAAGCATGAGAGTGACCCAGCTGCGATGTGGAAAAAGGTTTTGTGGTCAGATGAGACTAAGATAGAGCTTTTTGGCCAAAACTCAAAGCGCTATGTGTGGCGCAAACCTAACACTGCCCATGCCTCAAGACACACCATCCCTACAGTGAAGTATGGTGGTGGCATCATCATGCTGTGGGGATGCTTCTCATCAGCAGGGACTGGGCATCTTGTTAAAATTGAAGGAAGAATGGATGGAGCAAAATACAGGGAAATGTGATACAGAGCAGAATTCATAGTTCCTTCAATGATGGCAAGACGTCCAGGTTCTGATGCAGCAAAGCATCCCCAAACCATGACACTACCACCACCATGCTTGATCGTTGATATGAGGTTCTTACTGTGGAATGCAGTGTTTGGTTTTCGCCAGACATAATGGGGCTCATGTCGGCCAAAAAGTTCCACTTTTGACTCATCTGTCCATAGAACATTGTTCCAGAACTCTTGAGGATCATCCAGGTGCTTTTTGGCAAACTTGAGACAAGCATTCATGTTCTCCTTAGTAAGCAATGGCTTCCGTCTTGCTACTCTGCCATGAATCCAATTTTTGCCCACTGTCTTTCTGATGGTGGAGTCATGAACACTGACCTTGCCGAGGCGAGAGAGGCCTGCAGGTCCCTGGATTTTGTTCTAGGGTTCTTTGTGACTTCCTGGACGATTTTACTCCTTGCTCTTGGAGAGATTTTGGCAGGACGGCCACTCCTGGGAAAATTCACTACTGTCCCAAACTTTTTTCATTTGGACAATATGGCTCTGACTGTGGTTCGGTGAAGCCCCAGAGCCTTAGAAATGGCTTTGTAACATTTTCCAAACTGATAGGCATCAACAACTTTTTTCAGGAGATCTTCAGGAATTTCTTTTGTTCGTGGCATGATGTGCTTCTAGAACCTGTGCACTGACAACTTCACTCTGATGGTAAGTTAGTCAGATTTATATTGGGCAGGGCTGGCCCAAATCAGGCCTGGTTGTTAACCAAAGTACTCAAACAGCTGACCCTAATTATCCCTTTAATTGGGTTGAGTTAACTAGGGGGGGCAATAACTTTTTCACACCTGAAGATTGCATGTTTGATTACCTTGCACACCAAACAAATGAAAGAAGCACCAAACTTTGGTGTCATTTTTTCTCTCAGACTCCCTCTTACTACAACCCACAACAAAATCTGACCAAATACAATGTAAAAAATGTGCAAAAATGCAGAAAATTAGACAGGGGCAAATACTTTTTCACGGCACTGTATGTATATGTATTATTGTGAATTTTGCTTGCACGCATGCAGAGATACTTTTTAGCACGTGGGAACAATACATTTGTGGAAATTATTGCACATAAAGACAATTTCAACAGGTCACGAGCCTTATAAATATTTTGAAAATCTATGTTAATTATTGTTCAATTTAAAATAGCACAAATGATAAAAAAAAACAAAAACAATCACCTTTCTGCATTATCTTTCTTTCATTACACTCTGTTGTTGGTGGTTATTGTGGTTCCATTGTTTATAGTTAGGGTTTTTCGTTTTTGTTTTTTTATTTTTAATGACGCATGTCCCTTTTAAGCTTGTTTTGAGCCAACCTAATTTCTTAATGAAACACTTGTAGAAGTGTTGATTGTAAAACAAGATCTCTTTTGTTGGGTTTTTTCCCCCCTGTAACTAGGGTTGCCACCTTTTCCACAGACCAAACCCGGACATATTTCAGAGTCAGCCTAGCTCTATCAAAACTGCAGTATACTGTAATAAAGTTTAACACAATACCACCAGATCTCGGTACAAATCAATAATCATGCAGTCTACACAGCATTGTGCTCTTGATATTTCTAGCACTTAAACTTGCAAGCCAGAAAAAAAGTATTATTATTATTATTATTATTATTATTATTATTATTATTATTATTATTTATTTCTTAGCAGACGCCCTTATCCAGGTCGACTTACAATCGTAAGCAAATACATTAAGTGTTACAATACAAGTAATACAATAAGAGCAGGAAATACAATAACTTTTGTTCAAGCAAAGTACAAGTGTGACAAACCACAATTCAATAATACAGCAGATAATAGTGATAGTTACATCAGGATATGATTAAATACAAAATACTACAGGTTAAACACTTGGCAGATTACAGTATTCTGAAGTACAGGATTAAATGCAGTAAAATAGGGGGCAGATAAGAGCAAAATAAAGCACATTTAAATGAAGGGTGATAGTGTCCCAGGATACAAACAGAGGCGTTCTACAGGTGCTGTTTGAAGAGGTGAATCTTAAGGAGGCACCGGAATGTGGTCAGGGACTGGGCAGTCCTGACATCTGTAGGAAGGTCATTCCACCACTGCGGAGCAAGGGTGGAGAAGGAGCGGGCTCTGGAGGCAGGGGAGCGTAGCGGAGGTAGAGCCAGTCTTCTAGTGCAGGCGGAGTGGAGAGGTCGAGTGGGGGTGTAGGGAGAGATGAGGGTCTGGAGGTAGATTGGTGCAGTCTGGTCAAGGCATCTGTAGGCTAGTACAAGAGTCTTGAACTGGATGCGAGCAGTGATCAGGAGCCAGTGGAGTGAGCGGAGTAGTGGAGTAGCGTGAGAGAAGCGAGGCAGAGAGAACACCAGGCGGGCAGCAGAGTTCTGGATGAGCTGGAGCGGACTGGTGGCGGACGCAGGGAGGCCAGCCAGGAGGGAGTTGCAGTAGTCTAGGCGGGAGAGTACCAGGGCCTGGACCAGGAGCTGGGTAGCGTAGTTGGTGAGGAAGGGTCGGATTCTTCGGATGTTGCTCAGGAAGAATCGCTATCTACAAGAAGTAGCTATATCATGGTAGGTTAGAGGGTAATCTTACCTCAGACAAGTAGCTGTGGTGATGAGTAACGGCATGGCAAATCCAATGCAATTTCTGAAGCAACGATCCTGTCTACCTGATTTTTTTTTTTTACAAATAATTTTTTTGGACAGTCACTCGATTTAAAGCCCATTTTTGATGGTCAGAATTATTTTACAGCCATTGTGTCGTTGCAAATCTCCCCCCACCCCCATAATACATTTTAACACGTTATTAATATACGTTAACTACGGCACTATCGGGTTTTGTGTCAGTAAAAAGAGACAAAATGTGTCATAATGTACTTAAATTTGGTTCGGGTTTTTCAATGTTAGTAATGGCTACCGCTAAATATGCAGTGCATATTATACATGCATGCATGCCTATATAGGGTTTAATTACCATTATATATCGTAAGTAACCCATATTTTACTGTTATGTGTTTAATCACAAGCTGATCGATGTAATGTAAACCATTATTCAATGCTGCCGTCACAGTAGAATGTACAGATCAGTGCTAAACAGTACATTTCTAATAAGATCTTTTAAGCAACTAATGTACCGTATAACTGGAAATTTTGGCTGGTATTAAATTCGCGGATTTGCTACCTTGGTAGATTTTGACGGTTTTTTAATTCAAATTTATCACTTAGCAAGTAACTGCCACAGAGTTTTGTATTTCTAGCTTTAATTAAACATTCAAATACATGTTTACTTAATGAAATGTGTCTGCTAAAACATTATCTCATTTACAGTAACTCGTTATAGCATCTACAATGTCACTGCAGCAACTTGGAGAACAACAAATAAGGCCTTCTAAAAATGAGTTACAATATTTATCATTGTTATATGGCCCTTCAATTTTAAGATATCAGTAATTGGAAAGAATTACTAACTGCAGTACACTTAATGATAGGCATTTGCTAACTCTGAGTTTTAAAACTTAGCTATGGTTCACTGTGACAGAAAGACAATGATTCTTGGTGGTAAATCTCCCTCTCGACCTGTGAGGGTGCTAAGTAACGGGAACAGAGTACTCTGGACTACTTGGCCTGAGACTTCGTTCCGAGGCTTAAAAGGAAGTCTGTCATGTAGAAAAGAGACGGAGTTTCGGTACACTAACTCATTGACCTGGAGGGGAAATGATGTGGCAGCTGCAGATCATAAAAAGCAGCTGCAATCGTTTAGCAATATGTATTGCACTGTTCCAAACAACGGGTTACAGTCCCAAAATAATAAACACACACACACACACGATCACAAGTCCAGAGTGAGTGCTAACGTGCAAGTGGTGAAGTACAATTTATTATCTTCCCTTCTGGGGTGATGACTTGGAGTATCGTGGCACAGCCCCCTTTCTAGATGGCCGACTTCCACCTTTCCCTGGAATGAATTGTCAGACCATCCAGTCTGGGGCACTGTTCCCTTTACACAGCGCCCTCACAGGTCGGGAGGGAGATTTATAACCGTGATTCATTCTTTCTCTGTCACACAAGCACATCATATCAAACATCTGCACAGCCGAAACACCGTATTTAAATGAATAATTAAACATAAAAGTTTATTTTCTAACTTACCACATATAAAGCACTACTTCAAAAAAACGAAAGACTATAATAAAATAAACATTTCAAAATAAACTAGTGTGTAAACAACTACAACATAACAATAAACTATTACTTTAAAAACATAATACGTTTCCACAATATATTTATCAGAATATCAATATATTTACCCTCTGCCCTGCCACACCTGCATATCATTCATGTTACTTGCTTTACAATTGTTGTTTTATATCTATTTTTCATTATGTCCTTTTATTATTATTTGTTTACTTAGCAGACGCCTTTATCCAAGGTGACTTACAGAGACTAGGGTGTGTGAACTATGTATCAGCTGCAGAGTCACTTACAATTACATCTCACCTGAAAGACGGAGCACAAGGAGGTTAAATGACTTGCTCAGGGTCACACAATGAGTCAGTGGCTGAGCTGGGATTTGAATCGGGGACCTCCTGGTTGCAAGCCCTTTTCTTTAACCAATGGACCACACAGCCTCCTGTCCTTGAAACTATATATTTTTTAACTGAGGCCAGCATGGCTCATAGTTATATTTTCAATTTACCATTAACACATGCTTCTAATTAGTTCCTAACAAGATCTTTTTTCATCATCCATATGAGACTAAAGTTAGGAGAGTGAGGATAATTTGATTGTTAGTCTCGCCTTCAACTCTTCGGGCTTCCCTGCAATTGCTTGTTAAGAGAAGCAATTAACTAAACTAACCCATCACAATGCAATTGTCAGCAGGGAAGCTAGAAGCATAGAAGGGACTAATAATCAAATTAGTATCAATACCCTACCTAAATACTGTTGAATCTGGTAGCCAAATCAGGGAGTAATTAATGCAGCTTTGCTCTGTGTTCTGTTCACACTACAAACTAATCCTAGATTTGCACTAAAGCTGGAGCTGACTGTGCAATGCAGTGTTTTGATCAGTGCATGTGTAAAGCACATCTTTGTCCACAATCAGAAAAGTAATTTGCATTATTCTTGAATGTGGCTTATTTTGTTTGCACATGCTAATGGAGGCTAAAATTACTCTGGTAGCTTTTAATACTCCAGGAGGTGGATTAGTTAGTCCAGTAGTCAGTCGCACTCAAAGAGGCATTACGATAAATGTGAACAAAATGAGTTACGAGTTTCGCTTCAGTACACACTCAACACCGCTCTAAAGTGTCAGTATTAGGCTCACATTGAGGACACAAAAAACCCTTGTGAAGAACTAACTAGAATCATGCTTGAAAGGTCTTTAGTAGAGAACACATTGCTTTGAAACATACTGAGCTTACATTATTATTTTTTTAAATAAGTTTCAAGGATGTAATGAAAAACAAGCTATATAAGATTGGAAACCAAATAACAGGAGTGTGTGTTGGTAAGAAAAGTATCTTATTTAGAGTAAGTAGCGGGGTTCCGAAAAATATAGTGTTATACGTCCCCACTTGTTGCAGCAGCTGTTTAAATAATGTACATGTTTGACAATATGGATAATAATCCTTACACTATCAGTGCACTAGAGCAGTCATTTTGAAAAGAGCTTTGAAACTGACATTAAAGTGTAAAAAGTTGTCTTTTAACCGTGAAAAGAAAAATTACAGGTACGTTATTTAAACAGTTATAGCAACACCTGGGGACGTGTAATGCTATATTTTTCGGAACCCCGCTACTTACTCTTTAAGGCCCAATACAACCACGTGTAGAATTGTGTGATGAACTGCCATTAGATTCTGTTCCATTTTGGTGAATTATATATATATATATATATATATATATATATATATATATATATATATATATA
Source organism: Acipenser ruthenus (assembly GCF_902713425.1). NCBI lineage: Eukaryota > Metazoa > Chordata > Actinopteri > Acipenseriformes > Acipenseridae > Acipenser > Acipenser ruthenus. Next base: position 26,886,629 of record NC_081197.1, read on the forward strand.
TATATATATATATATATATATTTATTATTAAACAATTCCCATGAAATAATATTTCAATGAACTCACCAATTTTTAACAATAACAAAACTGAGGGGTGAGGGTAGACTGCCCCAACCCCTGAATTTACCCATGGGGATTATTCTGCCCCAGATAAAAGGGTACATCACTATAAGCCCAAGCAACTTGGTGCCCGCCGTTCACAGGTAGGATACCGGCGGTCAGCACTGTCTACTGATGGTGGTGGTGACATGGGTGTAGGCAGGTTGGTTGCCTGTGTCACAGTCTCTTCATACACGTATGTGGGTGGGGCTGAAACAGTAGCTTCCTGAGAAGGTGAGCCCGTTGGCAAAGGCTGCTGGCTCAGGGTGTCATCCAGGAACAGTTCTGAACCAGCGGCTCTCGGCTCCGCAGGAGTTTCCTTTCCCAACAACAGCTGGTCTGTATGTCTCCTCCAGATAAGATTGTCTGCAGTTTTGACTGTGTACGATACAGGACCAGTCTGTGCGATGACTGTGGCAGGAACCCATTTCGGTCCGTGGAGGTAGTTCCGTGCTAGTACATGCTCTTCCGGATTGAAGGCTCGGTCCTTTGCTCTTTGCTCTCTTTTCTTGACTTGGATCTCCTGTTGACGTCTCACGACTTCCTTTTCCTTAGTTGGTCAGAGAAGGTCAAAGTTGATGCACAATGGTCTTTTCAAGAGAAGCAATGCTGGTGACACTTTTGTGGTTGCATGGGGCATGTTTCTTATTATGGCCATCACCTCAGATAGCACCGGGTCGTTTCGGGTGTATCTTCGTACTTGTTTTGAAGTGATAGGTGCGTTTTTCACTTGTCTGAAGTAAAAGATGTCCACTTGGTGTGTGTCTGGTTTTCCCACAGGTAATGGCAACCTTGAAAGTCCATCTGCGTTGCAGTGAAGTTCAGACTTGCGGTATTTGATGTCGTAGGTATGCATGGACAACAATAAAGCCCACCTTTGCAATCTGCTCGCTGCAAGTGATGGAATCCCCCTGTGCGGCTCGAAGATACTCGTCAGTGGACGGTGATCTGTCAGAAGAGTAAACATCCTCCCGAACAGATATTGGTGAAACTTGCGAACGCCGAAAACGACGCCTAGGGCTTCTCGTTCTATCTGGGCATAGTTACTTTCTGCTTTGTTCAGTGTTCTTGATGCAAAAGCGATAGGTTTCTCCTCACCGTTTGGCATGATGTGAGACACGACTGCTCCCACGCCATATGGTGATGCATCACAAGCAAGCTGTAGTGGCAATGATGGGTCGAAGTGCGTCAGGGCCTCCGACTTCAGGGGTGTTTCCTTTGTTTTAACGAATGCTTCTTCGCATTTGTCAGTCCATGTCCATGTTTTCTCCTGACAAAGCAACTGATGTAGCGGCTTTAACATCGTTGCTAAGTTTGGGATAAACCATCTGTAATAGTTCAGTAACCCCAGGAAGGAACGCAGCTGGCTGACGTTCTGAGGCGCTGGGGCATCCAAGATAGCCTTGGTCTTGGAGGGAACCTTGTGAAGACCTGTGGCGTCGATCACATGTCCGAGATATTCCACCGATGACTGGAAAAACTCGCATTTGTCTTTTTGAACTCGGAGTCCATAGTCCTGCAGCATCTGTAAAGTTGCATCCAGGTTCCGGAGCTGGTCCTCTTCACCCTTCCCAGTAACCAGGATATCATCCAGGTAGCATTGAACTCCTGGCAATCCACTCAAGATTTGATCCATCGCCCTCTGGAACAACGCTGGCGCTGATGTGATTCCAAAAGCAAGATGACAGTACCTGAACAGCCCCTTGTGTGTCGTAACAGTCAGCAGTTCCCTTGACTTTTCATCCACGTGCATTTGCAGGTAGGCTTGGCAGAGGTTGATTTTACTGAACTTTTGACCCCCAGCTAGGCCTGCAAACAGATCATCAATGTACGGTAGCGGATACTGCTCGGCTGACAACACAGGGTTAAGAGTCACTTTAAAATCTCCACATATTCTGACTGATCCATCCTTCTTGAAGACAGGTACGATGGGTGCCGCCCACTCACTCATGATGACCAGCTCCAGTACTCCATCCTTCACTAGAGCTTTGAGATCAGCCTCCACCTTTGGCCTGATAGTGTAGGGTACGGGTTGTGCTTTCAGAAACTTTGGTTTGCTGTCTGGCTTAATATCAATCTTCACTGTAATGTCTTTCATGCTACCCAGCTCACTTTTAAAAACTTTGTAACTTTAAAATGGAGGGTAGACCTGAGTCTCCATGGGTCATGCGTACTGACGGCCAGTCCAGTTTGATACTCTCCATCCATGAGCGTCCCAGTAGAGAAGGGTAGTCACCTTTAACTACATAGAGTGGCAGTTTTCCTTTCATAGCAACAGATTCTCCAGTATATGTCTTTAACACCACGTTGGCTGGCTGAAGTGGAAGGTGTTTCAATGTCTTTTTGTAGACTGTGTCTGACACGAGAGATACAGCAGCCCCTGTGTCGATCTCCATGTGCACAGGCTGCCCTTCTAGCAAGGGAGAGACCCAATAGCCGTGCGGACCTCCAGCAACCGAGAGTGAACATGTCTCTTTTTTTATCTTTGAAGGTCTCTTTTCTGTTCTCTGACGTTGACACTTTCCCTGTGTTCTTTTTGTTTCTGCATGCACACTCAATGTGCCCCTTTTTACCACAGCTGCGGCAATCCATGTCCTTACACCAGCATGCAGAGGCCTAGTGTCCCACTTTGCCACAGCGGAAGCATGTGCCTTGCCCATTGGCTTGTCTCTGATTTTCAGTGGAAACTCTATGCACTTTCCCTGATGAGCTCAAGTTTTGAGCCTCTTTAGCTGCTAACTCCATGGATACACTAACTTCAATAGCCTTTTGCAAAGTTAGGTTGGTTTCAGTCAATAGTCTCTTTTGCGTAGCTTCACTACGTAGGCCACACACTAATCTGTCTCAAATAGTGTAATTTAGCACATCATTAAATTCACAGTGTTCTGCTAATTTTCTCAGTACAGAAACAAACACTGTCACAGTTTCTACTTCCTCCTGATTTCGTCGATGGAACCCAAACCTCTCAGCTATGACTAGGGGTTTTGGTGAGAAATATCCTGCCAATGTATCCACTATTTCTTTATAGGTCTTATCACCTGGCCTCCCTAGCTGTAACAGGCTGTGTAATAAATTGAACGTTTTTGCCCCCATAACACTAAAAAATGTGGGTACCAGTTTGTCATTAGGAATGTTATTTGCAAGAACAAAATAGTCAAATCTCTCCGTGTATGAGCTCCACTGCTCCACACTCTCATCTTCCAGACAATTCCAGCCATTTTTTTTTTATTTCCAGTCACGTTATTTTCATTTACTTCACTCACCCACTCACTGTATTTTTTTTAATTTCGTTGTTTCCCCGTTCCGACGTCCGTCTTGAGTCCTTTCTTCTCAACTCAGACGATGCTAACCTCTCTCATTTCTAGCCAGCCTCATTCACGTTTGTGTCTAAGCTAGCAATACACTGTGCTAACATTAGCCTAAACTGTCATGGAAAATAAAAGTTTTATACTTCAAAAAAAAAAAAAAACCCGACTTATCTTCCGAACAGAGAGGGGAACGCAGGTTCAGACTTCCTCGTCGCCAATTTGTTATATCTCGAGGGTTTCTTTATAACTTGTAATGAGGAAACAGGACACAGAGATCACGAGTTTTACTGCTTTTATTACAAACTGCGCAACAACTGACAATGATAATACCTTCAATCTCCCATAGTGCTCCGGTATAACCTCACTACGGTATGCATGCATGGGCAAACATAATATACAACAATAAGGTTAAAAACTCTATAACCACAAATGTAGACGAGCCTGGCTCTTTTGCATAGTGGTTAAGATGCTTGCCTGCTGTGTGCAAGGTTGTTGATTGCACAATGCACAAGGATCAAGTTACACAATTTTTATAAGTCAGTTATAAATTACGGTATTTATATATACCAAACTCAAATGTAAAGTAAATGTAAATAACACTTTTTGTTATTAGCACCCATACTGCACAAAATCCACATATTTCTCTATGTTCATATTTTTAATAATTAACTGTCATATTATACTGTACATACTGTATGCCAAACCTTACATCAATGGATTGTCCTGTATTTTCTTGTAATGTCCTTATAGTCTTTTTCTGATTTATCATACAATTCTAAAGCTTAGCTAAAGCCAGTATGAGTTTCACATCTTGGAAATCATATTTCATGAATGTCAGGTGTCTCTTCAATGAATATCATTGATCACCTTCATTGTTAATACATGTAAAAAAGGATCAAATTGAAATGATTTAGATTCTGAAATCAATGCATCAATGTTGTACAACAATTACGGACTTGGTGGCAAGGTACAATAGGTAATGTAAATGTTTGTAGAATTCATTTGTGCCAGACATTTGTATGTTAAAATTGGATAAGAAACAGATACAGTGTGTAGTAGCCTTTGGAGTGACTGTAAGTAGTGATATTGAATGTCATACCCATTTGGAGGGTCGCTCAGTATTGGTAATATTTGGGCTACCACTATTCATGGATACAAATGTATACAACTGCAACAATGTATTAATACATCCCAAAACCTGTTGAAGTGTACTGTATATGAAATTCATTACATTGTGCTTGTGTAATCCGCCTGTGCCTCAGTCGCATCACAGCAGAAAAATGGTTTATTGATAGGACAACAAACACTGGGTAATAAATAATGCACATCAGAGCAGGCTTTGGGATAATGTATAGTGGTGAATATCAGGCCATTGTGTTTTAGCAGGTAAATCGATATTTCATTAAACGCTAAAATCAATAACTTTTTTCTCCAGGAAAGAAAGAAAGAGATGTTAGGCCATGGTCCAAGGAAAGACTGCTGTTCTCATACGGGTCTGTGGCAGACAAACTGTAACGTGTCCCTCTTTGTAGATATCACATGCATATACCGGATTCTGCCGAGTCATCGCCCCTGTTTGAACGATCGCCCACTCCAACTTTCGGCTGAAAGTCAAATTTTCACCATTAATTTACGTTTTTTAATAACCATGCACAAATTATGCCTGAGGGAAATCACGTGAATAGATAAAACTGCCAAGAAGTAGTTGCTCTGTGCATTAATGATTCAGGGTTAGGCTTATCTTCTGTTCAGATAATGAAGACATGGAATTTGGCGGTTTCCATATTTTGGATTTTTTTTTTAGACACTGCAACAGCTTGTGACTCAGGAATTTGAACATTTTAATGCTATAGTACTACTTTGGATGCTACGTTAATGTATTATTTTGTGTTGTGTTTTCACACTGGACACTCCAATGTCTTACTTACAGAGATTACGTGAAGCCATTTATTTTAGTGGACTGTAAATTTCACGTGTTTATATATTTTTTAAATGTAGCAACTTTTATTTTAGCTTTTTTAATCTACAAATGTTTTCATGATGTGGGTTTGCACTGGACACTGCAGCTTTAAAGTTTAATGTTTGTTTTGTGAAAAAATTTGAAATGACAAAACAGTGGACGTACTGCAGCAGCCTCGAATCATATTTTACCAGTCATTAAATATGTTAACTGCACTTCTTGATTCTTTATCGTGATGGTGTGCTGGGCTCTACCTTTGAATTTTAAGCAAGCCTAATTGTAAACGTAATCTATCTACCTAATGTTAAAAATACTCCCTCTGCAATAATGCCTGTAATTTCTCCCCTGCCTGAGTCAACGCTCCACTCCACTTTTGCCTTAATGACAACTTTATGCCCACTGGTTGTTGACTCAGCAGAATCCGGTATATATATATATATATATATATATATATATATATATATATATATATATATATATATATATGCAAATGTTGCATACATTTATTGTATTTAACGCTACCCTGAGAATATTTTTTATAGATTACGTTTGCAATTCCCCACACAACTCAGGAGATTCAAAGGTTCAGTGGGCCTCCTCCGATCCCACAACCAAGCCAGCTTCCTCAGAAACTTGAGTGTTAGTGAGCTACCGGCCTCTAGAGGACTAAGGCCAGCCCTGCAGGTGTCCGCTCTGAGATCAGCAGGGTTTGCTGTGGTGCGATGACGAGAAAGTCCCTGTCGGTTTTGCCTCCCTAACCCACAGAACTTCAGAGCCAATGCAATGCTCCCTTCAGAATCTCCAGCAAAGACCAGGATGCAAAGCTGCTCACTAGGAAATGTCAATTTATTTTTCTATTGCAGTTTGATAAGGAAGAATTTGGTTGGTTAAGTTATAGAGATGAGGTGCCCAAGGCCCAGCGAGCCTTAATCTGGCGCTGGTATCCTATATCAGTTTTTTAAAATTAAAATACTTTGAAAAACTGCACATATGAGATCCATTTGTTTAATCCCTCCCTTACCTTTTTACATTTGCCATAATTCTGATGTTGTTTTGTTCTTTTCGAACTGCCTGTCATCTTGTAGACCTGTGTTGTTTTGTCATGTTATTTTGCTTCCTGGATTTGTGAAGTCATGCAAACTTGTGAATCTACCTGCTTTTATGGTATAAGAGCAGGTGAAATTACCAAGTTGTATGGTTGACATTCTGAATGATTGCGAACTTCATAAAACGGCAAGAATGGGGGAAAATATTTAGGCAGCAAAGCAATATGATTTAAAGTATTGTAAATGGACAAGGAACAATGCTTGTTCTTACATTTGCAGCATTATCACGGCAGCAGTAAAACTCTTTTGGTTCTTTGCTTATTTTAATGATTAACAGTACAGTAAATAATTATGTTTGTTCAGCACAACCAAATGGGGGTGCAGTAATACTATTTCCAATGTTTATAAGAGATCAGTATTTTTTAAGGATTGTTTTTCACTCCTTAAATATCCTTTCATGGCAGTTCTGTTTGCCAGTCAGTGTGGCAGTGTGAGAATAAGGCTCTGCATTCTTGGGCTGTCAGTACATGGAGTGCACTCATCCCAGTGAAGCAGTTCCCTCCTAGGTCCCTTAGCCTGTCAGATCAGATCAGAAGCAGCCACGTGGCAGGGTAGCAGTGCCAGGGGCAGGGGCTTCTTGTTCCTTCACTGTTGTCTGTCAGGGTGACAGTGCCCATGTTTTATGTTAATTATGAAATCACAGCAAAGGATTTTTTTTTTTTTTTTAAATAATTCTGTTTATTCATTTTGAGATTTTCACAAGCACATAGAATCAAATACAAAACACAAGCAAATATATGGATCCATGCAGCACAGAAAACACCGAGATATAGAAATCATAACTACATTAAAGGGAAAAAGAGAGAAAAGAGAAACAGAAGAGAGAAAAGAGACAGTAGTAGAGACAGAAAAGGGCATGTCATGCTTTGCACCCAGAAGGCCGTGGGGAGAGGTCAGGGGAGAGAGGGAAATCTGAGCTCTTCAAAGTGGGATAGGATAGGAATACATTGGAAGAGGTATAAAAACTTGGGAAAAATACTATTTTTTAATTCTACCAATAAGTGAAATAGGTAAGGATGACCAACGGTTAAAGTCTTGTTTAGTACATTCTAAAAGGGGGTTAAAGTTAGCACTAAAAAGATTATTATATGAACAAGTCACAGTTATCCCAAGGTAGGTAAACTTACCATGGGTGATTTTAAAAGGAAATTTATTAAAGTTATAATGTCTAGCAGCCAAGTTGATTGGAAAAAGTTCAGTTTTGTGTAAATTAGTTTTATAGCCAAATAATTCTCGGGTTGAAAGTGCTTGTGGGAGGGAGGAAGCAGGATCCAAAATGCACAAAAGAAGATCATCAGCATACAACAAGGCCTTCTGTGTCCGCCCCTCTCTGACAGCACCCTGCAGCCAGAAGGGGAGGAGCCCCTGCCGCCTTCGCAGCCAGAAGGGGAGGAGCCCCTGCCACCTTCGCCAGGAGCAGAGCAGCAGGAGCTGCCTCTGCTTCCACCACCACCACCTGAGGGAAAGGAGCAGGAGCTGCCTCTCCCTTCACAACAGGACGGACCGGAACAGAAGGCTGGCGGTCCGCAGCTGCCCTTGCATATGCCGCTAAGGAGAGCAAGGGGGAAAACTGCTGGGTCGCAGCGGCTGAGAAGGCCAACCCCAGCACCACCGCTGGTCCTGGCTCGCCTCCTGCAGTCGCCTCCCGAGGGTCCGCTGCCGCCCTGTCGTGCATCACCTGGGGATGCCAGTTCGCCATCGCCTGGGGATGCCAGTTCGCCATCGTCTGGGGGTGCCAGCCTCGCACCACTCAGGGATGCCAGCCTCGTACCGCTCAGGGATGCCATCCTCGCACCGCTCAGGGATGCCAGCCTCGCACCGCCTAAGGATGCCACATCCGCATCGCCTGGGGCTGCCTGCTGCTCCGTATCGCCTGGGGCTACCTGCTGCTCCGCATCGCCTGGAGCTGCCTGCTGCTCCGCATCGCCTGGGGCTGCATTCTGCTTCGTGACGCATCCCGAGGGGCCGTCGCTGCTGCCGTCGCCTCCCGAGGGTCCGCCACTGCTGCCATTTAAAAAAAAAACCAAAAAAAAAAACAGAATAAATATGGATGCCTTATTCATTTGGAATCCTAAATATTTCCAACTCCTACTTAGTAACATATGTTACCCAGTAGAATGCTTTCTTTCTGCATATGTTTTTTTCACAATATGTTTGTTTTTGTTTTGTTTTTTCATATATCTAATAAGGTCGTCATTCATGATGCAATATCTTGCTATGCAGGTTGGGTACGGTAAGTGCCTATTGCTCTAGCTCAAACTTTTCTGAAATGAGACAAAAAATGTCTCCAACTATTTTATAAATCAGAAAAACAGTAAACAAAGCATATTAGAACACTTGGTGCTTCTACCAAGTATTGACTCAGGGAGGTGAATACTTATGCAACCAACAAATGTATATATATTTTTTTAATTAACTTTTGTGTCACAATAAAAAATATTTTGAACCTTCAGAGTGTTAAGTATGTTGCATAAATCAAATGGTAAAAATCCCATTTAAATCCGTTTTAATTCCATGTTGTAACACTACAAAATGTGGAAAAGTCCAAGGGGGGTGAATACTTATGCAAGGCACTGTGTATGTATATATATATTGTGAAGCGGCCGACACCACTCACGGTTCTTGCCCCTTTAAAAATTGACCCAGACACAGAAATAGGTGGTTCAGTGCTTACACGCACTTTTAATAAAACAAACAAAAACAAAATAAAACACAAAACAAACACCTAGCTCTTATACGAGCACTAACTAAACACACAGGAACACCCTTCCTAACACGGGACGGATACCCCGTTTACCCGTAGCAACCAAAACACACGCTTTACAAAGCTAAATACAGCACAGTACTTACATTGGGACTGCTAGGACACAGAGTACTCCTTTCCATGTCCTTCTACTCATCAGCCTTGAGCCAACTGAGTGCACTCTTTAAATACCCTGCACCTGGATCTAATTTAAGAATAACTACCAGGTGCAGGGGATAATTAATAATAAAACAATTAACAAAACTAATTAAACAATAAAGCAAAACAATAAACTACTAAGAACAATGTGCCTGTGCATATGTTTTACGCAGGGAGGATTTTAACCCCGTCCCTGCTATGTTACAATATATATATATATATATATATATATATATATATATATATATATATATATATATACAGACGTGCTCAAATTTGTTGGTACCCTTACAGCTCATTGAAATAATGCTTCATTCCTCCTGGAAAGTGATGAAATTAAAAGCTATTTTATCATGTACACTTGCCTTTGGTATGTCATAGAATAAAGCAAAGAAGCTGTGAAAAGAGATGAATTATTGTTTATTCTACAAAGATATTCTAAAATGGCCTGGACACATTTGTTGGTACCCCTTAGAAAAGATAATAAATAATTGGATTATAGTGATATTTCAAACTAATTAGTTTTTTTAATTAGTATCACACATGTCTCCAATCTTGTAATCAGTCATTCAGCCTATTTAAATGGAGAAAAGTAGTCACTGTGCTGTTTGGTATCATTGTGTGCACCACACTGAACATGGACCAGAGAAAGCAAAGGAGAGAGTTGTCTGAGGAGATCAGAGAGAAAATAATAGACAAGCATGGTAAAGGTAAAGGCTACAAGACCATCTCCAAGCAGCTTGATGTTCCTGTGACAACAGTTGCAAATATTATAAAGAAGTTCAAGGTCCATGGAACTGTAGCCAACCTCCCTGGGCACGGCCGCAAGAGGAAAATTGACCCCAGATTGAACAGAAGGATAGTGCGAATGGTAGAAAAAGAACCAAGGATAACTGCCAAAGAGATACAAGCTGAACTCCAAGGTGAAGGTACGTCAGTTTCTGATTGCACCATCCGCCGCTTTTTGAGCGAAAGTGGGCTCCATGGAAGAAGACCCAGGAGGACTCCACTTTTGAAAGAAAAACATAAAAAAGCCAGACTGGAATTTGCTAAAATGCATATTGACAAGCCACAATCCTTCTGGGAGAATGTCCTTTGGACAGATGAGTCAAAACTGGAGCTTTTTGGCAAGTCACATCAGCTCTATGTTCACAGACGAAAAAATGAAGCTTTCAAAGAAAAGAACACCATACCTACAGTGAAACATGGAGGAGGCTCGGTTATGTTTTGGGGCTGCTTTGCTGCGCCTGGCACAGGGTGCCTTGAATCTGTGCAGGGCACAATGAAATCTCAAGACTATCAAGGCATTCTGGAGCAAAACGTACTGCCCAGTGTCAGAAAGCTCTGTCTCAGTCGCAGGTCATGGGTCCTCCAACAGGATAATGACCCAAAACACACAGCTAAAAGCACCCAAGAATGGATAAGAACAAAACATTGGACTATTCTGAAGTGGCCTTCTATGAGTCCTGATCTGAATCCTATCGAACATCTATGGAAAGAGCTGAAACTTGCAGTCTGGAGAAGGCACCCATCAAACCTGAGACAGCTGGAGCAGTTTGCTCAGGAAGAGTGGGACAAACTACCTGTTAACAGGTGCAGAAGTCTCATTGAGAGCTACAGAAAACGTTTGATTGCAGTGATTGCCTCTAAAGGTTGTGCAACAAAATATTAGGTTAGGGGTCCCATCATTTTTGTCCATGCCATTTTCATTTTTTTTATTATTTACAATATTATGTTGAATAAAAAATCAAAAGCAAAGTCTGATTTCTATTAAATATGGAATAAACAATGGTGGATGCCAATTACTCTTGTCAGTTTCAATTTATTTCAGAGAAAATTGTGTATTCTTCACTTTCTGTGGAGGGGTACCAACAAATTTGAGCACGTCTGTATATATATATAGGCTAGTAACTAATAATAAATTGCAGCCTCATGTCAATAGGATTTCAGACCAAAAGTTTCTTGCACTCTGTCCCAATCGCCAGTCTGGCGATTCTCCCAGAAAAGATTTGAATGTATTTGTGACAGAGACAAAATGATTCTTGGTGATAGATCTCCCTCCTGTGAGGGCGCGCTGTAAAGGGAACAGTGTGCCCTGGACTGGATGGCCAGACAATTCGTTCCCAAGGTTAGACGGAAGCTGGCCATCTAGAAAGGGGGCGGAGATACGGTACACTAAATCATTGACCCGGAAGGGAAACTACGTGGCAGCCGTGGATTGGAGGAGCGGTTGCACTCGTTAACCAAGGGGTCATGATTGACGGTACAAAAGGGGAAGTAGCAAAGTGATCTGTTCCTTTGAATGGTTAATGCTGAACCGGAAGGAAAACCTGTATTGCTTGTTTGTTGTTATTAGACGGCTAACACAATCTGGAGCTGTCGCCAAAGGCCAGCACTTATACGGACAACACTGCACCATTGCTCACGATGAACTGTATTTACTATAGCACTCACTGTGGACTTGTGATTGTGTTTGTGTTACGTGTGGTTGTTTAAAGATTGGGACTATCATTTCGGGACCAACCCGTGGATTAAATGGAACAATACACAGTGCTGTATTGCCTGTTCTCATTATTATTTACTGTGTTTTTGTCATCAGACTTTGGAATATAAAAATAAAACACTATTGCACCTGGATTATCGTTGTCTGTCTGTTTATTAATCACCGCAGCACTCCTGCACATGCACACTGTTAACCACTTTGCCACAGTATTATAGAAAGAAATTCAGTACCTTCATGCAATGCAGAAGTGGACAAGATTGAATCCTCAGGTGGAGATGTCTTGGTTCAGTTGTGGAAGAATGTTTTTTTCTGTAGAATTCTTTAGCTTCATCAGATGATTTAAATACTTTTTCTGTGCCAATGAACGTGATCCTCAGCCGAGCTGGATGCAACAAGCCAAATTTAACTCCAGCATTGTAGAGAAGGGATTTTACTTCTCTGTATGCAGCCCGTTTCCTGTTTAACTCTAGGCTAAACTCAGGGAATATGTCGACTCTGCAGTGTTCTAATGTTTATGTGATTAGTTACAGATAGAGCAGACGTGCATGTGTTCATTCAGCCATCTTCTTTATTTTCCACCCTGACCCCGGTTCCCTTTTCCACCAGGTGGCAGCATAACAACATATATTACATCTCCCCACCAAAAAAATAATACTGTTACAACACAAGATAAGGGAAGGTCTGACTAACAGAAAACAAGATGTTTAATAACCACTTTCAACAAAGTATTGAAGAACAGTTTTGGATGTAATTAACTTATCCCAAGACCATTTAAAGTCTCTCTGACATTTTATTTTATTTCATTTATTTCCCATTTCCCACTAATGTGGTCCTGAACACGTACAGAGTCACCTTTCCTCAGTGGTGATAGGTCCTTTGCACCTCGGTCGAAGAAGGCTTTTTGTTGTCGTTTCTGTACTTTGAGTGCACTTCGAATCTCCTGTGGTGTTTTGTGAATTTTAGGCATAAGGAACTTCTCAGTGCATGGTAGCGGAGACTTTAGCCGTCTGTTCATCAGCATTTGTGCTGGTGAGCCACATTCTTCAATGGGCATGTTACTGTACTCCAGGAACCCAATGTAGGGGTCTGACCCTTCCATGTCAGCTTTGTCCAGTATTCGTTTGACAATTTGTATACTTTTCTCTACTAACCCATTTCCCTGTGGATGTCACAGTGACACTGTTGTATGTTTAAAGTTCCATTCTTTGCTGAATGTTTTGTACTCAGCACTGGTATATTGAGGACCGTTGTCAGACTTTATTTCATCTGGAGTTCCGTGTCTGGCTAACATGGACTTTGTGAAACTAATGACTGTTGCGGGCCTTAGTATTAGGCAGCCGTGCTATCTCCCAGAACCGGGAGTAGTAGTCCACAAGTAATTTCCATGCCAAGAAAACAGAATTTGCCACGGCCGCTGTGGTGTTTCGTGTGGCAGTAGAGTTTCCTTTTGTTGTGTGTTTCTATGCGTAAGGCAAACGCTACATTCTGAAACAAGTCCTTCAATGTCCTTTGACATCCCTGGCCAGAATAAAAGCTCTCTGGCTCTGAGCTTGCATTTTGCAATGCCAAGCATGTAATGCTTTCAGCATTTCAGTTTGTAGTGTTCTTGGTATTATGATCTTGTCATTTTTCATCATCAGTCCATCCACTTCACATATTTCCTATCTGTAATTCCAAAAGTTCTTGATTTTCCCAGGAACCGCTTTCCTGTCCCCAGGCCACCCATGTCTCACCGTCATCCTCAGCATTGTCAGGGTGTCATCCTTCTGTGTTTCCCTCTTTATCACCTCCAACTTGTTTTCACTTACAGGCAGGTGGTGGACGACCAGGTGCACCTGCGCGTTCACGTCATCCTCCAGTCTGTCATCTGGGTCTGAGTCTGTGTCTGAGACTTTGAGGAAAGCTCTGGAGAGCGTGTCAGCTACATACATTTATTTTCCAGGCTTGTGGACCACATTCAGCTGGTAGGGTTGTAGCTTCAAAAGAAGTCTCTGTATTCTTGGTGACGTGCTGCTGAGAGGTTTTTTGAATATTGAAACCAGTGGTTTATGGTCTGTCTCAATTTCTGTCTCTTTTCTATCTATGAACTGGTGGAATTTCTGACATCCAAACACTATGGCAAGTGTATCCTTTTCTACCTGGGCAAAGTTAATTTGAGCCTTGGTCAGAGCTTTCGAGGCATATGCCACTGCTGCTCCGTTTTGAAGTAGAACGGCTCCGAGACCCACTTTGGAGGCATCCACTGACAGCTTCACTGGTTGGTTGACATCATAGTATCTGAGTGACTTTGTGCTCTGCTCACTAGTGTCTTCTTGATGTTGATCACTGCATCTTCATGTTGCTCATTCCAGTGCCACACGATGTCTTTTTGCAGTAGCTCTCTGAGGGGTTCTGTCAGTGTGGAGAGGTGTGGAATGAACTTCGCTAGGTATGTGATCATACCCAGAATCCTCTCCTGCTCTGTCCTTTGGTGTTTCCATCTCTGCTACTGCTTGGACTTTGCTGGGATCTGGTTTGAGTCCATCTTGATTGAGTGTGTGACCAAGGTATTTCACTTCTCTTATACCTATTTTGCTCTTTGCCTTGTTGAACTTCAAGTTCACGCTCCTGGCCCTCTCCAGGACCTGTTTCAGTCTGTTGTCATGTTCTTTCTTGTCTTTGGAGAAGATCAGTAGGTCATCGATGTATGTGACCACACCCTTTATATCCTCAAATACTGTGACATCCGTTTGTGAAACACCTCTTGTGCACTGTTAGTGCCAAATGGCAAGTGGAGATATCTGTACCTTCCAAACAGCTTGTTGAATGTAGTGAGATGTGATGAATCGTCTGTGAGTGCTATTTGCCAGTAACCATAACTAGCATCAAGTGTACTGAACCACGAGGCACCTGCCAGCTTGCTCATTATCTCATCAATGGTAGGTATTTGAAAGTGTTGCCTGCAGATGGCAGTGTTGAGCTTCTTTGGGTCTAGGCACAGTCGTAGGCTGCCATTGGGCTTCTCAACGATGACCATGGAGTTCACCCACTCTGTTGGTCCATCCGGAGCTCCTCTTTCAGTTTGTAGGTGAGGGCCACAGGCGTTTTCTGTGGTGCATGAACAACAGGGGTGACATCAGGTTTTGTTTGAATGTGATACGGCTCCTCAAGACAACCTAAGCCCTTGAAAACGTTTTGGTAATTTTCAATTCCATTGAGATAGCTGCTTGTCTTTTCCACACTCCTGATGAGTCTGACTAAGTCCATGTTTACACAGTCTTTAAGCCCCAGGATGGGCTCTGAGGCCATATCAACAATGTAAAACTTGCACATGTATGCAGGGTTCCCACGCGTCCTCGAAAACCTGGAAAATTAAAGACTAGTCTTCCAGGCCTGGAAAACACATGGAAAATGAGAAAAAAAATAAAATGTCCTGGAAAACTCTGAGTGTCCTGGAAAAATCATATAAGATTACAGATGCCATAGTAACTTGAATGAATAAGCAGTAGCATCAATTCAAAACATGTTTGGCCATACTGTAGCTTGTATCAGCGTGCGGCAGCAACATCAGAGTCCAGAGAAGGTCAATTCAGTGCAGGTTGAAAGCATCAGTAACTGCGCCGCTTGACCGTGCTCTCGGTTCAACTCGTTGAGGATAGAAACTGCGATGTGGTGAGAAGTAAGACAATTTGTGTCGCTAACATTATGCATTGAGACTGGTTGTTATGTTTATTTGCAATTACTTTGTATGTTATAATCTAACTGGAATCAAATTTAGTAACAATAGCAAGCTACCGAGCTAGTCAACTCGTTGTTGGGGTGAGAGATGGTGCATGATCCTGATGCTGTGGTAATCTTTTCTTAGAAACGTAGGCTACTGGTAGCTAGCTAATCTTGTTCTTGGGAAACAATATGCAAAATGAAAGTAGCTGTTGTGCAGTGCTTCCTCATTGATGGATTCATGCTCACTTCGGGTAATGCATTGAGAATGTGAGCGGACTTGCAGTCACACGCATGTGTGTGTGCGTGCGCGCACACACAACATGTATCAACATGTGTGAAGTCTCTTATCAAAAACTCAAAACTCTGTGTGAATGCACCTATGAGGTCTGTGCACTGTGCTTGTGTTACAGTATTTCTGTGTGTGTATGTGTGTGTGCGCGCGCGTGCGTTCATGCGTGCATAACGTGTATCTCTATGTGTAGTCTCTTTTCAAAAACTCAAACCTCTGTGTGAATGCACCTAGGAGTTCTTGTACTGTCTTTGTGTGTATGTGTATGCATGCACTTTTGGTTGTGTGTGTGGATCTCCATAGGTAGGCTGGTCTCTTTTCTCAGTATGTGACTGAAGGGTGTGTGCATGTGCAGCTAACTTCTCCTGACATTGACTGTGTAGTTCAATGAAGCTAGAACCTAAACTCTCATTTGAAATGATAGCTTGAGTAATAAAAATCCCTCAGTAGGCAACTTTGTGTGTGCGTTATAATTTTCATTGGTTTGATATCATACAGAGCAAAATCATACAGAGCCCTCACTCCCAAGTTGGAATGAATTTAGAGCTCTATATCTATGGTGGCTCTTTGCTAATCGTTACATTCATTAGACACTTTTCAACCTCATTTGCAAATATGATTTAATGCTTTGCTGTGTTTTATTATTAAAGGAGTGAGTGAGGAGGTCAGGAAGTCAGGATGTCAGGAAGGCAGTGCAAGTTTAAAGTGGAGTGAAAAGAAGAGCCTCTGTTCAGGGACTGGATAGGGGAAGTATCAGGAGATATGCACAGGGAATATTGCAAGTTTTGTAGGAAGTACTTTGATGTCGGTAATATGGGCATCTCAGCACTCAAGAGCCATGCACGAGGCCAAGGACATCTGAAAGTAGCAGGACATTTACAAAGTGAGCTTCGCATGACACATTTTATGAGAAGGCCATCTGAGACAGCAGTTGAGGCAAGTGACAGTCAGGGAGGAAGCACAGGACCAAAAACGGCCAATGCAGAGGAGGAAAGTGTCAGTCAGGGAGGAAGCAGAGCAGGACTACAAACATCAAATGCAGGTGCCGGTGAGGGAACAAGCTTAGGACCACAACGGTCTTCCTCAGTTTCAACTTTTTTTTTCGAACAAAGCTGTACTTGAAGCAGAGATCTGCTGGGTTATCAAAATGGTGATGTCACACTACTCCTTCAATTCATGCACAGATGTGGCTGACATTTTTGGAAAAATGTTTCCAGACAGTGAAATTGCAAGGACATTTTCATGTGGTGCAATGAAAGCAGCCTACCTTGTATGTTTTGGTTTGTCACCGTATTTCAAAGAGAAGCTAATCAAGGACATCATGTCAAAGTGCTACGTTATCTCTTTTGATGAATGCCTAAACAAAGTAACACAGACAGAACAGATGGATGTGGTCGTTTGATACTTGAGTGAGGATGAGTGTAAGGTTGTGATGCATTATCTTGACTCAGTTTTTGGGACACACTCAAGCAGAGTGGCTCCTTGAGAAAATCTAAATAATCTCCTCTTGATCCCAAGAAGCTCCTTCAAATCTCCATGGATGGCCCAAAGGTCAACTGGAAGTTTCTGCGAATATTTGAAGAGGAGTGGAGACAAATGGACCCAAATCTACCACTTCTGCTCATCCTGGGAAGCTGTGGTGTGCATGTTGTTCAAAATGGCAGTTTTCAACAGGTTGAGAAAGGGAACTGGGAGAAACACTGAGAGCCCTGTGGCAGCTCTTTCACGACACACCAGCCAGAAGAGACGATTTTGCTGACTTGACAAAAACAACAATATTTCCTCTCAAGTTTTGTGCCCACAGATGGGTGGAAGATCTTCAAGTTGCAGAGCGTGCAATTGAGATATGGCCAGCTGTATATTGACAGCCACAAGAAACTTCCTAAAAGCAAAGTTCCAACCTCAGTGTCCTACACTTTGGTGAAAGAGGCAGCTGCTGACCCACTCTTTGAGGCAAAACTGCATTTTTTTGCATTTGTTGCAAGACATCTGAAACCATTTCTGGAAACCTTTCAGACAGATGCACTAATGGTGCCCTTTTTGGTAGAAGAGTTGCAGTATACTCTGATGAGTCTGCTGTCTTTCTTCATCAAGAGAGACGTCCTGGAGAACACAAAGACAGTCCTCCAGATGCTCAAACTTGACCCACTGGACAAAACACTGCATGTACCACTCAAACAGCTTGACATCGGCTTTGCCACCAAACAAGCTCTGGATAAAGCATCACAGAAACTTAAAGAAACTTAAAACCGAGGAGAAAAGTTCAATATTCAAATTTGAAAAACTCTTGCAACTCCTTCTCAATGCAAAATGGTGCACCACTCCACAGT
Source organism: Acipenser ruthenus (assembly GCF_902713425.1). Classification (NCBI taxonomy): domain Eukaryota; kingdom Metazoa; phylum Chordata; class Actinopteri; order Acipenseriformes; family Acipenseridae; genus Acipenser; species Acipenser ruthenus. The sequence continues at coordinate 26,904,828 of NC_081197.1, forward strand.
GTGACCAGCTCGTCTCAGAGTACAAACACTTCCTCTCACAGATGATCCAGCACAACAAGGCTGAATTTCAGGATTTTGTCCACAAAGGTGATTCCTGCAGGGTTGATGAATTCCTTGGATTTGTAAGTGGCAGAGCAGAGTATGAGAACCTCTGGGATTTGCTGAAGTGCCTTTTCACTCTCTTACATGGGCAAGCAGCAGTTGAAAGAGGATACTCTGTTAATAAAGACATGCTGGTTAAGAACCTAAAGGAGAGGACTCATTTCACTCCGCTTGGTCCAGGATTCTCTGGCTGGACGTCCCATGGATGATGCCATTCCAAAGGCCCTTGTTTAACATGTCAAGGCGGCAAGTATGAGATATGTACAGTACCTAGAGACATGAGAAGAAGAAAAATGTTGTAACAGAGAATGACAGGAAAAGAAAGGAGCTAATGTCTGACATAGTACACTAGATATTGAAGAGGCAGAAGATTATCAACTGCATTGAAGTAATGCAGAGAGAGGCGGATGAAATGGCAGAAAAGGCAGAAAAGGCAGAGAAGCAGCAAGATTTCACACTACTCTCAAAGTCAAACACCTACCGGAAGAGTGTCACAGAGAAGAAGTCAGAGGTGACAGCTCTGGACAGTTAAGAGAAAGTGAAACAATTGAAGTAAAGAGACTAAAAGGTGTTTTGTTTTTGTTTTTGACAGATAAATAGCTGTGTAAATATGTTATATTGAGTGACTGAAATTGAATAAAGTATTCCATATCTGTCCTAAAGTACTTATGTTGGTTGTTTAATTTCAGTTCAAGTTATGACATTAGATGTGCTTTTCATGTTTCTATTATTCTCCACTCCTTGTTCTTGAGAGGTGCAGTGTGTGCAAGATTTTGTCTCGGTGACAAAGGTTGTCTTGCTGATTAATTGATCAGGTGTGTTAATGGTGGGCTGTATAGAGAGCCTGCACACACTGCAGATCTTCAAGACATGAAGTGAAGAACACTAACCTAATGAAAAGTCTGAGTGGAAGATATTAAAGTAGCCTAATAAAGAAACAAGATGATCAATATTTAAGTTTAAAAACATGAAGAACACAAGCCTATTAGTAAATCTTTAGCTATTAAAGAAAAGGGAGGGTCAATATTGCTGTTTGAAAAAGGGTTCATTGATAGGTTTTGAGGTTGATTAGCACTAACTTGGCTTCATGTTGGGCTTGTGAGTTACTGCGCATGCTCTGCGTGACAGCGTGTATGCTGTTTTCTCCCCTTGCTTCACTCGTAGCAAAACCTAGCATCTGTTGCTGCGTGCATTCAGCTGCACGGCATATATCAATACATTTGTCCAAAGTCAGTTTATCTTCCCTTAGCAAGCGCCTGCGAGTGTCATTCTGTCGTATGCCCTCATTGATACGGTCCCGTATAATGCCATCCAGTAAGTGTTCATACTCACAGTTCTTAGATAGAATGCGCAAATCCGTAGCAAACTGGTCAAACGTCTTGTCTGGTTTCTGTATTGTGTTGTTGAAAACACGGTGTTCGTATGTTGCATTTTTCTTTGGTGTACAGTAGTCTTCAAACTTTCTGATGAGTGGTTCAATTTTGTCCTTCTCGTTATCCAGAAAAATGAATGTGTTGAATAATTCCTGAGCTTGTTCGCCCACGCAGTGAAGAAACAGGGAGTATTGTAGTTTCTCTGGTTTCTTGTCCTTTTTGCTAGCACACAGGTAGAGCTGAAACTGTTGTATCCACCGTCTCCAGTTTTCTGAGATGTTGCCACCTAGGCTCAAAGTTTGTGGTGGTCTAAGTGTATCCATACCCGGTGGTGAAACTGTCTTTTACTTCTGACACCATGCTGTGTTCTAATGTTTATGTGATTAGTTACAGAGCAGACGTGCATGTGTTCATTCAGCCATCTTCTTTATTTTCCTTCCACCCTGACCCCGGTTCCCTTTTCCACCAGGTGGCAGCATAACAACATATATTACAGACTCTTGCTCCCTGAAACTGAAGAGTGCCCCGCTTCTGGGACAAACGAAGGATGTTTTCTTTCACTTGGTAATGGTGCATTTTCAGAATAATAACCCCCATCACTCGAAGGTTCTGCCGGCGTGAGTGATTTTCCAGGTCATCAACTTTTGCCCAAAGCATCTTATTCACAGCAGACAGCTCCGTGCATGTGGATTCTAAGGACGTAACTTAACATACTGGTGAGAGAGGTCTCCACGTTGACCACCCTTTTTACCAAGGACTCAACAGTGGTTTGCAATGAGGCGATCACTTCTCTGGTCTCTGTAAAATCCTCCTGCAGCTTTCCTATCACGTCCAGGATCAGCAGATTGGTTATGTTTCGGCTTCAGTTTCGACATTGTCTCGATGTTAAGTACAGATTAATAAAAATGTTTGGCAAAAAATACACTATATAGATGTAGTTTCCTGCAGTATTTATGATAAATTCAGAGAAGCTGTGTCTCCGTTCGTCTTCACAGCATGGCCGCCAACCGGAAGTCTCCAGCAAAGCGATTTTGATCATGGTTGGATCATGATTGCATTTGGTGTGCTACTTGTATGTAAGCATCATATGGCAATGTATTTGATTGGAGCACTGTCAGTACACTTACATAATTACTGCACTTTATTTGAGGAGCTCAGAACATACCTTGATGAGCATTTGTTGTTATATCACTTAAGTCATTTCAGTATTCATACGTTCATAAAATGGCAGAACCAGGCTTTTAAAGGGTTTATAGGCTTAAGTCAGATAAAACATTGCAAGTGTAGCCAGGGAACCGGGGGTAGAATTTAAATGGTTGGACATCCGGTTCCAGCACAAGCTTTCTAGTCCAGTAGGAGTAAAACTACAACCTACGGGGACACCCGGCTTATTTCCAGGGTGCCCATATAAAGCCTGGGTGATCCTTGCATTCGCGTCAGTTTTCTGAGGGGCAGAAGCCATACAAGGACCTGCTGCTTATGTATTTTAATTTGTATTTCTTTGAACAAATATGTGCCTCACCTTCCTTCCTTTTCCCCTGTAAAATGTTAGTATAGTTTTGTCTTTCAGTTTGCAAAATAGTTAAGAAATGTATATTTATTGTATAAATCAGAATAGTTAAGGGACCTACAGCCATCGGGTTACTAGCGGCTGCATTTAAAGTTTGTTTTTTTGTGTTTTATCTAGATTATTATGTAGATTTTCTTCAGCATTATTACTCAGAGATTGTCAACTTACCTATTAAAAAACTGCTTCATTGACACTTCAGTACAAAAAGCGGGCATTCCAGGTTTCCCAGGATGCTTAGAACATCAATGTGATCTGGCAACAAATTCAAATCAGCTAAAAAGGAGAGGAAGGAGCTCCATGTGACATTCCTAGATTTGGCTAATGCATATGGTTCAGTGCCATATGAACTTCTTTGGGCAGCATTTGATTTTTTCAGTGTACCGATGACAATAACAAATTTAGTGAAAGCCTACTTTGGAGATTTGCAATTTAGTTTTTCAGCTTCAGAATTCAGCACTACATGGCAATGCCTAGAAGTTGGGCAGGATGCACAGTTTCTCCACTGGCTTTTACTATGGCAATGGAAGTAATAATTAGGGCATCAAAATGGGTAGTGAGAGGAGAGCGCTTGGCTTCTGGAATGCTACTACCACCAATTCGAGCATACATGGATGACATGACAACTACAACAGTAGCCTGCACTAATCGGTTATTGGGCAAATTAACCAATGACATTGAATGGGCACGAATGCAATTCAAGCCCACTAAATCAAGGAGCATTTCTATAATTAAAGGTAAAATGGTAGATAAAAGGTTCTACATTAATGGTGAGGCAATACCAACAGGTGTCTGAGAAGCCAGTGAAAAGTCTTGAGAGATGGTAAGACAGGGATCTAAACGACAGTTAATCGAGTTAGTGTGGGAGAAGTTAGACAACAAGCAGTGGAAGGGTTGAAGAACATAGACAGCTACGCTCTACCAGGCAAACTAAAACTCTGGTGCTTTCAGTTTGGTCTACCTGCCGAGGCTGCTGTGGCCACTGACTGTGTACGAGGTTTCTCTGACAACAGTAGAGAAGCTGGAAGCTTTAATCAGTTCATACATCAGGAAATGGTTGGGAGTTCCACTCTGCCTCAGCAAAGTTGGACTTTATGGTAAAGGAATACTGCAGCTACCAGTCTCCGCTCTAACCGAGGAATTTAAGTGCGCCAAGGTCTGACTAGAAATGACATTAGTAGTGTCACGTGACAAATGCTTAAGGGAGGCAGCACCTGTGTTGAAAACTGAAAGAAAGTGGGCGGCAAAGAAAGACGTGGAAGATGCAAAGGCTGCCCTTTGAATCAGTGATATCATGGGGCAAGTTCTGCATGGAAGAGGGGGTCTTGGTCTCAGTTCAGCTCCTCCTACATGGCACACGTCAGCCCCAGCTCAACGGAGGAAGCTGGTAGTCAATGAGGTGCAAAAGCAGGAGGAGAGGATGAGGTGTATAAAGGCCATTTCCCAGGCCAAGCAGGGAGAATGGATGAGATGGGAGAGTGTGGAACAATGCTTTGCTGGCGCCATGACCAGGTGCTGCGATGTTTAGCCTTAGCATTGTAAGACAAGCGTAACATGACCAATAAGTTGCCAGCTGTTCCATCAAAACATTACACACAAAAGACAACATTCCTCCGCCCAGGAGAGCAACCACCAAGAAAAGGTGTTAAAACCAATCCTCGCCCAGGACAACTGGAAGCTGCTAGAGACTGGAAAATGCTGGCAGATGTTGGTCAACGGCTTATTTTTCCACCTGAGATTGCCACCACTAACCTTCGACCAGATATTGTCTTGTGGTCTGGATCAGCATGCCTTTTTCACCTGGTAGAGTTAACAGTGCCATGGGAGGATGCTGTAGATTAGGCGCATGAGAGGAAGAAACTGCGGTATGCTCAACTAGCAGCTGAAGTGGAACAGCGAGGATGGAGAGCCCGGGCTTACCCAGTGGAGGTGGGTTGTCAAGGATTTGTGGCACACTCTACAACCCGGTTTCTCAGAGACGTCGGATTCAGTGGCCAAGAGTTGCGTCGCACAGTGAAGAAGTTATCTGAAGCAGCAGAGAGGAGCAGCAACTGGCTATGGTTGAGACAGAAAAATTCTGGTTGGGGATCTCGAGCACAATAGAAAGAAATAAACGCTGATGTACAGGTAAGTAAGCTGGGCTGAGTTGAGTGGGGGACGGAGACGGAAGGGGGTGATGCTGGGACACCAGAATCACCGTCGAGCCCTCTTAAAGTATTGTGGGCTAGTCGACTAAAAACCGAGGATGGAAGGTGCCCACTTAAAGACCCCAGAGATGTACCCTACTTAGCTCAATCCAGACGGATGTCATGCTGATGCGTGAGACCGCACTGTGGTTTATCCCCGGAGCCAGCATCGCAGCCGTTGTGTGTGCTGATGCGCTTGGGAGGCAAAATAAGCTGATCCCTGGGCCAGCATTACACTTCAGCCATCAACACTAGGCAGAAGGATATCTACATCATCAGATCGAAGGAAACACAAATGGATGGAGACGCAGGTGAATCACATTAGTTTACTGTAAAGCTACGACTTAGTTGGTGCTTATCTTGGCGAGAGCCGAGTTCAAATCAACATGAAGTTTTAACATCTACTCTCATTTAATGGAAATCATTATTATAATCATTATTATTATTATGCACATTTATTACAGGATTTGCGCCAGTTTGCAGAGTGACAGAAGCCCTAGTGGACCTGTTGCTTATGTATTTGAATTTGTATTTATTTGAACATGGTCCTCATCGGAGCTGCAACAAAGAGCTGCAATTTTCTTTTTTAAAGCAACGTCTCTGTGCTTCTTTTGTGCCGATAACATAAATAGCTGGTCTGGGATTCCTATTGCGTGGCACTTACATCCACCTTAACATATACACCACTGTCTACACGAAAAACACCGCGAAAACCATACCAACTACGGACTACCACTATACAGATTATTATTAAATGTTTAAGGGGGAATCTTAACCTGAGCATACTGCAATAGTCCCAATGCCTTTTGCAAAAGTTTACTGTACTGTTGAAGCCGTGCTGTTAAAAGCACTGCGAGTTCCCCCATCAGTGTTAATAACTGTCTTCCAACCCCACGCAGCAGTAAGCTTTTTGTTTGCAGTGACTTCCCGCGCTGGTTTTCTTTTAAGGTGCTGATTCGAGAGGTTACACAAGCAATAGATCCCTGATTAGAAGCCATTACTGTCTGTTAATTGATCATGTAAGGAAGGTACAGTACAGGCAATGCAACTACCAATGTAATGTCTGATAATCACTGTTCTTTTATGAACCAATTAATAGTCTTTATTTAAGCAATAGAACCTGAAAAAGGCTTCACCGTTTGATAAGGCCCACCTTGTGCCATTAAATGACCCGAGCCGAAGACGACGATAAAGTCCTCCTTATGAGGATTTGTGGCAAAGTGGTTGATTGGGTACAGGTGCAGGAGTGATGCAGTGAGTAATTAAGCAGACAGAGAGGTTTGTAATCCAGTTTGGAAAAAAGGTTTATTTTATTTCCAGGTCTGATGACCAAATAATAATCTCCGGCAATGCACAACAATATGTAGTGCACGGAGTAAATAACAACGGGGTTGCAGTCCCAAATAATAAACACAAATATCTGTCCCACAATACACTAACAGAGTCACCAGTCCTGGGTGTGTGCCGTAGAAGCAGCCGCCCTTCCAATCCGCGACTGCCACATCGTTTCCCTTCCGGGTCGATGCTGGCTGACTTCTCTTGAACCCTGGGAAAGAACTGTTGGGCCAGCTCGTCCAAGGTACTCTGTTCTCGCTGCTTAGCGCCCTCACAGGTCGGGAGGGAGATTTACTACCAAGAATCACTGTATTTCTGTCACAGGGTTCTATTGCTATTAGAAAGTGGTTGCATTAAAAAAGTAACATTTAAAGTATTTCTGTTTGGCTTTTTCATTATTTAACACCAGAACCGCAGCGTTTCTACTCATACCTAAAACCACCGCCGGCAGTCATTATGAAGGTTACATTTTAAACAACATCAGATATTAAAATGAAAGACAAAATATCAGATACAACTCAAAAGTTTTATTCAAGCACATCATATCAAACATCTGCACAGCCGAAACACTGTATTTAAATGAACAATTAAACATAAAAGGGTTTATTTTCTAACTTACCGCATATAAAGCACTACTAAAAATAATAATAAAAAAACTATAATAAAATAAACATTTCAAAATAAATTAATGTGTAAACAGGTAGGTGTACAAAACTGTAAAAACAAAAGTAGTTTTTAATTTAAAACAAAAGTAACATATGTTTTCTCTTGCGTGTGTGTCACTCGGTGCAGCACAGAATCCAGGTTAAGCTGCTGCAGCCTGCTGCTTTGCAGTTTTCTGATCAAAATGCTTTTACCGAAGCGCTGTGGCTAGCATCACGATGAAATCTCACCTACTGATATTTTCCCCGGTGCATTCCTTGTACAAAATGAAAGAATTGATGGCTGCCAGGTCCAGTAGAGATAACAATAGGCTTGTATATAAAAAATAACATTAAAAAGGGGCATTCAGAACAGAAAATAGGAGGCACTTTTTTTACACAGAGAATTGTGAGGGTCTGGAACCAACTACCCAGTAATGTTGTTGAAGCTGACACCCTGGGTTCCTTCAGGAAGCTGCTTGATGAGATTCTGGGATCAATAAGCTACTAACAACCAAACGAGCAAGATGGGCTGAATGGCCTCCTCTCTTTTGTAAACTTTCTTATGTTCTTATAACATAGAATATTGTAGGTTATAGTCAAAATAAAAACATGTATTGTAAAAGGCAGTCAAAATGACTGCTCTAGCAGTTCTAGATAGAGAGGTGTGGCAGAGCAGGGCTCTGCCCTTAGAAATACTGGCAGGGAAGGAGTTAAATTCTCCTCCCTGCCCAGGTTGATTGTGTGAGGTGGGAGCAATCGGATATCTTGACCTGAGATAACCTTGACGATAATACCTATGTAGCTGACGACTACGCCACCTTGTTTTTAATAAGGCAAGGACCTTTGTAACCGAATAATATTATTATTATTATTTATTTCTTAGCAGACACCCTTATCCAGGGCGACTTACAATCGTAAGCAAATACATTTCAAGTGTTACAATACAAGTAATACAATAAGAGCAAGAAATACAATAACTTTTGTTCAAGCAAAGTACAAGTGTGACAAACCACAATTCAATAATACAGCAGATAATATTGATAGTTACATCAGGATATGATTAAATAGTGATAGTTACATCAGGATGTGATTAAATACAAAGTACTACAGGTTAAACACTTGGCAGATTACAGTATTCTGAAGTACAGGATTAAATGCAGTAAAATAGGGGGCAGATAAGAGCAAAATAAAACACATTTACATGAAGGGTGATAGTGTCCCAGGATACAAACAGAGGAGTTCTACAGGTGCTCTTTGAAGAGGTGAGTCTTAAGGAGGCGCCGGAATGTGGTCAGGGACTGGGCAGTCCTGACATCTGTAGGAAGGTCATTCCACCACTGCGGAGCAAGGGTGGAGAAGGAGCGGGCTCTGGAGGCAGTGGAGCGTAGCGGAGGTAGAGCTAGTCTTCTAATAATTACTCTCCCGTTCAGGTTCTTTGTTCCCCAGGTTCCCACACACACACACAATGAAACCATATCGGGTAAAACAAATTTTATTGTTCTCGACAGGGTACTAAAAACACGGTATAAAAAGAGATCGCTAGACTAAAATAAAAAAAGGACCACACTAGGGAATGCCAAAAACAGAACAGAAAAAAGCAAAAATCCACAGCACACTAAGGCAATCCCCTCCTGTCGGTCACTGGCTCAGAGAAAAAAATAAAAACAAGGTCCACATAAAACATCAGTGTCACGGACATAACATAAAGATGGGACGAAACAGAAAGAAATAGTCCGGGGGTAAATCCCACGCTCCCGGGGTCTCCTCCTCCAACTCGCTTGGTCCGTAATCAGACTCCTCGTCGCTGGTAGGACAGCCGTGCTCTGTTGGACCTCTCCCGGCCGATCGACCACCACCCCGAAGAACCTTCAGCCAGTCTTTCACTTCGCATTTCTCTCCTCTCTCCCACGTTCCTACCACGCCCTCGGACCTCGCCTGATCCTCTGTGTACTACCACCACGCCCGATCTGGAAGCTGGACTGGAAAACCTGGAGGTAAGGTAAGTAACACACCGTAGGCCTCGAATACACCCAGAAAGGTGGTACGGAGCCAACCAGCGTAGGTAAGTAACTTTTTTTTTTTGCAAAAAAAAAAAATAGACTAGGAATTTGTCCGTCTGTGTAAACAATAACACAAGTAATCCTTTCTTCTTATTTCTTTCACGCAGGTAGAATTCAAAATATAACCCCTCTCCCAGATCCCTGTGGAGAAAAATCCCAGGTGTCCAAAAGCTGGGACACCAACCAATAACCCGTATCTTGTTCCAGAAACAGTGTAATAACAAAAGTGAGTGAACAAAAGAAAACAGAAAAAAATGTAAGTGTCCAAATTAAATCAACAATAAAGTAACAAAAAAATGTGAATGTGAATCCCTTTGTTTTTTTATGTTTAAATAAGATAGCTATGTTGGTTATCACATATAGTAACAGCCACAAAATACAGCCTTCCGTCCTATACTGTCCTGCACAAAAAGATAAGAATAAAAAAAAAAATAGTTTTTTCAAACCCGTTGGATCCAATGATTGAAACTCTGGCCAGTTCCATCAGCAGCGTTCCAGCCAGAAGAAAAATAATCCAGCAGTTGATTTCCCAAGATGATTCCTCCAAGGCTATGCGCTTCTGCCTGCACGCACTCCTGTTGCCCGTCCAGTCTTCTGTTTCCTGCCTCCACGTCTCTCCTTCCTGTCTCAACTCCCTGCCTTATATAGTCCCACCTGGAGTGCCATTGGCCGTGGCACTGACCAGGCGGGGCTTCCTGTTGCTAGGCAGAACAGCACCCTGTCCATGAATCAGCACAGCAAAAAAAAAACAGCAGGGGTTTAAGAGGAGCAGATTCCACACAATTTAAAATATACAATATAAACACACTGGAACCCATTAAAATTTGTCACTTGTGACACCTGCTGCCCTTGAGTACTGGAGTTTGACACCCCTGGTCTAGAATGTGCATCACCCAAGAGTATAGCACGGCAAAAAGAAAAAAAAAAACTTCAGCTCGGCGTACACCTGCTGCAGTATGTGAGTTACATCCTTCACATGCGCAGTGGATGTTTGTCCGGTTGCATAGGCAGCACATTCATCGAGTACGTAGATTAGAATAAAAGTACTTTCACACCAAGTACGTCGCTTCAGTGTCCAGCATAACATTCATTGTTTAGAACATGGGTTCTCCAACTTTTATTTTTGCTGGGACCCTGTGATCGACTGGTTTGCAGTGCTCAGGTGTTCAGGTGATGCAGGTGCTCCAGCAATGATAGACACAAAGTTCACAGTTCAAAACAGTTCTTTATTTTTCTGTTTCCTGGTTTGCAACTGGTTAAATAATAAGGCTGGCTCTACACAACAATGTGTATTACCAGCTTATAAACCACAGGGTTCAGTCCGGAAATAATAATACAAAGAATAACACACAACACAGACACATTCACTTCTCCTGAAGTGAGTGCTCTTAGTGCAGGTGCGGTGCAAGGCAATTATAGTGACAGTCGTAAAGTGTAGTCCGGGCTTTATGCTGGTCTGTAGCGAAAGCTCCCAGTTCGTGTTAGATGTCTAACAGTGACAAACACAGACAGTTATTTTCCACAAACAAACACTTAACACTCACAATTTGCTTTTACAGTCCGTTTCCTTTCTCGGTCTTTCTTATAACCACATCAAAGGAACAGATTACATCGTCACATCCCCAATTATACCCTTAGTCACGCCACCTGTGATAGCTAGTTCAGTCACGTCTCCTCCAATCCATAACTGACACATCACATACCACTTTAGGGCGATGACTTTGGGCATTGTAACTCTGCCCACTTCCTGGATGGATGGCTGGCTTCCGACTGACCCAGGGATTAACTGCCAGACCAACCAGTACGAGGCACTCTGTTCCTGTTATACAGCACCCTCACAGATCAGGAGGGAGATTGTTGACTAGGATTCATTCGCTCTCCGTCACAAACCCCCTTTGGAAATGTTTCAGGCTGTGACAATCCCCCACCCCCACCCTGTGACAAATGCCAATGTGCTTTTCCTTGCTCAATATCATCCTTTACATACATGACACAAGACCAGCGCTCGTGTCCCTTGCAGCTACTGTAGCTGGGCCTCCTTTCCTTGTGTCTGATGTGACGCACGAGGCTGCAGAGCCACTGGCTGCACGCCATGTTCTACCTCACATGAACGGAACCCTGGCGAGCTTCTTTGACCTGCAAATGGCGCTGGGGCATGTTTTGAAAACCTTAACAACAATAAGAGATTATTACAAGACATTGCTTATCTATCGTTTCTTTTCCTCACAGTGGCATACTATGTTGGATGACCATATTAGGTATATTTGGCTTTATAGTCGCAGCTACACTGGGCAACAGCAGGTATCAACGTACCTGAGCGGGCCAGATCTGCAAGAGTGCCAGATGACTTTTATAACACCCTGAATGTGAATGTACAAAATAAATTGCCTTCGACAAAACAGACCATTTTTAAACCCCACAGTTGGCATTTTAGTTCAGTGCCACAAGCATACAGTATTCAGAACCTCTGAAAAGTCAGGCATTGTTTTGTTTTTGTCAAAGTACTTGTTGCTTTAGTTTGCAATGTTAATTATTAAAGTACAGTATATACAATATTTAGGCAGTGTAGTCCAGTCCAATTGAATTAAACACATGCCCATCTATCACACATCAGCCCTACTTGTAGGCTAACACAGCTTGATCTTCAGAACAGAAGCACAAAAGCAGCTGGAGTTCACTTACTTTATAGGAATATTACATTTCTTTTTATTGTATTTTCATTACAAACATGATATAATATTTACTAATATAATAATACTTATGGAGCAGTTTGACAACTTGAAGTGCTATAGGTGATCATGGCTGGCCAACATGTCCTTTACTCTGCACCTTGGCTACACTGGCAGGTCTACAAGAAAAACCAAACATTGATATTCAGCTATTTGAATACTGATCTTTGTCATACACATAAACGTTGTCTGTGTTTAATAGATTTTGGCAAAGCAGGAGTAGTGCCTTTAGAGTAGAGGTTGGAATTAGGAACCTAGCTGAGGCCACCCCGTTATTAATAGAAATACACAGGCTGCCCTACAGATCCTGTACGGATAATGTTGGGATAACTTGCTTTCAAGTTTGGAATTTGAGACCTACAGGACATAAGAAATCACAATGCACTGCAGGCAGGATTTAATTCGCTTTGTGGAGTTTGAGAACCCATGCCAACATGATTTGTGCATTGGTTAATATACTTGCTTGATAATCATATAGTGTGGTGGCAGGTTCAATTACTTCATCAGAGTCAAATACTACATAAAGTCTGGAAACCTAAACAATCAACAGAAAAATTATGGGCAATACTGAAATAGAAGATGCTGCACTATCCCAAAAGATGCATTTTTTTTCTGACCACATGTGTATATACTGTTTTCTTTACTTTTTAATAAGCATGGACCAAGCCCCCCAGAAATAACACCGTGTAACAATTGTTTGTTTTTTTTTTTGGTTCCTGGGTAGTAAGTGTTATTTCTTAATTGCTTATGCCTCAAAAGTATAGAAAATGGCTATTGTTCCCCACAAACTTTGCTTTTGTGACCAGGACAGTGATATTTTGAAATTTACCTATTTTCCAGAACATTCCAGATAGATTCAGTGCTGAGTAAACTTGGAGTAACTTCTAGAACTTTCTAGAACTTTCCAGTAATATAAATAGTAGTATAAATACAGAGGCCTTAAGCCCACCAGTTCAGTTTAGTTCCAGCTGCCTAAGTGGATACATATCTGCATTTTTCTGAGATGGCATCAAGAGGCTGCAAGCATCCGGCAGACGCATTTTGCTATGTTTGCGGCCAATTTATCAAGACAAGAGCGAAAAAGTACTCCGTGGAAGCATCTGCTAAGATGTGTGAGGCCTACAAGGCATATTTCGGCATGCCTGTCGGGGATCAAGACAAACCCTGGGCACCTCATTTCACCTGTGAGCACTGCAAAAAAACTCTGGAAGGTAATATGGACAATTGTTGCTCGGAATTTTATGTTATAAAATTTGTTAAAATTTTTAAAATTGTAAAAGTTTTTAATTTTAAAATGTTTTACAATTTTCAATGTTATTGAAAAAATATATCATATATGAAAAATGTTGCGAGAATCTCTTACACATTAGTCATGGGGGAAATAAATGTATTTTTGTAGGATGGTACAGAGGGGAAAAGAGAGCCATGAAGTTCGCTATCCCAAGAATTTGGCGGGAACCCACTGACCACTCAAGCAACTGCTACTTCTGCATGGTGGACCCTTCCAAACGTCGGACTGGCAAAAGAATGCACCTGCTATCACGTATCCGGACCTTCCTTCATCCATCGCCCTGGTGCCACACTGCCATGCGCTCCCCGTACCCACTCCTCCAGAGAGAGCGCAGCCATCTTTAGAAGAGAGCAGCAAGTCAGAGAGCGAGGAAGACGTTGTAGATCCAGATGACAATTTCAGAGGTGGAGCTGAGGAGAGAAACCCATACTACCCCAACCAAAAAGACCTCAACGACTTGATTAGAGATCTTGGTCTCACCAAGTCCAATGCCAAGCTTTTGACGTCTAGGCTCAAGCAATGGAACTTGTTGGATGAAAGTGTGCAAGTCGCAGATCAGAGGAAGCATCACCAACCTTTTTCCAGCTTCTTCACCCGTCAAGATGGGCTTTGCTTCTGCCACAATGTGACCAGTCTGTTCGAGGCAATCGGAATCGCCTGTAGCCAGAATGAGTGGCGCCTCTTCATTGACAGCTCATCCAGGAGCCTCAAAGCCGTGCTGCTCCATAATGGTAACAAGTACCCGTCTCTTCCCCTGGCTCACTCGGTGCACCTCAAAGAGGATTACAACAGCATCAAGACCTTGCTGGACGCCTTGAAGTATGATGAGTACGGCTGGGAGGTCATAGGAGACTTCAAAATGGTGGCATTCCTGATGGGTCTCCAAGGTGGTTTTACCAAGTTTCCCTGCTATCTTTGCCTTTGGGACAGCAGGGACACCAGCATGTCCCTCAAAGTCCATATCCTTGATGCTCATCTTGATAAATTCAAGGAGAACATGGGAGCGTACTCGGAGGAGCAAGGCGAGCGCTTCCACCAGGATATACTGGACTTTGAACGCCGCTACCAAGGACAGTATAACGAGAACATGATGGGAGACTACATTTGGGGGCTGATTCGTGAAAGTGATTTACAGTATAATCGTAAATCTCGAAAAACTACTCACTTCTAAATCTTTTGTAGTCATTTTTGTATTACTTTAGTGTAAATACATGTTAATTTGGATTCATATGTTGTTTTTTTCCCACTTTATGTGAACAAAAAGACACATAAGGCATAAGCAATTAGGAAATAACACTTACTACCCAGGAACAAAAATTGTGTTACATAGTGTCAAAGTCGTTGAGCCTTTTTAATTTGAAGTGTTTTTCCTGAGGGCTCTGTGGCTCCATTGCCGTCTGACTTTCTCCCATGGGTCTTGTTTATTCTCATGTATCCAGCGCCTTCACCTTCCTCCAGGCTCCTACAACAGTGCACAGCTACATTGAAGCTCACATCTGATTACAGGCGGTCTGCTCCTGGTTTATTTAGAAACATCGGGGGCTTATGCTTAGGTTACAAAAACTGTGGGATTTTAAACGCACAAAGATGCTATTTTGAAATTAATATAGAGTATTTTTCTAAACAAAATTATACATTACAGTGCTGGTGGAGGCAAAAAAGTACCAGTTATCTAAAACTTTGAGTGTAAAAAAAGATATTCTAGAAAATATTGCATAGGCTGAAAGTCAAAGAGTAAATGCATGCTGATTTTTTTTTTTTAAACTTCATACTTGTTATAAATTCAGTACACCATAGCTGTATTATATAACTAAACCAGTCACTCATTCATTGTTCATCAGTACTAAATAAACTTGTTTATAGTTTCCACACACATTTCAAAAAGGGTTTTGTTCACAATAGTAAGGCATACATTCTGATTCACATATTCAGCTCTGCTTTCTTTAGCGTTGCCGCAGTCAATTATCTAGCATGTAATGCCCACTGCTGCAGATAAGCCAAAAATACATCTCATCTCATTGAAACCTTTTAGCCAAAGTACTAACCCTGCAGTTTTTCTTAAATGGTAAAAACAAATACCAAGTTTTGCTGTCAGAGGAATTCTATATACTAGCCACAGAAGCTCCCTGCAGTGTTTTCAAGCGAACAGCTCTTGTTTGACAATGTGCATTTGTATGACATCCCTGGAATGTGATTTATGAAGGTTAAGGGTCATTAAGGAGCATGGCAATGTTCATGAATTTGATCTGATTGTACATGTTGAATAATGACATACAGCAGACCCACCACTAGTGGATGCTGCAGCACTTAGAAATATTGATAAAACAGATTATAGAACAGAAGTATTACCATTACTTTATATCTCTTATATTTTCCATTATAAAAGGCACATATTATGGTAAACATGCATTTGATTTTGCATTGGTATTTTCTATTAATGAACAAAATGTACAGATCAATCCTTAAAGATTTACACTTCCAACGTGTTCCTTGCATTCAACTTCAAAGGGTCACATGAAGAGTGGAAAAGCAGCGCTTGGTTTCTGAGTTTTAAAATAACTCCTACTCATTGGCTTGGTTTACTTGTAAAAATAAATCCCACCTTTCTGACAGGCTAATTTGGTAATACCTTTTCAGAATTTTGGAGAAAATCGCCTTCAAAATTCAAATGAGTATTTTACTTTATAGTAGCTTTAGTATTTAGTTTTATAATCTTATTGGATAAATGGTGTCACATAAAATAAAAATAAAAAAAAACCATACTGAATGAAGAGGTCTCGAAACCCCTTCTACTGTACGATTATTATTTTTTTTCTATTTGGTCAAAGAAGCTTGCCAGGGCTACATTCATCAGATCTCAGTTGTTAATATCGTGAGCAATGTGAGAGTTTCTACACTGCTGGTAAACCAAGCCCATGACTCACAGTTTTCAACATCACTGCATTTCTTTATGGAGTTATGAAATATCAGTTATCTTAACTTCTTTACAAAACTCAGCCCCCGTTACCTTTCTTTGATACAAGAGAGCTCTCTTATGTCTCTATTATACAGCTGGTACATCGAGTATAACTGTGGCAGGGCAAAAGCCCCACTGCTGTAAATCGTGTGTGTGTGGGAATGCAAGGTTGGCAGGGATGGGGTAAAATCTGTCCCTGCCATCAATCACAGGTGCGGCCATTCCCCATTTAGGTAATTGGTGCTAATTGGGGAGTCGCCACATGTATAAAAAGAGCCAGAAAGCCTTTGTTTGGTGGAGAGAGTGAGAGTGAGAGTGAGAGTGAGAGTGAGAGTGAGAGTGAGAGTGAGAATGAGAGTGATATGGATATGTAGTCAAGGCTAATGCCCAGCCTACAAGTGATTTAGTCTTGTTTGAACTTTTTATTTTGGCCCTCATGCCAGTTTGTTCAGTCCTGTGTTTCTTTTTGTGTTTAATAAATGTGTGCTTTAGCACTTGACTGCATCTTTTGTTTCTGTGTCTCTTTCCTGCCCGTAACAGTCTGGGCCGTGACGCTACCCTGTCAAAGTAACCATTAATCACCCCCCCTGCAACACTGTCGCAATTTAAAAACAGGTTATTATGTTTATGTTAGAAGTGGGATATTGCTCCTTGTGACCCAGAGCAGGACTGCATTAAAAAAAAAAAAAAAAAAAAAAAAACCAAGGAGTGGCTCCGCCTAAATGCCATGAGACCAGCTGCCTGCCCAAAGGTCAGAGATGCTGGCTCCTCTGCCTTCCAAACCCCATGGGATAGTGGATTAGAAGCTCTCCTTGGCTGGCTTGAGGACCAAGGTGATGCCTTGCGTGTGGGGAGTTTGGGCACTTGGTGGTATGCTACCCTCTCAGAGAGGAAGAGGAGGAGCTGGCTGCCCGAAGGCTGGAGAAGACAGAATTGCCTGGCACAAAACAAAAGAAGGGGAGGAGCGAATGTTCCTGGAGGCGATCAAAGGAGCTGGTGGCGTCTCCAGCACCAGGTGAGGGAGGTGCTGCCTGCCCAAGTGCCAAAGAGAGGTTCTGCCTGCCCGAGTGCCAGAGAGGGAACAGCCACAACAGTCTCCAGAGCCAAAGGGGGAGGAGATGCTGCCGTCTCCAGAGCCAAAGGGGGAGGAGCCACTGCCGTCTCCACAGCCAAAGGGGGAGGGGCTTCTGCCGTTTCCAATGCAAAAAGGGGAGGAACTGCTGTCGTCTCCAGAACCAGAAGGGGGGAGCTTCCACCGGCTCCTTAAGTCAGCAAGGCAACCACCGGGCTAACCTCAGCAGCTGCTCCACCTGCTGCTGAGGGGAGCATGGCGAAAGCTATCTGCAAGTCCACATCTCCCCTGCAACACTGTCGCAATTTTAAAATAGGGTTATTATATTTTATTAAATTTTCTAATAAGTCATATGACTATAAAAAATCACTTACTATAATCTGAGGACCCCAACGAGCCACTGTACCTCTATACTGTAAAACCTCTACAATCCAGAAACATGGATTAGACAGTGTGCTGGATAACAGAATAACCGTAAAAAAGAATCTAATACTGTACCTAAAAACGTTAAAATGATAAAACTATTTGTATTACTGTTTACATACAGTATAATAAACACAATGTCTCAAACTTTAAACACAACAATCCCAGAATGGGATTTTCTTTTTGCCTTTAAATGCAGAAGCCATCAGCCTAATTACATACAGAGCCTAATTATCCCTACATGTTTTTTTTTTTTTTTTTTTTTTTTTTTAAAGTGGCCAACACTCTGAAAAACAACATTTTTACTGATGATCAGTCAGGAAAAGTTTACTGTTTTAACCCAGTTGTCTTGCTAAAACAAATTAATATTCTACATGAAATTGATATATCTGTCTATCCTGGATAAACAGATATGTTGCCCTTAGGACTGTAAAACATAATCATCCCATGAACAGTAAGATTGTTAAATGCTGCCACTATGAGTTGGTACCTGGTAGTGCTGAAAGTCATAAGGTTTGGGCAGTGGGCAGATTTCTCTGTAAATGAGACTGTCAAAACACTGCATTGAAATGGTTGTTTACTTTGGGAATATGTTTTTTGGGGGGGAGGTGAGGAAACACTGCCTCATCTGGAAAGGAAACCAGGTTTCTGCAGATTTGTTTCTTTGCCACCTGCTCAAGCAAGGCTTGTTGCACATCAAAAGGCGGCATGAGAAAAGCTCTCAGAAATTCTGGGTTTACTCCAGACCTCATCTGGAACTGTGGCAAAACAAATATCAGTCAGGATGCAACTAACGTGTCCTAGGACTGCATTGCGCTGCTTCTGAATCACTGATAATGAAGTGCCATACCGATTCTATTAAATGGTATTGACACTTATTTAACAAGGCCAGGTTGCACTAAATAATGACAGAGGAGTGCACATGGTACCTTCTTTAGCAACAGCGCCTTTAAGAAAACATGCAGCTGTAACATACATTGATTTACAATGTTAAACAATAACACACGTACAGCTCTGTATCAAATTTGACGGCAATATTTAAAATATATCCTTTGATGAGGTTTGGATTTGTCATGATGGTGGTCTGAGCTAAATCGTCAGCATAACATTCAAAATAATACCAATGATGAGAATGAGAAGGATATTAATAGTAGTGATTGTAATATGTGTGGAAAAGGAAATTAATAAAATCTGTTCTAACAGACATAATTCAAGAACCCCTAAAAAAGTATAATGCCATGAAAACAGAAAATAAAAACAATATTGCAGGGTTTTATAGCTACAGGAATAAAAAAAATAAAAAAACTTGGCAGTCTAAATACAATAATTTCTCTATTCACCCTTCACCCTTATGCTGTTTCTTTGCTACAGCGATGTTAGCTTATACACTGGACACAAGTGCCGAGGTAGCAATGTGGTGAGACACAAGCCATGTAGAATAAAACACATTCTTATCATATGAAGTGGCACTTAGGGTTTATTCCCTTCCCCTGTAGTGCACAGCAGCTCTTGAACTCAGAGACACAGGCTTTGTTTATATCCTGCTTTCTTTGCATCTTGACAGCAAAACCAAAGGCAGAAATGTGACCATGGGTTTATAACAATTCAAATGGAAATCAAAAATGCATGTGCAGATTGTATTTCAATGCATTTACTTTGAGGGGTGTGTGGGGAGTGTTTTGAAAATGCCTGCCTTTGTTTCAGAGGCAACAATCATATTTTGCATGCAAGTTGCAGTGTGTAACCTTTTCTCCACAGGTCTGCTCAAATAAAAGAGGGATTTGGTGGTTGAAAAAGCTGCGTTTCTGTCAAAACATTTTTCTTAAAACCTGGCATTTAACGTTGTACCGAAAAGTTAAGAGACTGAAGCAAACGTAAAATCATTTTGTTTTTTATTGGAGTTCTTTAATTATATATCGCAAAGATATGGTTTCAACACTGTGCGACTCCTAAAACCTCTGTACTGTAAAACCTACACTTGACTCTAATATAATAGCTATTGTTCTACTGTGATTGTTGTTACAATTCTACTGCGCAAAAAAGATAAAATCAATGGTAAAATTTAGACTACCTCTGAACTAAGCTCAAAAGACTGACGGCAAAATCAGATAAGCAAATCTATTATCCTTTAACCTTTGTGTATTCTTCAAGTTTTCAAGGATTACATTGCATAGTGATCAATAACAACCATTTCTGGTACACTCACACATGATATTGGCTGATGTTGGATATGGCACTCTAGATGAACAATTTGCCCACCAATTGTCTCATGTCAAAAAGACAGTACGTGTCTCTAAAGTATACATAACTTCTGACAATGAACGGGAGTTTCCATGCTCTTGAAACAGAAAAATAACTAATCTACTGTATACAAAAAAAAAAAAAAAAAGTCTTTAGAGTTTGAGATGTTGAAAACTCCTTCCCTACATGCATTTCAAAAGAATAATTAAAACATCTAGCGCTGCCAAAACCCAAAGTATTATACACTTCCTTGGTGTATTGCAACTCTATAGCAATGTATACACTGCTTCAGTCCTGCACTGGTATACTCTACAGTATAACATTCCAAAATAAAGTTCATTGTACTCTTCCTAAAGTAACTTGTTAAGAAAATGTTTACAGCACCAGTTGACTAATTCTGAACCTTGTAAAAGTCTGTCACTCTTGGACTGCAGGGTATCCTACAGGAATCCAACTGCTAGACAGAATCTACCAACTTGCATTCTGCTACGATTTGGGGTCAGCCTTTCCCTGTTAAAAAACAAACAAACAACTGTGATACAAGAACATTTTTGGTTAGCATGAAGCTCACAAACAAAGTAATTGCTCTTTTCTTGCAAGAGCCCCGTTGAGAAAAACAGCTACAGAGCTTAAATATTCAGTGTTTAACAGTAAGCTTTGTGGTAGGCTAATATGATTCTACATACAGTACACATTTTGTTTTTCACTTGACACATGCAGTTCTTTGGAAAGAAAACACATTCATCTTATTTTCAAGTATTTTCAATACATATCTTTAAAAGACAAAATCATTTTTTTGCGACATACAGTGTTCATACACTTTTTCAACTTGTGTTTTAGTTAGTTTCTACTAGTTTTTCGATAGTTATCCACATAGGCGGCCTACCGCAGAGCATTATATCTTTTTGATCCAGAGCAGAAGTTGCTCCTGGTTTTCTAAAAGTATTTGTCAGAATCTTGAGGTGCATATCTAGCAAGAGACAATGCAGGTATGCAAAAGAGAAGGAAGATACAATCTAAGAAATGCCCAATATTTGAGAACTACGTTGCATTATTTACAAAGAAAAAAGTTGTATACTGCGTAGTAGTATCCTCGTGCCAAAATAGGATAGTATAATGGTACCAATAGTATACTAAAACCAGACAATTTTGGCACAAGTATACTTGCAGTATACTACTTTTTTGTAAGGGATGATATTGGATTCTGATCCAAACTTCTTTATACCCTCTGTTAAATGTTGAACACTATGGGAGGTGAAAAATAACAAAAATGAAATAGCAAATGAGCACGCATTATATATTAAAATGTGCAAGTGTTGTATATTAAACATACAAGTCTAAATACAGTACACCCTCGCTATAACAACCCTGTTTGGGTCCAAAGCCTTTTGTTCGCTATAGTAAAAGGACAATCCAATACGAACAAGCTGCTGGAGTAAGTTAAGGAAGTTTTTATTCTTTGATTTTCATTATTACAGTATGTGTCACTACTACCACTAATAATAATAATAATAATAATAATAATAATAATAATAATAATAATAATAATAGCAGTGGGATTGTGAATAAAAGTAGGATTACAAGTACAGTACCTATTTGTGGCTGCATCCAGTATTCTGCCTATATCCTATTTGTTGAAGAACACAGTACAACCACCCCCACCCCCCCAAAAAAGCACAACGTTTCAGTTTTGTTTCCTTATTAAAAAAACAAAACAAAACACCACATCAATGTTGCTTTGCCATGCCGGCTGCATAGAGCTGTAAGAGCCAACATCAGCAGCAGTTTTATTTTTTTTATTTTTTTAAAATCAGTATTTAATTGTATAATGAAGGCCATATAGCAAGGATGTAAATAATATATCTATTAATAAAGGTAACAACAAGAAAACACAATGTGAATCTTGGTGAGCAGAGTACATTAGCTTGTAATTCCAGTTTGTAACTTCATTTAAAATTCATATTCAATATAAATTTATATATTTTGGCTGTCATAGTGTCCATTTTGCCCTATGTGACATATACCGGTGCGCTGACTGGATAGGATTGCTTGAGTTGTCAGGACATTGTCAGGGGTGTTACACGGGGCAATCCTCGCAGGATTTGGTCACAAGCAGTATAGCTGCTAATAGTAAATTGCCAAGACAGTTGCCGCTACAGCTGCTGATCCGCTTTTGAAATCAATTATTATTAATAAAAAATAAATCATTGAATTATTTTCATTCTCCTGTGATACTAGTAAAATTCCAGACTTTCATAACAGAGACATGGTTTTTCAAGCATTTTCAAGCCCTGGAAATCACTTTGGCATTTTGTCATACTTTCTCCAGACTTCCAGATTAGCGTACAAACCCTGTGAAAGTGGTTACACACAAAATCAGATGTTTCTCTTAATATCACCTTAAGATGTAGTATTAGGCAACACCACCAGAAATTTAAAACACATAATGTAAAAGTGTGTTGTATGATAATGAAAGCCTGTTTCACTTCACAACTCTGACTTATTATACAACACCATAGAAAAAAAAAATATATGCAAAAAAGGCTAGCACGTATCCTTGGATTTGCATACAGTCATCACAGAGGCATGCGTGCTTTTATTGACCCATGACCCTTGGATCACAATGTGTCATGGGCTCCAGCTGCTGAGCCTTTGGGAGCATGCCATTTTATTTCTGCTGTGCTTCCTTAGCTGTGAATGTTATGCTGCATGCAACTCTTCTGATTTGCACTTGTCATGGCTTTTTGTTTCCTGATTTTGCTTTGCTGTTTGGGCCACAGTTTAACTCTGTCAGTTCAACATCAGACAGCGCTTCTGGTGGCCAAAGGTTTTGCATGCGTTCTATAGTCTTTTGATTGGTTATCTTCTCCTGCTCCAGTGAGCGGATTAGGCGCTTCATTTTACTCTCCCGGGTGACGATGTTCTCCAGGGCAACCTCCAGGTTCTGGATTTTAATGCGGGCCGCCTGCAAAACACAAAGTTTCTTGTTCAGTGTTTTCAACCTTATCAAATTTACACTGTACAGAATTCCCACATTAAGGTATATTTACCACTTTTTTATTTCCATGTGGGTCCTAGTGAAATACTGAGGTGAATATGTTTTGTATATGATTTTCCAGTACCAAGTTACCTTACTGTGTAGAAGCAGTATATGTAACATACTATAAAGGAATTGTGTGAAATAGGAAATATTAGGCTTAATGTATCACAATATATGTTCTCAAGGCACAAGCCCACTAAGTGAATCCTCCACAGAAAGACTTGTGTTTTATTAACCAATATCAAATCAACAGTGGGTGCTGCATTGATCACGACACCCTGCCTCATTATCAGGAATGCAGAATCACAGGTGAATAGAAACTAAAATGGCACACAGACAAGGTTTACCATTAAATACACTTTGGTCTCAGCAGGCAGTCCTGGTGTGAAGGGACGAATGAATGAATAAATAAATGCTTTCACGTTTTTTTTTTCTACTTTTTTTTTTTTTTTTGTTCCGGTGGCTGGGTTTGAACATTAAACTCTTTGGAAGCAAATGTTTCTTTATGAATTCTTTACATTCCTCATCTCGGGGCCCCTACAGGGTGTAACAGTGACACCTGCTGGAAGGACACAGCTGTAGCTCCTGGTTCAGTAATAGGCACGAGTGCTTAACGAGTCAGGACACTGGTTTTCTGTCCTCTCTTCTAATCGGAGGGCAAAGCTTTGATCAATAGCAACAGGATAAAGAAATGAATTTCAATGAATTTCCATGTCACGATGGATCCTACCAACACTAATTACTACTGCAATAGTGTACATGTGTGTTGAACCCCCCCTTTAAATCTGAAAGGAAAGCTAAACTCTTCCTTCCTCCTAGTTTGTTATATATATATATATATATATATATATATATATATATATATATATATATATATATATATATATATATATATATATATATATATATTATTATTTATTTCTTAGCAGACGCCCTTATCCAGGGCGACTTACAATTGTTGCAAGATATTACATTATTTTTTACATACAATTACCCATTTATACAGTTGGGTTTTTACTGGAGCAATCTAGGTAAAGTACCTTGCTCAAGGGTACAGCAGCAGTGTCCCCTTCCTGGGATTGAACCCATGACCCTCCGGTCAAGAGTCCAGAGCCCTAACCACTACTCCACACTGCTATATATCTATCCCTCTTCATTTAGGGATATAAAGAGACAATACATAGTTTGTTCTATCTTGACAAAAAATATATATACATACAGTATACATAATTTTAATTTTAATATTGAGCGGCCAGTACTCTTAGTATTGTACAGCTGTTCAGGGAGGTGAGTTCTTTTAAAGCAGAAATGTGTTTCTGTTTCTACAGGAACAAAAGCTGTAATCGGGGTTTAAAGCAAGTAAGTACACTCTGAAGTGGTTGAAGAGGTTGGGGCAGTGGAATGATGTCACCTGTAGTTTCTCCAGCAGATCCATGTTCTGCCTCTTGAGCTGGTAGTTTGTCCGCTCCAGTTTATCCAGTCGGTCCACATCGTCACGGGGCACAGAGGCTTCCAGCATCTCATCCTGCAGCACATGGTATTCAACCTCATAGGCATGGAGCTGTTTGGAAATGTCCATCTCAAACACCTGCAGCAAGAACACATTCCAATTCAGAAATATTGCGATAGAACAGGCAAACAAACAAGCAACTGTGAAGGAAACGAATCAGACATGATGCTACAGTACAGCTCAATTAGATTGTGTTGCCTTCATTTCAGTGCCTCATACTGTATTTGTAACCAGAGGCTAGGTCTCTCCCTCTTGTTTTCCTGGCTCTCAGCACATCACCACAATGTTTGTCCTTTGGGAGCAGGTCGAATATCACACAGAGAAACATTTTTTTTTGCGTGTTTGTGTCAAAATATGTATAGTAGTAACTCGACAGTACTTGCACACTTAAGTTGTACTTTTTTTCCTTTGCTGTCTTCCACAATGAAATCCCTACGGTCACGGGCACATTCTTCTGGGGTTTTTGTGTGTAGGCATTTTTGTACATTTCGCCACAATTCTGTTTTAAATCCTCAGTGTTTTAACTGTAATACAGCTTTAAATCCTGCTAACAAGCCGCTATCCTGATTATTATTATTATTATTATTATTTATTTCTTAGCAGACGCCCTTATCCAGGGCGACTTACAATTGTTACAAGATATCACATTATTTTTACATACAATTACCCATTTATACAGTTGGGTTTTTACTGGAGCAATTTAGGTAAAGTACCTTGCTCAAGGGTACAGCAGCAGTGTCCCCTACCAGGAATTGAACCCATAACCCTCCAGTCAAGAGTCCAGAGCCCTAACCACTACGCCACACTGCTGCCCAGAATCTAAGCCATTAATGTAGATTAGGAAAAGCAGAGGACCTAATACTGATCCCTGTGGTACACCACTGGTTACCTCACTCCATTTGGGGGTTTCTCCTCTAATCAGTACTTTCTGTTTTCTACATGTTAACCACTCCCTAATCCATGCGCATGCATTTCCTTGAATCCCTACTGCATTCAGTTTGAGAATTAATCTTTTATGCGGGACTTTGTCAAAAGCTTTCTGGAAATCTAAATAAACCATGTTGTATGCTTTGCAATTATCCATTGTCAATGTTGCATCCTCAAAAAAGACTAGCAGGTTAGTTAGACACGATCTCCCTTTCCTAAAACCATGCTGATTTATTAGTCAGCATCTCTTCAATATATTCCTTTACTACTTTCTGCTTGTGAGGAGAGAGACAATAAGGCTTCTGCTTTATTGGAATTACATGAGTGGTGTATATTCTGTGACACAACACATTAGTACGTCCAAGTTCCAACGTGCACACATGATTATTCTTTCTTAAAATCTCCATCAAATGGGGCTTCTCAGATTCTATCAAATGTGAGTACAGTCATTTGAAATGTTAAATACAATTCTATTCCTTTCATCCAGAACATTTAGATTTTTTAATTATTACGCTACTTTTGCTAGGCAAGTATTTCTTCCTATGTTAAGTGGAATGAGTATGGGGGCCTGAAGTTAGTCCACAGGGGACAATACTCCACATTACAAAACTATCACACAGGACTGACTGGTAGGGGGATAAGAAACGTCCTTGTCGCTATTTGACACAGAGTGAGGGGGTGTCCAGTGCTGTAGTAAACTCACCTCATATATTTCCCTAACGTTTGTATATTATTACAGACAGAAATGCATTAGAAAGACTCACGTTAACTGGTAGGGGTTCAACAAAGGTAAATAATTCAATAATTTTGATCAAATTGAATAGACACCATTGGTTTCCAATGAGGGATCATTCTGTACCTGGGCGATGGTCTTTTCCATCTGGGCAATGGTCAGATTTGGGATAGTGCTCTTAAGGAAGTCCACAATAGATTCAAAGCTGTCACACTCCATTATACTGGCTTCATGGCTGCTGAGCAGGCTAAGCGCTACTTTAAATATGACGTCAATTCCTTGAAGAAACAGTATATCTAGAAGAATATAAAAAGAAAATAAGAAGCTCATATACACACATGGTTCTTATCAAAAACAAAAGTAGAGGAGATGTTATTATCTACCCTTAACTGCAGGCTCTTCATATTAAGTACAGATTCATATTCAGATGAAGTCTGAGTTGTCAAATTTAGTTGAAGTGATAAATGCTCACTTATATTAGGTTTGATACGTGTTTACAGCACCAATAAAGAACCCTCGGGAAGTGATTTCCCTAATATCATGATCTACAATTAGATATGGATTGACCATAATGCAACAGTGCATGTTGAAGTAGTGGATTTCTCCTTCAATTTATGAATGATTATAAAGGTTTAGGTATTTTTTGTAGTGGTGTGTGTGAAGCAAACCTTATTAATATGAGAAATTGACTTTATAACTCAAAATGTGAATTGTCATAACGAGAAATGTTAGCTTTGTACCAACTATAAAGACACTGTCAAAGTGTGTGGTCTGTACCTTTACCAAATTACTAAATTTGGTATCTTTGATACAAAACAAATGTGGCAGTGAAAGGGTTATTTTTTTACTGGACAACCCCTATAATGGAACTTAACCAAGAAGATCAAAGAATACAGCTAAATATTAAGATGGTAAAAATTTACTGCCTGTATACAGCAGAATCTTCAAGCCACATAACCTCAACATGGCTGCCAACATATTTAGCATGCAGGGTTTATCCAACTTTTTCCACCAACTGTAAATATTTACCAAACACCCTGGCCACAAAGCTAAGTGGAAACTGGGAGGCAAGGAGAGTGAGAAACCAGGGAGCAGCATACAGGCTCGGGCTGATTTCATTCTCCTCCAAGTGGTTGTAGAGATCCCTGTGGTAGTCATGGAGGAGTCTTGACAGCTGGTACATCTGAATCTGTAATCAGAAGGGGAGATGGAATGAATTGGCATCCCAGCCCATTGAACTAAATGTTTGACCAGAGTTCACCATACAATAAAAACCGACAACAGTCATGAATGAACAGCTTTGTGTTCCTACCTGGAGGGAAATCATGTCTGGTCTATACTGTTTGCGGATGCCCAGATCATACATCAGGAATTTGAGCATTTGGAAAGCCTGCTCCTCACTCATATGCAGAAGCAGGACTCCCGCCACGAAGCTGATCCCTTGACAGTAGCCCACCTCCTTGTCCAACAGAGAATAGGCTTTCAGCAGATTGAAGAGGGAGAGCTGGCCAGGCCCCAGCTGCGCAGAGAAGTACTGGTGAGTGGGGAAAGTCCGCCCTGAGAACCAAAGAAAAGGAAGCTGGAACTGTCAGTGACTGCAATCTGACGGTGACCTGCAGCACACTATGGCATCTGTGCAAAGGGGATTGCTATTATTATTCCTGATTCCACTGGTGATTTGCTGCCTAACAAACTGTTCCCTTTTTTTTTTTTTGGGACCTCCAGCGGTTGCAACCTTACTCTATCCGGAAACCAGTAAAACATCCACTGTAGCTACTGCATGTTTTATATGCAGTTATACATTCTTCTAAAACACAGACACCTAATAAACCCCATATACTGGACTGTTTTCATGTTTTTACATGGTCACTAATGACAAGGCGTCAGGAGTGTCAGAAGGGTCAAGAAAACCCTCAAAACATCAACAAAACCGTTACGAGTCGTAACAACTGCTCCGGATCTACATCATCAGTTATCAGACGTTTCAGAATCACCAGACTGGTTCTATTACAGTTAAACGAAAATAACGTGTCAAAACTGATTTATGACCAAGGAGGAATATGAAACACAGGAGGCAGCAACACCAAATCATTGTTTTAGCCTCCAGCCTGTTCAGTACTGTGAACCAGGGTGTATCTGCCAAGTCCAAACGTGGGGTACAATACCATTTCCTTTGAGCTAGGGATGCACTGTCCTGTCGTCGTATCAACTGGCTTGACATACTGTAGATATCAACATAGTGAATATTAGAAATATATTATTCTGCCTTCAACTGAGATGAATAGGTACACAACGAGGGTAGCTTATTACAACAGCAGCTTTTTAAACTGTTATTGTCTGTGCTGTATATGAAAATGATATAATTATTTTTTTTACACTGCTGATTTATATTTTTGGGAGGTTCAAGACATTTTTCAACACTGAATTATATCACAGAGCAAAAATATATACGGGTTTTAAATTGTTTACTGTTCACTGGTAGAGTTACAGTGAGTGAGTGTTAGCCTCAGAGTTCATTAAGAGGGCTTTATGAGCTGAGTATTCCATTACTCAACACAAGCACAGATGCACACTCTTGACTTAAAAGATTTCTTAGAATCATAAAAAAAGAAATAGGAATGTGTTTCCTCATTCCTGCTGTTTAGTTGTACAATTATGCATGCCACCTAGTGGCCAAGTAAATTACACCCAGAGCTTACCAAGATCTACCAGGATGGCATGCTGCTGTGTGGTGAGCTGCTTTAAAAGCTCCTTGTAGGACATGTCCAGAGGTTGCTGTTTACATAACAGACGGTGTCTCAGGCGATACTGGACAGCCAGGAACTGCCAGATGTCCCCCCTGCGATTCTTCGGTACACCTAGAGCAAAATAATGAAGGACATCATGAGAGAAAAAAAAAAAAAAAAAATAGAAAATAGAAATGTAAACAGATTCCCCAAACTTAATAATACACACCCTGGCCTGGAGCTGAGCTGAGTTAAATGTAGCGAGCATAGCAAACAGCTATTTATATAAAACAGCTGAATATATTTATCATAAACACACATCTGTATATAAAGAGAAGTGAACTATATGAGGGGATCTTTTGTTAACACCCAATGTGGGCTCACACAGTGTTTTGAATCCTAATGTATGAGCTGCTCACATACCTCCATGCTGCTTCTGTGCAGTTTCTTCAGTTAAAACCAATATGTTTTATACTCTTTTTGAGTATGCATCACACTTAAATGCAAACACTTCTGCCTGCTCAACTCTGCAGTTGGCTGTCCATGACCACTAACATATTTTGGAGTTAGTTTTGAAACATTCCAAGTAATACATTCATATACATTACTTAAAATAATGTAGTTTATTAACATATTGAACCCTTGTGTTTGGAAACGATAAAGACAGCACTGTGCTCACCCTGACTGAGGGCACACTGGATCTCCTCCATGTCACATCTGTCCTTCACTCGTCCTGGAATGGTTAGCTTTTTGTCCCACATTTCTAAGACTTCTTTTGGACATTCACCCACTTCTTGATAATCCAGTTTAATTTTTCGTGTTTGAAGCTCATCCTTGCTTGCTGTGAAGAAGAGGAATAGAAACCTTTAATAAAATAAAAGACGCAAGAGAAACCCAGTTTCAGTACTGTACTGCAACAAGCAACATGCCAGCCTAGAAGACATTAACAGAAGACAGTGGACTGGTCTACAGAAATGTAATAGTGGAACATTGCTAACTGAATCAAGGCACTTGATAGAGTGCTCAGGCAGTTTTAACCACTTGACAATGGTCAGTGGAAAGTCATTTAAAGCTGTATGACAAACCAGGAATCATTGCTACAGTACTGAAGGTCAAGGATTGCTGGTGCTTCTTCTAAACTGGGTCAACAAAGCTAATATCAATCTAAAAAAAAAAAAAATGGCAACAGGGTGTCACTACTTAATTTTCTTCATTTAAATATGGCTAAAATATCACTTGCATCTAAATTCCTCCATTAATGTGTTCAGGAAAGACCCATCAAGTCTCCCAGCTTACCTTCTAGAAAATGTGAAGATTGACCGTTACTTCTCATCCGCACAAAACATTAAACAAATAAATGCCAAAAAACATTCATGTCAACAAACATCAAGATTCATGAACACTTGCAAACACGTGGAAAGATCAATATATAAAAAAATAGATATAAATGTTGCCACAAGGGGGCTCTCTCTAACCACTTCACTGTGAGACAGGGACGAGGGATGGTTAAGTATAAGGCCTGTACTCAAGCCCCCATACAGTATTTCTTTGTTTTTTTAAATGCCATGTACAGGACAGTTTTTGTGTACCTTGCCATACCGCAAGGATTGATACCCAATGTAACCCTTTACTGAAATTCTTGTTTTCACAGAACCCTTTATTGAAAAAAGGACAGATTGGAATAATGTGTCAATGCAAGTTGTACTAGGAGTTGTATACTAAACAGTTGCTTTTTATGTCATGTTTTTTAATGCATGCAATATAGGGTTAAAGTAGGATTTGTGAGCTGAATATGTTAGATGCCCATACTGAATTTATCATCTGTATTGGTTAGTCCTTCATTACCTCTTTACCTCTGTAATCAGACATTGTCCAGTACTAAACACTGCAATGACAGCACAACACATTCCCTCAGCCTCAGAAGGTCACATGACTTCAAATACATGATTATTATTATTATTATTATTATTTATTTCTTAGACGACACCCTTATCCAGGGCGACTTACAATTGTTACAAGATATCACATTATTTTTACATACAATTACCCATTTATACAGTTGGGTTTTTTACTGGAGCAATCTAGGTAAAAGTACCTTGCTAAAGGGTACAGCAGCAGTGTCCCTCACCTGGGATTGAACCCACGACCCTCCGGTCAAGAGTCCAGAGCCCTAACCACTACTCCACAACTCAACAGCAGACAAAGAATGTTTAAAGACTAGAACTGTAGGGGTTCCTGGATCTGACTGTCCAATGAGTGCTTATTGCCCATCTCATGCATTTACAATGGTATGAGTAAACATGCCTACAGTGGAAAATGTAGGCCTCTGTCTCCATAGCAATAGGGCAGAAGGTTTACCCTTCCTTTACAGAAACCAAGCGGTAGAGAATCATTTACTGATTAGAAGTATGTCTCGCCAGGTAACAATTACACAGAAACCTATGCATGCCCTAGATTTGTTTTAATTATTGTTAGCTAGGGTAAGGAGTCACAGGCACTTAAGGCATGGGACAGAAGGGACATATGTTTTAATAAAAGTAAGAAAGGAAAGGCAGGGGGCGCCCGAGTGGTGCACCCAGTAAAGGCACTCCGCGTGGAGTGCAGGATGCATCCTATAGTCTGGAGATCGCCGGTCTGAGTCCAGGCTATTCCACTGCTGACCAGGACGGGAGTTACCAGGGGGCGGCGCACAATTGGCCGAGCGCGGCCCAGGTGGGGGATGACCTAGGTCGGTCAGGGTGTCCTCGGCTCATCGTGCACCAGCGACCCAGACTGGCCGGGCGCCTGCGGGCCTGCCTGTAAGTTGCCCAGAGCTGCGTGGTCCTCCGACACTGTAGCTCTGAGGTAGCTGCATGGCAGGCCTGCAGAGTGAAAGAAAAGGACAGCTGACTGCACGTTTTGGAGGACGTGTGTGTCCGTCTTCGTCTCTCCTGAGTCAGCGCGAGGGTGGCAGCGGTGAGCCAGGTTGAAATAAAAAAATAATTGGGCTTTACAAATTGGGGAGAAAATGAGAAAAAGTAATTGCCAATTCCAAAAAAAAAAAAAAAGATTAAGTATTTCAGTGGATGCCGGATAAGCTACATTGATAGAAAACCACAAAACGGATGGTCTGGACTGCATTATACGATGGAAAGAACTGACCTCCTATTCAGGGTCTGGACTGCATTATACGATGGAAAGACTTGACCTCCTCATTGCAATGGGCTTTGTGGTGTCACAATTCTCTTTGAACCTATGTTTGTTATTTTTTTTTTTATTTTGCATTTCATATTACCTCATGGCCACTGCAAAATCGCAACACAGCACTGTTGGAGATCGCCACTGTGGGTGGTTCCATGCACTCAGCTTCACCTGAATATCGGGTTCAATGTTTTTGATTGAATAACTTACCTTCGAGCCTCTGGTTCTCTTTCTCCATTCGAAGCAGCAGAATCTGCTGGTGTATGGCTTTCCTCCACAGAGTGTGCAGCTCTTCGGGGGTGCGCTTCCTCCTCTCCCCATCACAAACACTGTCCGGCTGCAACAAGGAGGCGAGTGGGTCCTCCTCCAGAGCAGGGGCCAGCGGAGACAGGGGCCGGAGCTCATTGATGTCCAGTTGGTCTGAAAGGCAGCCGCTTAATACGCTATGGGTCATATCCACAAAGCATTTACCCCAGTGCTAGATTTGATGTTACAGAACTAGGAACAAACCATAAAGGTGCATGCAAGTGCCCATTGTTAACCTAAACAAAAACATTTTAAAAAACAGTGTGCATTTCTCACTAGGAAAAAAGCTTTTAAGATACAATGGACATTACAGGTTTACCATACAGTAAGTGGTTTTTATTTAAAATTATTTTCATCCCCGGGTGCTGCGAGGTCTTGTTTCTAGAAAATTCATCAAAACAAAGTCAAAACTTTCTAAAGGCTAAAGCTGAAAATAGTCCTGTTGAGCACACTGGTTCTCTTTCAACAAAAACTAGAGGGTAAGCTCTGTACTACACCTCACAAGCTATCACAATAAAAATATTTAGGGAGTTTTAGGAACCATATCTCCTAGTGGCCTTTGTAAGCAACCGCTGTGTCACCTTTTTACAACACCTGTTAATTTTACAACACAAGAACAAAAAAAGTAATACATTCAAGCACTCTCAAGTTGTTTCTTATTTTGCAACAAAAATGTGGAATTCTAACCTTTCAAAAAATAGGATTACTGTATATGAGTAAATAACCAGGCCCCAAGGTTTACAAAATTAATTTATTAACATTTTGTCTTTAGGGCTTTAAGAGGTAGCACAACTGGTTACTGGTGATGATCCCGTGATATTTTTTGGCAGAACAGTGTGTAACTAGCAGTTAATTAGATTAAATATATAACATGTATATAATAGGTATGCCCTGCTGTTTGAATGGGCTGCAAGAATGTGACGATAACCTTTTCGATGCATGGCAGCAGGAGATTTGTTCATGGGCGAAGCAACCCTCAGGAATATCTTCTGGCGCCAGGAGACTTGTCGGGGAGTCAGGGGGGCACCCCCGATGTTCAGAGAGTCACTACTGCAGCCAGAGAAAGTCCTTTTCCTCCCTTCACCATTACTGCAGATGAAGCACAACAGTCAGAGCACAGAAAAAAAAACAAAGACTACCAGATACTCCATCAAAAGTGGTTCACTCTGTAAACTTGCAGCCAAGATTCTCACACTGACCATTAAAGTCGGGTCAAAGAAAGGATATTATAGCGTCCTCTGCTCCAGCACATTATCTACTCTCTAACTGTTATTCCAAGAGCTATAATTTTATAGGTTGAAATTCATATTAATTCACTGCTAATATTAATAGGGGTCTCACAATGTGCTCAAAAGTATTATTATTATTTTTTGTAAATTATTGTTTTAAGAGTGCTCAATTGTTTTACCCCTAATTTTCCCCCCAATTTAGAGTGGGCAATTATGTTCCCTCACTGCAGCACTTCCCCACACAGTTCAGGAGAACTGGTTCAGTGGGGATCCTCCGATCCCAAGAGCAAGCCAGTTTCCTGTTTCACACCCAGGAGATCGAGAGCAGATGTCAATGACCTCCTGGCCTCTGGAGGACAAAGGCCAGCCCTGCAGGTGTCCGTCTCAGTTCACTAGGTGCCTGGCTGGTAGGGTATGCTGTTGCGCGATGAGGGGAAACAGTCCCTGCCAGTTTTCCCTCCCTAACCCACGGAAGCACCAGAGCCAATGCAACGCTCCCTCCAGAGTCCCCAGTGAAACCTGCCTTTACCAGAAGAACTACTCAGAGCCCCCCCCCCCCCCCCCCCAATGTGCCCACAATTAGTGTGGAGTAGTGGTTAGGGCTCTGGACTCTTGACCGGAGGGTTGTGGGTTCAATCCCTGGTGGGTGACACTGCTGCTGTACCCTTGAGCAAGGTACTTTACCTAGATTGCTCCAGTAAAAACCCAACTGTATAAATGGGTAATTGTATGTAAAAAAAAAAATAAAATAATGTAATTGTATGTAAAAATAATGTGATATCTTGTAACAATTGTAAGTCGCCCTGGATAAGGGCGTCTGCTAAGAAGTAAATAATAATAATAATAATAATTTAAAATGGAGATACTGTCTTCAATTAAAATACCCTGCATAACAATTACTATTTAATATTAAATAAATATTGTTAAATAACAAAAAACTCATATGTATTGAATCTTTTTGAAAATGCTTTATTATGCATGATTATCTCTGTACTTTGTGTGTGCTACACCGATTCCTTTTGGATGCAGATCTCTACAGGTCTCTTTCTAGGCCAGTTAATAAACTAATGAACTGAGTGGAGTGAAATATATTAACCTAGAATAAAGGCAACAGGGGAGAAAAAAGCATCAAGCCAATGGGAGCCGACAACGGCAATAGATCCTGAAAGATTGCAAATAGAATTATTCACACACATGTAAAACAAACAAAACAGACATTTGAGAAACAGAGCTGTGAAAAGAAGTACGGTTAGTAGTTCAAACATTAGTAATAGCATTTCAAATGAAAAGGGTAAGTATTGCTACAGTACAAGGTGTGTAAAGCATATTCAGGATTGTACTGCATCCTAAAGCTTATTCAAATGTAGGAAACTATACACATACTGTATGCAGTGTCACACATGCTGCCCTTTTCCCTTAAACTGTAGTCATTTTACAGGACTCCTGTGGTGTTCAGAGATTTGCCCCATATACAGGATGATTAGAAAGTAAGTTTACCACATTAACACACCTTCTCATTGATGTGGTAAACTTACTTTCTAATCACCCTGTATATGTTCCAGTAACAGTATTACAACTAAAATGAACTGCATTGGATGCTACTCCATTGTAAATTATTTTTTTTATTTTTTATTGAAATTTGTATACATAGGTCTTGAAATAATTCTCCGGGCTGCCTCTATATCTTTAATCTTTAATGCTACCAGCGGATTTCAGGAAGCTCCTCAACTGAGAACCCACATAACTTCAAGAATTTCTAGTTCTTTTTTTTAATTACGAAACAAAATACTGTACCAAGACTTAAACAAAGCAGACTATAGCTAAGAATTCAATGATGCCACCAAAACTTACTAAGTGAAGCAAGACAGGCCATGTCAAACCTTACTATTCCTACATTTAAATAGTAGTACAAAAGCTATTCTTACACTAACTACACAGCAGCATATTCAGGGGCAGCAGAGTGGAGTAGTGGTTAGGGCTCTGGACTTTTGACCGGAGGGTCGTGGGTTCAATCTCAGGTGGGGGACACTGCTGCTGTACCCTTGAGCACTTTACCTAGATTGCGCCAGTAAAAACCCAACTGTATAAATGGGTAAATGTATGTAAAAATAATGTGATATCTTGTACAATTGTAAGTCGCCCTGGATAAGGGCGTCTGCTAAGAAAATAATAATAACAGATTTGCTTTTACGTTCGTCAACTAATCAACAATACCGTGAACTCTGTTTGAAGCTCTGTAGAACTGGGTTGGCTTGCATCACAATGCATGCGTGACAGGGTGGCTGAGTGGTGACGTCACGGCAGAAGCAGGCACGAAAACAAACTGACACCAATACTGCAGTTCAAAAGAAAGAATCGGCTGTGCCGTTTTTATTCAGCAAAAATAAATAAAATATTTAAACAAAAACACTGGCGCTCACAGAGCAAAATAAAAGAGTAAACAAACACAAATCTCGAACACAAAATCAACAATAAATAATAAATAAACCATACAGGTCAGGCTGGGCAGTCGCTGTCACTGTTCCTGTATGCTATAATTTAATTTAGTTTCGTTTTCACACGATCGCTCCGCTCCGGTCTCGCTCTCTCCGCTCCTACAACACCCACCCGGAGCTAGAGAGCTGCAGGCTTTTTATAACAGGTGACTATGCGTGACTGCCAGCTAATTCAATAATCGCCAGCTGACAGTCATGCATTTCCACGAGGATTTAAAAACAAAACACGGCTACGCCGTAAATACATTTTTAAATAAATACAACAAAACCGGAGCTTCACCGTCATAATCAATAAATATAATAAAACAAATCATAAAACAAAACAAATACAGAATACACTGCACATGGGCGGAGGGGACTCCGTTCTAAAATAAAATAAACAAAACAATGTACAGGGCTGCTCGCCCTGTTACATATCACCCCCCTTATGCAACGCACACTTGGCCCCAACAGCCACCTCCCCCCTCAGTCTCAAAGTCCCGGAAGAGGGTGAAGCAAGTTGTTTCTGGGGGGTGGCCATGGTGGAATCTCTGGCACCCCCCAATTCTTCGTGGCCGGCAGCTCCCTCTTCCGGGGTTCCCGCCACACTCTATCCTGCCGCGAAAGTGCAGCTGGGGGAGCTGGTCTCCTGACCTCCCCCCCTTCTTTATGACGGCCGGCTGCTCCCCTCCCTGGGTCTCCGACCACACGATCTCCGGCCGCGAAAATGCGGCTGGGGGAGCTGGTCTCCTGACCTCCCCCCCTTTCTTCATGTCCGGCAGCTCCCCTTCATGGAGCTCCGGCCACAGTGTAGAGACCCGAGGCAAACCAGAGGCCCCGGCGACCCCAGGCGAAGCAGGATCCCTGGCGACCCCAGGCGAAGCAGGATCCTCGACGACCCCAGGCGAAGCAGGATCCCTGGCGACCCCAGGCGACGGCAGCAGCAGCGGACCCTCGGGAGGCGACGGCAGCAGCAGCGGACCCTCGGGAGGCGACGGCAGCAGCAGCGGACCCTCGGGAGGCTGCGGCAGCAGCGGACCCTCGGGAGGCGAACTCGGGAGGGGAGCCCCTGGCCATGGAGGCGGCAGCGGGAGCTCCACTTCTCCCTCGTACCCTGAAACTATAAATGCGGAGCCGCA
The DNA here is from genome assembly GCF_902713425.1 of Acipenser ruthenus. Classification (NCBI taxonomy): domain Eukaryota; kingdom Metazoa; phylum Chordata; class Actinopteri; order Acipenseriformes; family Acipenseridae; genus Acipenser; species Acipenser ruthenus. Next base: position 26,942,071 of record NC_081197.1, read on the forward strand.
GGCAGCCTCAGGCGATGCAGAACAGCCATCCCCAGGCAATGGCGACGGTGGGAGGGGAGCCCCTGGCCATGAAGGTGACAGCAGGAGCTCCACTTCTCCCAATGGTGGTGGTGGTGGTGGTGGTGGTGGTGGTGGCGGTAGCTCCTGCTCCTCCCCTTCTGGCGGCCAAGGCGGCAGGGGCTCCTCCCCTTCTGGCGGCAGGGGCTCCTCCTCTTCTGGCGGCAGGGGCTCCTCCCCTTCAGGCGGCCAAGGCGGCAGGGCCTCCTCCCCTTCAGGCGGCAGGGCCTCCTCCCCTTCAGGCGGCCAAGGCGGCAGGGGCTCCTCCCCTTCTGGCGGCCAAGGCGGCAGGGGCTCCTCCCCTTCTGCCGGCCAAGGTGGCAGGGGCTCCTCCCCTTCTGCCGGCCAAGGTGGCAGGGGCTCCTCCCCTTCTGCCGGCCAAGGCGGCAGGGGCTCCTCTCCTTCTGGCGGCAGGGGCTCCTCCCCTTCTGGCGGCCAAGGCGGCAGGGGCTCCTCCCCTTCAGGCGGCCAAGGCGGCAGGGGCTCCTCCCCTTCAGGCGGCCAAGGCGGCAGGGGCTCCTCCCCTTCAGGCGGCCAAGGCGGCAGGGGCTCCTCCCCTTCAGGCGGCCAAGGCGGCAGGGCCTCCTCCCCTTCTGGCTGCCAAGGCGGCAGGGCCTCCTCCCCTTCTGGCGGCCAAGGCGGCAGGGCCTCCTCCCCTTCTGGCGGCCAAGGCGGCAGGGCCTCCTCCCCTTCTGGCGGCCAAGGCGGCAGGGGCTCCTCCCCTTCAGGCGGCCAAGGCCTCCTCCCCTTCAGGTGGCCAAGGCGGCAGGGGCTCCTCCCCTTCTGGCGGCCAAGGCGGCAGAGGCTCCTCCCCTTCTGGTGGCCAAGGCCTCCTCCCCTTCAGGCGGCCAAGGCGACAGGGGCTCCTCCCCTTCTGGCGGCCAAGGCGGCAGAGGCTCCTCCCCTTCTGGCGGCCAAGGCGGCAGGGGCTCCTCCCCTTCTGGCGGCCAAGGCCTCCTCCCCTTCAGGCGGCCAAGGCGGCAGGGTCTCCTCCCCTTCAGGCGGTAGGGGCTCCTCCCCTTCAGGTGGCCAAGGCGGCAGGGCCTCCTCCCCTTCTGGCGGCAGGGGCTCCTCCCCTTCAGGCGGCCAAGGCGGCAGGGGCTCCTCCCCTTCTGGCTGCCAAGGCGGCAGGGGCTCCTCCCCTTCAGGCGGCCAAGGCGGCAGGGGCTCCTCCCCTTCAGGCGGCCAAGGCGGCAGGGGCTCCTCCCCTTCAGGCGGCCAAGGCGGCAGGGGCTCCTCCCCTTCTGGCGGCCAAGGCGGCAGGGGCTCCTCCCCTTCTGGCGGCCAAGGGGGCAGGGGCTCCTCCCCTTCAGGCGGCAGGGGCTCCTCCCCTTCAGGCGGCCAAGGCGGCAGGGGCTCCTCCCCTTGCGGCTGCCAAGGCGGCAGGGGCTCCTCCCCTTCAGGCGGCCAAGGCCTCCTCCCCTTCAGGCGGCCAAGGCCTCCTCCCCTTCAGGCGGCCAAGGCCTCCTCCCCTTCAGGCGGCCAAGGCGGCAGGGCCTCCTCCCCTTCAGGCGGCCAAGGCGGCAGGGCCTCCTCCCCTTCAGGCGGCCAAGGCGGCAGGGCCTCCTCCCCTTCAGGCGGCCAAGGCGGCAGGGCCTCCTCCCCTTCAGGCGGCCAAGGCGGCAGGGGCTCCTCCCCTTCAGGCTGCCAAGGCGGCAGGGGCTCCTCCCCTTCAGGCTGCCAAGGCGGCAGGGGCTCCTCCCCTTCTGGCTGCAGTGGGGAAACCAGCAGGCATGCTCCCTCTGCTGGTGGTGCTGGGAGCGACACCCAGTCCTCCCAGGGCGGTGGAGGTGGAACCAGCAGCCATGCTCCCTCTGCTGGTGGTGGTGGTGGGAGCGACACGTCGTCCTCCCACGGTGATGGAGGTGGAACCAGCAGGTACTCTCCCTCTGCTGGTGGAGGTGGGGGAGGAGGCAGAGGCAGCTCTTGCTCCTCTTCTCCTGTGAGGGGGCAGTTCACTGGGAAATGCCCCCACTCCCCACAGATACAGCAACAGTATGGTACGCCCCTGCTGTGGAGGAGGGCTTCCCAGCTAACCTCCTCCTGTGGCTGTGGATGTCCGGCCTTCCCCCTCTTGGGCTATGGACGCTCCGACTCCCCCCTCTTGGGCTGTGGACGCACCGACTCCCCCCTCTTGGGCTGTGGACGTTCGGGCTCCTCCCACTCAGGCACAGGAGGTTCGGGCTCCTTCCACTCACACGCAGGACGTTCAGACTCCTCCCACTAAGACGCAGGACGTTCGGGCTCCTCCCTCTTGGGCTGTGGATGCACAGATTCCTCCTCCTTGTCTCCCATCCAGCAGCTGTAATCCCAATCTTCAGGGAGGGGGCAATTAACAGGGAAATGCCCCCGCTCCCCACAGATGCAGCAACAGTACCTCAGGCTTATGCTGTGGAGGAGTGCTTCCCAGCTGATCTCCTCCTGTGCCTGCCGTTGCTGTTGTTGCAGCTGCTAAACAATATATAATAGCTGTGGAGATCCAATTTGAATTGCTGGTTATCGGTCATCACCTGCAATGGGTTTTCTGGTCAGTCAGGGAAACAGATGACCTAGTGTAGCCCCCTTCACTCAGACAAATAATCAAAGCAGTGCAGAGTGGTCCATAGCTATGTTCCAACTTCAATACCATTGTGGAAGGGTGAGGGTATTCACTGACACAGGAGACAGAAGATTTTATTTGGAAACACCGCACAGGTGCCCCGATTTATTTAGTTTTCCTGTTACTTGTTTTATTTACTTTAGCCCGCAGAGGGCGCTGTTGTCCGTGGTCTGGATACTGCCGACAGTAAACCAGGACCACGGGGTTACCAACACAGGTATCCCAGTCCGTGCACCTTCAAGTGCTTCAAAATAATAATGAAAACAGAAGGCGAAAGAAAAAGGGAAAATAAAACACAGTAATAAAACTACAAACAAAAGTGCTGCTTATGCAGTGCCCCCACTGCCGCTAAGCCGGTCAGCACGGGTCTCCGTCCTACACTCCGCTGTGCTTATACACTGGGGTTGGCCAGGGTTCCCCGTATATCTATACACGTCCCCGCGGGTACGTAATTATTTCTTTTATTTATTTATTTTTAAATTAAATTATTTTTACAGACGGCTGTCCCCTCAGTCGGGCTCGCCTGCTCCTTATTTCACGCTGACCTCTTCCGCCAGCGACACTGTACTTTCCCCAACCCGGCCACCCGAGTGCATAACTAAGCCAGTTCTTATGGGCCGAGCAGTCTCCCAAGGCCCGCCCCTCAGCCACTCGGAGAGAGGGAAAGCACACACACACTCTTCCCCACCTCTCCGTGTCATCGCCATGGCCGACAGGCGGATCCCACGAGACTGCTGCCCTCTACCTGCAGTAATACGGATGTGCCAGACAGTCAGTCCAGATCTCCCCTGTTACAACCATATTCTCAAAATGTTCTTTATATTGCTGTCTCCCTCTTCAGTTTCTTGGCAGAGCTGAATTCCCCATAGACTCGGCAGTTCAGACTACTCATGGAAGCTCGCATGGGAAAGGGCTCTCCTCACTCACAATCCATGAATTGTGTCCTTAGTGCTAGTATTTCTTTGAAACACCACCCCTCCGTTCTGCAGAGATCAAGTGTCACTGTTGTTAAGAGGCACTACACATTCTCGATTCTTCTTTAAAAAAATAAAAATAAATAAATCAAAATAATATATTATTTCCCCTGTCCAAAAACATGGTATGCTGCAGTTAACCTTGTGAGCTTCCTTACAAGATCTGCCAAACAGTTCTGGCAGATCTTGGCATTCGCAGAGCAGCGTTTTTCCCCCCAGTTTCTTCAAACAGTTTTATGAATACAATACACTGCCAAGATCTTGTTTTATTTGTAAAGGGTACAGTCACTCTACGCTGCAGGCAGTGACTGCCCAACCGAGACTGAAGTTATCTAGCACTTCCCCAGGTAGGAAGTTCCTGAAAAGATGTGCTCTGACATGAAACTGTAAGAATGTTTATTTTGTTTTGTTAGAGCTAGTGCTAATATGCAATACTCTTTTGCTCTTTCTAATCAATGTGTCAGCATGCTCATCATGCACTAACAGCTCTGTAAAGCTTATGATGAGAAAGATGTGGGTAAGACTTCTTTGCAGTTTCATTTGTAGTCTTCTTTACAGGAAACATGTTTTCAACTGTTTTCTGTTAATACAGCCTAGCATTAACAGACTTCAAAAAAGGAAGTTGCCTTTATTATTAAAATGGCTTGGGTGAACAGAGCTTTCCGATTGGCTGGGGATTATTAGTATGCCTTGTTGCTTAACTGTTTTGGCCTGTCACAGTTTGTTTCAGAAAAAATAAACCAAGAATACAAGTAACCAAGGGGTTTTCTTACACTAAACACAGATATGCAAGTTATTGTTTTATTTTAAATACATTTTAACATTAACCTTTTTATACAGCTCTTATAGTGTGTACACATGTACAAGCAGTAAAAGAAGTACATCAGAAGTGAATCTCCTCCCATGTATTTACCCTTTAGCCTAGATAGACCAAACTATTTTAGGAATCCCTTGAGGACTTAAAACAGAGTATGGGGAGGGTTGGGGTTCAAATGCTCAAGTTAGTCCAGAGTTGAGTCACACATTCTTTTAGCAACAGTTACATTGAACAAAGCATTTCTTTTTCATAGTGGAAAATCCATAAACAAGACTGTAAATTATATTTTCAGAGCAACACACCCTAATGTAACTTGAAATACAGTAGGACCTTTACAGCTAATTCAACATCACCCATTCATTATAATAGCAGTAGAATTTAAGAAAAACTTACAAGATGAGTGAGAGACAGTTACAGTAACAATACCCTTAGAAACAAAGGCGAATTTGAGTTGACAGCTAACCAGAAAGGACCTTTTCCACTATGAAAGTGTGTTTTACAGTGAGATAGGAGAATTAAGATTGCCATTTAAAGTACAGAGACAGACACTGAATGAATGAGCCCGCTTGATGCAACAGCCCATATGCCCAGAGATTGTTAAAGGGGCGGGGCTGGGGCACGGCTGGGGTAGCTCTCTCACCTCGTGGGGTTCCCCGTGTCGGCCTGTGTGGCTTGCCAGCCAGAGCCTTGGTAAAAGTTTTTCAGGAAAGAGGGAGCTGAGAAGGAGGAGGGGAGGCTGAAGGAGGAGGTTTCGCTCTCAGATACACTGCGAGTGCGTCTTGAAATGTCAATGGGGCTGAGTGAGGCCAACAAAAACAAATCGTATTACACACGCCACAAAAAATTAAAAGATGAGAACAACGTAAATAAAAACAAGGCTGCATATCAGGATTAAGAAACAAAAAGCAAAAACAAACTCCATGGAATGGCTTAAAATAACAAATATCGTGAATGTTTAATATTTAGTAATGTTATTTTTGATCAGTAAGTGCCTGTACGAGTTGTAACAAACCACTGAACTAAAATGACACTGTAAAACTGATTTTGGTAGCAATAAAAGAAAAACTGCTTTTACTGTTATTAATGTTTTTACAAACAAGTTTTGGCAAAATGTGTTTATGTATATAAATGTAGAAACAATACAGGCATTTCAGTTTTCTTCGTAAAAAAAAGCTCACTGCTCACTGACTCAGACATGCTATTTATATCTATGTGTATAATGTGCATCAGCATATAGTATGCCAATCCGGTGGATCAGCATATAGTATGCCATTCTGGTGGGGAACAGTGTGGAGTAGTGGTTAGTGCTCTGGACTCTTGACCTAAGGGTCGTGGCTTCAATCCCAGGTGGGGGACACTGCTGCTGTACCCTTGAGAAAGGTACTTTACCTAGAATGCTCCAGTAAAAACCCAACTGTATAAATGGGTAATTGTATGTAAAAATAATGTGATATCTTGTAACAACTGTAAGTTGCCCTGGATAAGGGCGTCTGCTAAGAAATACATAATAATAATAATAATAATAATAATAATAATAATAATAGACAAGTCATAGAGTTCTGTGGCTTATATATCTTAACAGTATTACCATGCAAGAGTTTATCAGAAAAAAAAACACAGTAGCAATCTGCTTGTACTGTATAGTGTAGCATAGGTGTTACACTTTCCAAGCCCTGTATTCAAAACAATTTTAAACTGAGCATGTTGCAGGCACTTAGTGATGCTGCCACCGATGGCATAACTTTTACTAAAGCTAAAGGCAAGCATCTACCAGTAGTTTTTATGTGAATCAGTACTTACCAGTTGCAAGTAGTACCTCATCAAAACATATTCTCTTATCTCAGTTGCTCAAGGCCCTTTGTTTTTATGAACTATAGACTTTTTTAACTCTGATTTAGGCATATTAGACTCTTCGGTTCCTTCGGTTTGTGTTTAAGTAGTAGATTTTTTTTTTTTTTTTTACTTTTAATTTGAATATCCTTATTAAAATAAGGGGACCAGTTCTGGTGCAGTAACTCAGTTGCAGTGCTCCTACTTTGTCCCAAAATGGATGCTTATTTTGCTTCTCAAACAGTGAAACCCTACAGTGATAATTCACATAAGAATGAAAACACAACATAAAATAACTAACTGTCACAAGGCGAGAGGTTGTCAGATGTGCCTGAAAAAAAGAAAGTTGTTATTCTTAATGCCTGAGTGATAGGCGAGTTGGGACTTTGAACCCACCTGCTCTGCAAAAGTTCAGGAGCCACGGAAAGCTGTCTGAATACTGGAGATTTGGTGTTGTGAGACTTGGAGTCTGTGAAGGAGATGATCTTCTTGAGTGAAGGTGGGTGGCTGAAGGTGTGAGCACGTCTCCGGAACTGTGGAGAGTCTGGGTCTTCCTCCGAGAAGGGTTGCCCCAGCGAAGACACAGGAGAGGCTGGAGGAGTGGGGGGAGGAGAGTCACCCGGAGAACCGTCCTGCACAAGAAACCACAGAGCAGCTATAAGTAACTACCTAAACTAAGGACACTGACAGAAAAAAGAACATAAAACCCTCTAGATCTATTGAGGAGCTATTGTATGCTAATGTTGTGCTTGGCTCATTACATCCTGAGCACGTTACTGTAAATTCTGGGAGGGGGGGACGGGGACAGTTCAAGACAGCTGAATCTGTGTTTCCTCTACATATCAGTAGCACACATCCTGCACTTTTCAAAACATCCTGGAAAACATGTTTTGTTATTTTTAGTTAGCATTAGTCAGCAGAACATATTTTTTAAGGGTAAGGGTGATTGCACTGTTGATCAATGCAGTATTTAACGTCAATGCATTTATATTATTTATTCACCACCTTCATCAACTCACACTTGTCTCTGGAGGAGATGGGGCTGAAGCCGCTGCTGCTGGTTAATCCCCACAAGAGCTGCCTGTCTGCTTGTTCATGTTAGCTGACCTTGTGAGTCAAATCTCACATTCACAGTTTTTCACTACTACAGGAGATACAGTAACTACACTACCCTAACCACTACACAAGTCCCAAGTTTCCAAGCCCAAAAACACAGAGCTATTCTACTTCATGGCCGTAAAATTCACAGAACAAATAGTCTGTAAGCAAAAGGTGAACAATTCAAATTAGCTGTGTGCCTGTCAGGCTTGGAAGAGCTCTGGAGATCAACATAAACAGGTTACCTAACAATAACTGTCATTGTCTACACAGATTTTTGTTTTTATTTATATGCTTTAATCTATGCAAACAACAATATCAAAATGGTGCAGGGGATTACTTTACTGTCAATACTATTTAGGCATGTAATGACCATAATACCTTTAAAACAAGCTTTGTCAGCAACATACTGTAAATATCCACACACCCTGCCAAGGGTTTAAACTACCAAAATAAATGAGATTGTATTTAATAAAAACCAGAAGTTATTGCATTCAATCAGGTAGAAACCATGGGGTCATTCACAGAATGTGGCATAACTTCTTAAAACAAATGTCCAGGCAAAATGTGATCTAATGCAGGTAAGTGGTTTGCAATACCGTACATACTTGTAGACACTTTCACAACATTGGTAACGGATAATCCTGAAATATACTGTAAATATGTTCCATAATATTAACTAACATCAATAACACCAAACTGAATTGTGATATCATAAGCTAATAGGAAAGTATTACATTATTGTTACAAACCTTGTCAAATGGTAGGCTATTGCATCGTTCAAAGCTGTCTATGCTTCCAAGACGACCTCGCATTTTGTTGGCTCCCTGTTTGAATAAGTGAAAATAAACAATTGCATTTTAATATTGGTTGTATTATTCAAAGATTTTTAATTAGTTCTACAGTGCATTTTCATTAAATTATGCTAAACTGTTTTTAAAGAAGCCAACCATAGTTAAGAACATTCTTCATATAATTAACAAAATAAAGCTTGGCGAATGGACCCATTATCACAATGACATTTTTAAAACCATGCCCCTATAAAAGTTACACTATTAGGAGACTATGAAATGGAAATGGAAATCATATTCTACCCTTTTATAGACATTTGTACATTTTCTGGTTTAAAAAATGTACATTACTGTGAGAAGTTTTATCAAAAACTTCATTAATCACGTCATGTACTGTAATTTGTTTCTGTGTCACATATTAATGCTTTTTTCCTTGGTAGCTGCGGGAGACAGGTAATGATCCACAAAGATGTGTAAGAAAATGTGTTGCAATGAAAAAAACAAAACAAACAATAAGCCATATGGGAAGTTCCACACAATCTTCAGAAGCAGAATTATCCACCAGATTGGCATACTTAAGTCTCTTCCCATGAACATCACAACAAAAGAAGTTAAAATAGTATTATTAACAGAAATTAGTGGGCAGATTTCACTATATTATTCATCTGCAGGAAACAGATTAGGACTCATGAGTTTAATTTATTAGTAATTGTTAATGCCTTCATTTGTATGTGGGCAGCATGATTCTTAACAAGTTATGTTGATGTCTAGAACTACAGTACAGGCCTCTCCCTAAATGACTACGTATCATATAAATGTATAAAAAACAGCATCACCCTTTCTGTGATCAGACTACCATTCACTCGTGCCTCATTTGGCTGAATAATACATGTATGTTACTAACATAAGTCCCCTGCCACAGGCTAACGGTATCAAAAAGCAGCTCTCCATGACCTGCTGTACATCCACTATATGTAGAAAATGTGTGAGTGACTGACAGATTCATCCTTTTATCCCAGATATAGAAACTCTCAATAACTTGTGGTAAAAAAATGTGTAAAGTTGTTTCATTACAATTGGATGAGCCGTTCTCCGAATACAAGTAAAACGTGTGGCATACTTTCAATAACTTGTGCTATAGACTGTCCTGAACAAGTCTCACTACAATTGGATGAGTAGTTCTCTTAATTTTAATGTAAAACTTGAGTGTGAAATGCATATGTACAGGTGTCTCCACTATATCCCTGTCGTCAGAAAAGACATCACCAGTGGGGTGTAATAAATAGTAAGAATTACCAAGCGAGCTGAAGGTGGATCTTTTGTTTTTGTTAAACCCACTGACTCATGTTCTCAAGCATGGATTCTGTAAATTCTGCAGTGATACCCCCTTTTTTTTCTGTGTGCGAATGTTTTGTTTGGCAAAAGTCCAACATCAGTGTACAAGACCTAGCTTCTCCTATTTTCAGAAACAATAACATCTTTCATAACACTCCTGTCATTGACTGTATCTGTTTAAATTTTACCTGAGATTCGTAAAACACCTCCATGAAAAAAGTTTAACTCTCCAAAACACGCAATTACTCTTTTTCAAGC